>NW_003315086.1:0-302124 GCF_000151125.1 Trichophyton benhamiae CBS 112371 | reverse complement strand
TATTTTTATATAGTTAATAAAAGTAATAAATTTAATCTTAATTATAATATTTTAGAGAATAGTAAATATTATTATTAAAATATTTTCTCTAATAAATAATTAATAAAACTACTTTTATTATAAAAAAAACTACTCTACTTAAAAAATATAGATTTATAAAATATATTTCTACTCTTTTAAAAATTTATTTTAGTTTTAATTTATAGATATTTTTCCCCTTTAATTTATACTATAGTAAGTATATAAATATATTAAAAATAGCTTATTATCTACTTATATCTATAATTCTTACTTTAAATAATTAAGAGTAGTACCTCTAAGTATTATAGAAATTCCCTTTTTTAAAAGGCTAGAGTTATTTATAATTTCTAATTACTTATTTAAAATTTTATTAACTTTAAAAGTATATAAGGGCTTCTATATTAATTCTATTTATTCTTTACTATTATAGTAAAAAAATATAGATTTAATTTATTATTTAATATATTTTTTTAATAGTATTTACTTTATAAAATAATAATAGAATTAATATATTAGTTAAAATATTTATTATAATTATAAAGAGTAATTTTATTTTTATAATTAATTTTCTAATTATTTATAATTAAAAGGAGGTCTAATTTATTATAAAAATAACTTATTAATTATTATAGTAGCTAATAAATATAGTTATATTTATTATTAATACTTATAAATTCTATATAATATTATAGAGTAATAACTATAGAATAAATAAAATACTTTTATTAATAGTATTTACTTTAAAAATAATAAAATTAGTAGAAAACTAATAAATAAAATAGATTAAATTTAATTTAATATATAAGATTAAAATTATTTAAATTATAAAAATAAATTAAATATATATATTAGTTTATATTACTTTAATTAAATTAAGAAATATATATTAATAAATAATTATAATATTCTCTCTAGTAAAATAAGTATTATAATTATAAGTTATTTATTTACTATATTAATTATAAAATATTAAAAAGTTTCTATTATAGTAAGAAAGTTATTAGAAAATTATTAAGTTAAATATTTATAGTATATTTTTAGAAAAAAACTAAAATTAA
Source organism: Trichophyton benhamiae CBS 112371 (assembly GCF_000151125.1). Taxonomy (NCBI): domain Eukaryota; kingdom Fungi; phylum Ascomycota; class Eurotiomycetes; order Onygenales; family Arthrodermataceae; genus Trichophyton; species Trichophyton benhamiae. Next base: position 301,045 of record NW_003315086.1, on the reverse strand, counting down.
TAAAGATACTCTAAGTACTATATATAGAGTACTTAAATATATTTAATAATTTTCTCTATTTAATATAATTTTTCTACTAATAATTTAATAGAAACTTTCTAATTTATAAATTTTAAATATTTAGTTTATACTACTCTCTTATTAAATAATAGAATAATTTAATATATTTTATTAAAATTTATAACTATTAGTAATATATATCTATTTATTAGAATATTATATAAATATATAAAATTAATTAGTTTAAACTCTTTATTTTAGAATTTAAACTCTAGCTAATTTAATTTTATTAGAAGATAAGTTTTATCTTTAATAATTAAAATTAAAAATAATAATTATATAGAGAAATATTATTCTATATTAGAAATAACTAATTAAATTAAATTTAAATTATTTTTATTTATATATTTTATAATATTTACTAAATCTTTTTATATATTATTAATATTTATAAAATTAAAAAAAATTTTTTATTTTTATTATTAATATTATATATTAGCTCTAAATTATATATTATTATTAATTTACTAGTAATTAAATTAAACTAATATATTATTTCTATTAATATTAATAATAGTAATAATATATTATAACTCTAATAAGCTACTAGAGTCTTTAATTTTATCTAATACTAATAGAATATTTTATTTTTATAGTAGAATATAGTACTTTAATAAGCTCTAATATAGAATCTCTAGTACTAAATTAAAATAGTACTATATTAATATATAGTATTATAGAGTATTAATATACTATAGTACTAATTTATATTAATTCTAAATAGTATTAATTTATTATAGTATTAAATATTTTAATACTAAAAAATTATCTATATATAAATTAGTAGAAATATATATATTTAATTAGAATATTTTAAAATATTTTTAGTATTTCTATAGTTCCTTAATAAATTAGTACTTTTTTAAATTATAGTTTTGGAATAATTTTTCTACCATTCTAAAAAACCCCCAGACGGCCCTATGGTACCTATGTCGGTTATCGGAATGGATTAACTAATTCCCGGGATTTTACAGATCACGTGGTCATGAAAATAGGTGACTTCCAAAGCCGAACACTATCGATCTCGCATATAGTTAATCCACCAATACTCAACACCTAATGATTTACACGCACAGCTCGGAGCGATTTGGAAGCAAAAGAGTCACTCTTATATACCTAAGCTAGCTACATGGACATTTGACAAAAGACAGAGCAAGCACTATAAAAAATATCCTTGACCCAGGATGTGTTTCATACATTTCCTCAGTTTCCTCCAGCAATTATATTAACAACCCCCCCTCCTCGACTGACAGTTGGACCTCTCTTATCACCAGGGCCGTCTTCCAGTCACATTATCTCGCTGGGTAGGATGGCAACAATTGACGTGATATTTGGTAGCTGTCTTATTCATTAACAATGGGAACGGTCAACTAGCATGGTGAAATAGGGAAACTGAGATTAACTGACCCCGTATTGATTAATTTCACTGTCTTAATTATGATAAATGCTCCACTGAGTATTTTGCCAGCCGGTTGTCACTATCTGGCAAGGCATCTCACCTGAGGCGCCGACTTTATCAAACCACTTGAACTTCTGGATGGACGTGTTGATAACGTCGATGATATCCTGATTCCCAACCTTGATAGCATGCCAGCCGGGGCCAGCATTTCTAACGCCGAGCGCGCAGGTTCCGAATTGGACAAGTTGATGCCACCCACCAACTTGAACGGTCCAGGTTCCACCGGCGGCGATGTTGGAGGCGATTTTCAAGCAGTCAGCAGCTAGAGGGGAGGCTGGTGAACTTCCGTTGGTAAAAGTTGAGTCTCCACAGTCATTTGCTGGGCTGAGCGCAAAAACGATATCAGGGTCATTGGGCTTCTCATTTGGAGTCTGAGGCGCAGGTGTGGTCGTGGCAGTCGGTGCAGCCGAGGCACAGGCAATAAGGGAGACAAGGACAGCAGCTGCGTTGAACTTCATTTTGAAGAGTTCCACGGTGCTTGAAAAGAGAGAAGAGTAGCTAATGAGGTCAATGTTGTTGATGCTGATAATACTATGCTTGACTTGTAGGAAACCACCCAGAGGTTTATATACTATTTCTTTCTGCTTACAATGTTAGAAATGGTTCCTTGTCCATCAGCATAACGTTGAATTCGCTTCCACCTAACATTAGCAAGCCAACAGCGAACCATCCTGATTCCTTTCCCAACCACATGCATAACAAGAGATTTATTCCCATGTCAAGGGTGTGGCCAACATTAATGAGAGCTTCTAAGTGATGCACGAATGTCATTGCATCAAATCCCTTGATAAGATATTCCCGACTAGAGGTGAGAGGGCAATCGGAATGCTTCCCCCGACCTTGTGCATAGCATTTCACTGACACCGATATCGAGGGATAAAATACCAACATTAATAAGGCCAGTCAATGGCCTCCCAGTGGCGCCCTCTGATTATATACATGCTGTTGGCGCATTAATCCCCACGTCAGGTTATTCATACCAACAACAATAAAATCACTTGAATGGCTTCCCATACACCATGCCAGCTAGTGTGTTGATAATTGCTATATCAAAATGTGGAATGCCAACATTAACTGGAGTTTCTGAATGGCTTTCCCGATACTAGTCATAGCTTTAAGTGCTCTGGTTTTCATGTAAGGATTCTAGATTGTAATAGAAACGTTTACATAGCTTTTTCGACCACTTGTGTAGCATCGCACTGAAGTAGAGTAATCAATGCTACAGTATGAATACCGGACACGGGTATATGCTGCCTTGTCTCCAGGTATGTCAAGATATATGTAAAATGTTGGCTGCAAGCTGAGACATGTGAATAGATTCTCCACCTTGAAACATATGGACTACTGACTAGAACAGCAAGGCATCAAAAATGGGTATCCTACCCTCTATCTATGTACATGAGATGCCTTAACTCCGGGATCAAATTAGAGAAGGTTCTAATTAACGACAGTGCCCTTACTTTTTATATGGATCAGATTAACACATCTAGAACCTCCGGAGAATAGGCATTGATATTACAAATAGTTTCTCGGTGATAGAATAACTAATTACTTTGGCAGCCGTATTGGTTCATATACATAGCTTGCCATACGAAGTGAAAGAGATAGTCTGCTGCACCATGATTGGAGGTACATGTGTCAGGTTGGCTCGTGGACTGGGGCAGTATTTTGATGGTCCTGCCGAGAAAAGTTGACTAACTAGTTAGTTAGTTAACTAGTTAGTTAAGGGCAACAAGCCAATGGGGGAAGGCCAAAAGTTAACTTAGTTGCCAAGGCTGAACCAAACTCTCGGGCCGTGCCGGATCTGCGAAAGTTAAAAGGTTAATTAATACAATAACACAGCATCATGCAGTTCACGAAGCCTGCATATCACCGTGCTATCTGGGGTAATTCCAATCTAAGGCATTTTATCAAGAATTTATAGAAGAAGCTGCTGGAAAAACCCAATTATACAAAGTGGCCTTTAGCAGTAATTGCTCTTAGCACTGCACTGTCTGTTAGTTAACTAGTAGTTGTTGGATATTCAGCAACGAAGCAGAACACGCTTTAAAGTGGATGAATCCTTCCAAAATGAACATTCAATAGTTGAGTTGGCTTCAAGCTTCATGGATTGTATTCTCCATCAGGTGGTAAAATCCCAATGAAAATATTAACCCCCCACCCCACCCCTCCCCCCCACCAACCCCCTGTTATCCGTACTCTATACCACGGCCACGAGAGTTGGAAAGTAATGGTAGGCATGGTTGGTAATGAAGCAATGACCGAAACCCAACCCGTTTTCCTCCGGGAGGGGCAGAGTACTCTGTATGCGGGCAGGGCAGGAGTGGGCCACGATCCTGGATGTTCAGTGGAGAAGAATGGATAATGACTCAAGACCATTTAATGAATGGGTCACTTAAATTTGGCCTATGGAAACATCATGCGGTTCCTGCAAACGTCGACAATGGCGCCAACATGTTAGCGTTGGTGTATACTTTTCATGCTGGACCCATATGTTTCACGCATTCACAAGGATTGGGCCAGGCGTTGGCGTGATCATGGATACACAGAGCAAGTTCAGACGGTGAACAAAAATGGCGATAACTCTTCATTCGCAGAGGTCGATTTCTGCCGTCGTTGCCGCCCAGCGCTCTCATTTGATAGTTACAGTTATATAAGCGGAGCACTCCGTACATAGTTTTATCTAACTAGACAATGGGAAAACCTTAACTATAATAGCTAATAATGGATATCAAGAAAATATGGGTGACGAATTTTCTTCCGCCGCCGCTCCCGGGGCTATTGCAGTCTTGGGGGGATCCCCTAGACAATGAGGGGGTTACGATATGGCCATCAGTAGTTATATAACATGGAGGGAGCTTGCTGTTGTGACTGCCTATCAAACAAGATGACACGAATACTCTGCCCGTCGAAACGTGTCCAGTCCACCTTTGTGGCCGGTATCTTACTGGTGCTTGGCTATTCCCTATACTACTGGCAGTTCATAAAATCGGTCCAAACACCGATCGGTACTGCTTCTCTCCTATGCGGATTTTGCTGGTATGAAGAATCTAATAGTGTGATATCTAGAGTCAGAACCTTTATATTTTTTCGATTTCCCCCGTAACGCAAGTCATGTTCACAAAGGGCTGATACTGGCGAAAACAAGAAAGGAAGACGTCCAATGGCTCCAAGAGTTCTGCGCGGAATTGTAAGAAGGAAATTGACGAAACTATTGGAATTTTTGCTTACCAACTACATGAGCTACAGTCAGGATTATACGCCTTTTATATACACTACTGAATCACTGCCAGAAAAGGGCTTCCTAGTACCGTACTCTGCGCCCGGCCGTGAAATTCAGGGTCGTGAGGCCGTCGCCTACCTAACTTTCATTGTCGATTACTACGAGAGTCTACCGGACTATCTAGTATTCATCCATGCCAACGAGAACCAATGGCACAACGACTTATTTGGCGGCAAAACTAGCAAAACCCTGAAGAACTTCCGTTATCAAGGTGCTGATTCCCAAGGTTATGTTAATCTACGCTGCTCTACCGATCCTGGCTGCCCTACCAGTGTGAATCCACGAGATCCCACCCTACAAGATACACGCCACAAGGATGTACGATTATATCTAGCGGATATCTATATGTACCTGTTTCAAGTTCCTTACGAAAGTGTTCCAGAGCATATTGGCGGAGTGTGCTGTGCGCAGTTTGTAGTAACGCGGGAACAGGTCTTGAAAAGGCCCAAAACAGACTATGAGAGGATGCTGAGCTGGGTATCTGGTACAAGAATTACCGACAGCTTTGGGGTAGGGTGGGTGATGGAGAAAGTCTGGCATGTTGTTTTCAAGATGGAGCCCATCTAGTAAGTAGAGTTCTGTTCCCTGAGCTCCCTCGGTTAGTTACTGAGTGCTTTTTTGCTCTTTTCCTTTTCCTTTTAATGGGTTGGCCAACTCTGCTTACAATATAAACAGCTGTCCATCATACGAGAAATGCCGCTGTGACAATTATGGCTGGTGCGAGACATAGAGACGGGAAATTTCGACTCTTGGATTTAACTTCTGTGATATATCTATTTATAACTAGTTTCCAAATGAAGAACTTCCAGAGAAACCCATTAAAAGGAAGGAGAGGCTCTTCGATCTCGCCTTCCGGAAGTTCAGGGGTGGATCCCTCAGAGGGAAATCGCGGCTGGAGGGCGAGTCAAATGCTCCTTCCTGGGAAGCTCCGGGTATCCCTCCTGCTCCTGCTTATCTAGCTGTTTGTTGGATACCTCGGTTCAAGGGGGAAATATCGTGCTTTTATTTACTTCCATACTATGAACGAATCCATTCTGGACAAAGATGGCCAGCTCCGATGATCTAATATTTTCTTCTATTCTGCGTTCTCCCTATTGTCGTTCAGAGGGACACCGTTGAATAAATTAGCCCATGCAGTTATCTACTTATTACCAATTCAACACGGACAGCGTACTACTACTGGGCTTTTGTCTCCTCTCTTGACCTTCTACTGCCGAGTAGCCCTTATATATTGTCAAATACGGCATCTTCACAAGAGAAAAGGATATTATTCTCTGAGTTTGCCAGTATATTATTCTACGAGAATGGACTAGCTTACGAGTATGTAGAGAGAAATGTTGATTAGGGCATGCTAATCGACGACAGGCATTATAAAACAGCAGAGTAAGGATCGAATGAAGGGTAAATATTAGAAATTACACAACCCACTTCAAAGGACAGGACAAAGCAAATGCTTTCCCCCATAATTACCAAGACGCCACTATACCAAGGTTTAGCTCGGTAGAGTCGACGGCAAGCAAAGATGGGGTAGTGTGTATATATAGACGCCTGAAAATCCTGCTATACCCGAAATTTTTCCATTCAAATCCCCTTCCAGTCCAAGTAATAAGCCGAAGCCAAAGATAATCTTTTACACCGGACGGATATAACTTGGATGGAAAGCCATTGTAATTGTAGCTTTGTGCGGCGGCAATCCTTATACCTGAGACATTGTTGGCGGCTGTCCACGGCTGGGTGACGTACGTTGGCGGTCTCCACCCCCAGAGAAGCGCTGCTTGACGCGCCAGAGGGAATATAGGGTTGACAGCAAAAAGGCAAACCACAAGAACCACAAGAAAGCAGTGGCCGCCTGTCCTTCACGGCATGTTTTCTCCCCAGACTTCGATCCGCTGCTGACTGTGTTTGTGGATGTGTAGTCCTGTTTTAATGTTAGAAGCCATTATCAAAGGGACTTGGCGCGAATTGGAGTGTTATCATTTCACATACCTTATTGGAACAGCTATGCACATGCTGTCTGGCCGGAAGGGCAATAGCTCCACAGAAGGCAAAGATACAGCAGAGAGCATCGATAAAGAACATAAGAATGGGATGGAGCATGATTTTGTCGCTGAGCGAAGCCGGGATAAGATAGAGCAAGGACAACAAGATGAATGCCGGTACGAATAGATTATAGTTGACCACCGACGAGCTGCCATGTATGGCGTCATCAATCATGTTTCCTATCAGGGCCATAACAATGACCGCAAGGGCAAGCTATAGATATGAAGGTCAGTTTCGATTTCTTGTTGGCAACAACAGACTTGAGGGTGGTATACCTGAATGAACCGAAGGGCAGCGCTGCCCCATTTCGCTACATCAGGCATCGTGAAGATTCTTTGGGCTGGCCTCCTACTTAGGGTATTCAATCTGGACCTAGTGAATATATCAGGAGATCGAGCGGAACAATTTCCAGCGTTTCAAGCGTCAAGCAAAGATTGGAGTGATAATATTCGATCGATTATTGCTATTAATCGCCAGTTGTAAGAAGCCAAAGAGGAAAAATTTCAAATCCATTTCTTGAACAGAGAGAAAAGAAGCCGGTCACGTTAAACAGACGTCATATGGCTCCATATAGAACAGGGCTTTTGTTTGTTTTGCGGGCAGTAAAAAGTTCTTCTATAAGCAACTCCGCTCATCTAGACCACGTCTGATATCCACAGTTTCGCTTGCGGGCGAGTCGCGATGCAGATTAGTAATAAAGTTGGCCACTTCGCCTCCGGAAAATCATCTATCCATGAGTTTAAATCGACGTCATCAGAAGATCAAACTGATGTCATGTGCATGCAGGCTGTTTGCAAAATTTATGTTCATTTTATAAAGATACAATATTGCTTGAAGGGGTTGGAGATGCTGGGAAAGAAAGCACACGCTGATATAGAGGGTATAGATCAACTAACAACGGCCAATTGTGCAACAAGATCTGATGCAACGTCCAAGAAGGGATAAGGACTCGTCACCTCTTTTTCCTTATTGCGTATTCGTTTGCTTATTGGTCGCCATTCTGTGGTGGTGTTATTTTCATGAGCAACTTGGATGACATTTTGATAGCCATCACATTTAAAGTCGACCATGTAGTTCTTCGACTCGATCTGATATAACTGAATGTCTATGAAAACCCACACACCGTAGGAGAGGAGGGCAGGGTGGGACGAGTGGGCTGACGATATTGCGGTGCCACCTGCAGCTGCCGCTGCCGATGTTGCCGTCTTATCCTCTGGGTGTAATATACCGCCTATCAGGCTAACGCGGCGACGGAACTCTTCTAGATCGCTGCGACTAGAGTGAGCGCTGCTTGATGGACCAGGGGCGAGAACGCCTTGCTTTAATAGCCGCGCACGGATAAACCATAAATCCTTGGGGATATAATAGTCCGGTGGCAAGTCAGGGTACTTGTGTTGCAATGCCTGTGGGAGTTCAGTTGTCATCTGTGGAGTTCTGCCACTATCGGAGTCATGTACTTCTAAAAGGAGATTAGCAATTGTGCGTTGGCAGATACTCCAATCTGGGAAAAAAAAAAAAAAAAAAAAAAAAAAGAACACCTACCAGGCTCGGCCGGCTGGATTTCCCAAACGCCCCCTTCCGCCCGAATAGCTTTGTAAAGACACAGCATTGCTTCATATGGTTGATTCCTAGAACGTATTCCAAACTGCCATTTTCGAGAACGTTTTGGCGGAGGGGCTGTAGCAGGTGTGGTGCTTGGTTTTTGGTATTGTAGCTTGTCCAAATCAACTTTGCTGCGTGAATGGGGCCGAAGAGACCGAGCAGTTGCCGCCTGTTCTTCGGGAGAACGCTCTTTGTTGATATCATTCTCAGATTCCTTGCCATCAGGCTGCAATGATCTACCTCGGCTTTCCGCTGATAATTCCTCTTCTTCATCTTCACCAAGCAGGCTCTTCTCGGCTCGTTGCTCCATTATCTGGTCGTGTACGTATGGCAAACTGGTGGGTAGAATGCGGACATGGCTTAATCGTTGAGTGTCTTCTCCGCCCCCTGCTGAAGGAGTTTGGGATGGTGTGCTTGATGAAGTGCGTGGCTGGTATGGCGTCAATGGAGCAAGCGGTGAGCTCTGAGCACTGGAGTCAGGGTTAGGACTTTGGCCTGGACGGTAAGATGGTGATGGGCCGCCCCCTAATTGCGCAGCCGATGGTTGGCCAGGCTCATTCTCAGTCGGGGCTGGATTAACGTTAGCAAAGCAAAGACTAGTAAAAACATGTGAATAATACCATATGCAGGGGATTGATTCTCACAATTCATCTGCATCATCTCATTCTCGACGACAATAAAGAAGGCATCCTTGATTGCACTAGGCTCAGGCTTCCTCAGAGCGTCCTGAATGTCATCCTTGCCATAGCCCATTCTTCGTTCAAGTTTGTTAACTGCATTCTCATGGATACGTTCCTGTATAGCAGCAGATCTTCCGGGTGCGATCTTCCGTGGATCAATTGCTTTATTTGGATCTGCACCAGTGCCAACAAAATCCTCGACGGGTGGTTGCAGGTACTTCGGGAGACCCTTTAAAAACCAAGGATCCTGCCGTATTTCGGGTATGGAAATTCGATGTACGGGATGAACTTGAAGCATGTGCCTGATGAGGTTGGCAGCACCCGTCGAGATATATGATGGCATATGAAAATTTCCAGCGGATATCTTTTTGAAGAGAGATGGAATGTAGTCGTCGTCAAAGGGTAGCTTCCCTACCAGAAGTACGTAAAGAATGACTCCGCAGCTCCATACATCAACCTCTGGGCCAGCATAAAGCTTGCCAGAGATAACCTCTGGAGCCGCATAGTTGGGACTACCGCAGCTCGTTTTCAAGAAGTTCCCATCAGTCATGATGTTACTCAGACCGAAGTCAGCAATCTTTACGTTCTTGTCCTTGTCGATAAGGAGATTCTCGGGTTTAAGATCTCTGTGAACAATTTTATGTCGATGGCAGTACTCCACTGCGCATATAATTTGCTGGAAGAAGATGCGGGCTTCGTCATCGTTGCACCTCCCTCTCTTTACGAGATAGTCGAATAGCTCCCGTTCAGCATACTCCAGAACCATGACAATATCCGTCTTCGTAGCGATTACAGTATACCTGTTAGGAAATAAAAAAAGGAGGCAGCCATTAGCATTTACTGTACTGTCACACTGCTGACGGATACTCCAACTTACAGTTTGATAATATGAGGGTGCCTTAAGAGTTGGAGATACTGGATCTCGCGCTCAACCCTCCCAACCATGTCTCTTGACTGTAGCTTCCGCCTCGGTATAATCTTGAGTGCTACCGGCCGCCCGCTAGCTCTGTGAGTGGCAAGCTTCACCTTTCCAAAGGTTCCTTCACCCAGATTTCTCACCGCAGTATATTGATCGAGGCGTTGCATGTCTCGAGCGGTGGCAGGAGACTGGTCAAGCCGTTCGTTTCCATGCCGTGGAGCTTGCTGCGGTATACTCGGGTGCCCATGAGGATTCCTATTCCTGTTCTGTTCGTACGAAGGAAGGGAGATCGAGAGATCTTCGTCGTCGAAGGCGGCCGACATGGTGACGGAGAGTATATATGACCGGATGTCTTCGGATAAGGGGAAATGGCGTTGTCTATCAAACTGGTGCCGCTACACCGAGGACATAGCAGATTCCATGGACTGGAACTCGATAAGCGGTGGGGGTGATGCGCGTAGTAAGCTGTTGAACTGATCGCTCAACGACTTTCCATTATGGCTAGGCGGGGGCGAACAGGCAGTGCGCAGTCTCTCGGATCTTGTTCAGTGTGACTATTCCCCAGTCAACCTGCAGGCTAGCATATGCTTGCTCTTCCAGCGATTGCGGTTGATGTCTGCTGGTCGTTGCAGAGGTTTCGCCTTCACGATGTTGTTAATCGCAGATGCCGACGGAGTCTCAAGGTTCGCAAGGGGCCAGGGACCTCGCTATATTTTGCAGCTAACGACGTCTTACCTTCCTCTTTAGAGTCAATCTTGCTTCTTAGTCATAGAGTTAAGCGCTTCTTGCCGATTGACGTTTTTGAGTTTTGACATGTCACATGACCATAGCCCCGCGCTTATCATTTGCCGCGACGTCAATAAAGTTGGACGCCGAGGAAGCTGAAGTTGGTCCCATCTTCGGAGATTTTACACAGCTAGTTAAGTCGGGTCATATATACGCTGAGGAGAAGGCGTGATCTGGACATTCTTTGTTTTACTTAGTTGTGTGACTTCTATTAGTAACTGGTATGTGTCGTGTTTATGGTAGTTAGCCTTATCTATGGTTCTTATCCGCTTCCGCTTTACCAGCCATTACTGTCGATATAACAGTTCCTATGGAAAGCCGATAAGCCGGTAACGGAACGGCTGCAGCCCAGGGACTTATCTTTTGCAAGCTCAGACAATGGGAGTATAGCTAATAATGATCAAACGGGTTTAGATTTTTGTGGTATAAAATCCTGACTAGAGTCGGGTGCTACTATATAGCCCATCGTCCTTCCATCCATCTTCCCCCGAGGTCCGCAGAAGAATTACTTCAAGCCACCCTTCACATAACACGCGCTAACAACGTATTGAGCGCTTCGATGATGTCTGACAAGTCCGCGGGAACGCCTCGTGTATATATATGCCGTCATGGTATTTATGTCCCCTCCCGACGCTCACTCTCTCAGTCTCTCTCAATTATGAGAACCGATATTAAACCAGATGTCTAGGAGAGACTGAGTGGAGCAAGAATGGTCAGCACACGGGGAAAACAGATATCGAGCTCACGGAGCGAGGAATGCAGCAAATCCAGGCATCAGGAAGCATCCTCATCGGGCCCAACAAGCTGATAGACCTCTCCAAGGTCGCGCACGTCTACGTGAGCCCGCGCAAAAGGGCATACCAGACTTTTGAGCTCGCCATCTCAGAAGCCGATAGGAAGTTATTGGTTGAGGAAGGCCGAGTTTCGAGAACCGACAGGTTGGCAGAGTGGGATTATGGTGACTATGAGGGCTTAGTTTCGGCTGATATACAAAGAATGAGAAAGGAGCGAGGATTAGATAAGGAGAGAAATTGGAATATTTGGCAGGATGGATGTGAAGGAGGAGAGTCGCCTGAGCAGGTATCCGAGCGGGTCGACAGCTTGATCGAAGAAATTCGTCGAATTCAGGGTCCGAATATCAACGGAGAGAAAGCGTGTGATGTAGTCTTGTTTGCGCACGGTCATCTTCTGCGTGCCTTTGTTAAGAGATGGGTGAATATTCCGCTTGAGTTTCCGCTGGCTATGATGCTTGAACCTGGTGGCGTTGGCGTCCTCAGGTAAGTTTTTGAATGCCGTATAGCCCTTCATTCGATTGTACAGTTCTGACTCTTGGTTGTCAGCTATGATCATCATGATATCAACCAGCCTGCCATTCTTGTTGGAATTGGCCTTCCATCCCCTCCAGTTTAAGTACCGGTAGAGTCGGATCTTTATAGAAACGTCAATTAGAGACTTAGAAAGGCCATTGATGTATATCAGCGCGTAAATAACGTTATCAGCTTAATTTTGTGCTTGAATCTCACTCATAATAAAACAGGTTTGGTACATTTGAGTACCGACGCCGTAGTCGTCCGAATAAAGGCTATTGTACATGAAAATATTGCCTATCAGAAACTCAACTTTTTCGTTTTGTTTTTGCGTGGCTGAATTTCGTCAAAAGAAAAGCATGAAAGCGCCGATATAACACCAGAAGTCAATAATCGAAGGGTGTGAAAGAGGTTTTTTCGCATAGAAGGATCAAATGAAATATGGCTGTGAGAAGAGTCGGGAGATTGTCCGTGGAAAGTAAACACCGAATAACACCATGCTAAGCCAAAAAATAATGGGGGAAATAATACAGTAGAAGGGTCCACGAGAGGTGGAAAGTGGAGGTCCAAAAAGAGACATCCAGGTATCGACGTAGCAGATGTCAGAGAGCGCCATGAAGCAATCACTCCTCATCATAATGCCCTTCCTTTTGGGTGCCGTTTAGCCAGACTTGCTTCCATGGGCCCCCGTGGGCTGGGATGCCCTCTCGATCCTGTCTCATGCCTTCCACGACACCAACTATGCCGCCGTTCCGAAGCCTCTCGAGGACAACATTCATGCCCTGTTTGCTGCGAAGAACAGCATCTCGCGTCCGTTTCACTCCAATGAGCTCAATTGTCCGTTGAATGCCGGCAGTGGACCAGGAAGCAAAGAACCCTTTCTTGGGAGCCTCGTCGTCAACGGTGGTATCCTTTTTCGATCGACCAAGCATATTCTGGCCCAGGCGAGACTTGAATGTGACCGTGGTTTTCACCGACGTACATTCGCCTTTCAGGTTATCGTCAATGCCTAGGCCGCCTGATAACGCAGACAGAGAAGGAGAGACAGATGAATCTGTATTTTCAGCACGACAGCGATGGTATTCCTGCCTTTCAACCACGCTGAGAACCCCCGTCCACTCCATATTGCGAGACTCTGTCCGCATCCATCCTTCGTTGACGTCAATGACACTGGTCTCGAGAATCACACTCTGGCCCGAGTTGTCCGCGCCACCAATTCCCTTGGGCAGGAGCTTCAGCATGGCCGAGGGGACTTTGGACTTCTTCAGATGCAGCCTCGTCGTGTGCAGTCGTTTCGTGACCGGGTCGACATACCGGTCGATCACGTCTGAGGCTAGGACATGGCGAGAGTAAGGGTTGGGATACCGGAGGAAGTATGCAAGCGTAACGGCCGGAAAGGAGTAGTCGTAGTTGAAAGTGTTCTCGAAGAACTTCATCGTTTCAATGCATCAGCATCCTTTGGAAGGGGCAATCAGCGAGATGTCGGGTCTCCTAACCGACGTCCTTTGCTTAGTGGCCGTTGGTCGTTGTTTGATCGTGGATAGTGCTTCTTCTTCTCCTCGTCGTCGCTTCGTCGTCGTCGTCGTCTTGTCGTCTGCTTCATCTCGTGCTTTTCTTCCTCTTTTTTTTCTTCTTCCTTCCGGCATTGCGCTAAGCCGCATCAGGCGATGAGCGGGGATGTTGACTAAGCCATCACGTGATAGGACATTTGGGGCTTTTTTTCTCGACGTCGCGACGTCAAGAAACGTTCAACTTCGACATCGACATCGACATCAATACGACGGGTCTTGACATGTTTCTACTATAAAAATAATACTTTTCCATTACAGTGTGCAGCTAAGGAAGCTTCAAAGGATTGATAATTATTATCCATGATGATGGCTTTCAGTCTAGTGATATCAGTACATTTGTTCTGATCTCCTGCAGAAACATAGTTAATCAGCATGTTACAGGAGATGCTCAAGGCAAGGAGGTCGTGTTAAAAAGCCGGTTTCCGGTGTCGGTAGAGCCTCTGCCTGTATACTTGTTCTGTGATACCCGGAGAGCAACGACAGTCACTTTTGCTCCGTAGCGAAGCTTTTGCGTGAGCGCTCGTCTGGAGATGCATTCTGCCTGAAAGACACCAGCAACCACCACAATGCGGACGGTAGAGTGTAAGATTTGGATCCGTCCTAGAAACTCGGCTACTGTCTTGCCGCTATTGATCACCGAGTCAACTATGATGATGGTGACTTTCCCCTGTACATGGTGAGGCTTAATATCCTCTGGAGATTTCACATGAGGAAAAGATGCCTTGGGAAAGCTCTCCCAAACTCCACGAGCCATAGGTTCTCCTGCGCGCATCACCGCCACAATCAGCGTCTGACTTTCGTGGTATAGCTGATGACCATTTGTCTCATGGCCCAGAACATGTGGAATGGAATACTCGTCAACGCCAATAGCCTCAGACAAAAATTCAATTGCCAGATACTTTCCCACGGACATATGAGCTTCGCAGAGATTTGGACCAGCAACGTTTGCATTTTGCATTTGGGTCATTAGCAATTTAGCTGCATTCTTTTCCGTCGCATGAGTTAGCTGAATGGAGGGCGGCGAAGGAAATGGAACAAAGTCCATGAAGTCCGCGCCGGTAATATCCAATGAAGGAAGTCTCTTGAAATCAAGCGGCATTGGTGTGGTGGGAGGTAAAACAACTTGCTTCAGGCGGATACCACCACGCTCGATAGCCTCAACCAAGACGCATCCATGGACTTACTTCTGGTTGCCTCTGGCCCAACCACAACGATGCCTCTGTCTGCAAGCTTCAGCATTTCCAGGTCTAATGGGCTGTCACCAAACGCCCAGATCTTCATATGGTACTTGTTTTGCAAATAGCTGACCAATTCCCCTTTCACACGCCCGTAATGACCGGGCCTTCGGTAATCCGGCCACTTCCAATTATTTTCACAATGCCAGACAGCCGTTCTTTCTCCAAAACCATTTCCCACACGCGTTTTATGCCGCATGTAATGACAACAGCTTGAACATGCTCTTGTTCCGCTACACGGTGGAGTAGACAGACAAATTCAGGATACATGGATACCCCTGCAGCCACCTCGCTGCAAGACCTATCAAACTCTTGGTCATCGCCTGACTCTTCATAGAGCATTGCAGCCTGGCAGAAAGCAGCGTATGAATACCCTAATTTACTGCTGAAAATATCCTCCAATGAGGCGCCTTTGGCCTTCGATGAGCCAACTTTTTCCCAGAACAATGCCCCGGTATCCTTTTCAGATAAAGTCTTGTCTGCATCCAAGACAAGCATCATCAACGGCGGTTTGTCACCAATAATGATGTCTAGACATGCTTTGGCACGCTCCAGATTGAAGCTGTTGCTATTTAGTTGGAACTCATGTAACAAGTTCGCTACTCTGCTCTGCATATCCGGTCCAGGTGCAACACACATGAACAAAATACCATGCTCGAGGCAAAGTGGACGAAGCTGTGATATTTCCATCTCCTGTCACATATGTAGCTCCTCTGTGCTGATATAAGGGCGATCCCGAGTCGAGTCGAAAGCACGGCGCTCAAATAATACCTCAGTCGGAACATTCAAGTAAAGGATGTGTGTGTATGTGTCGAGGTCATCTCTAGTAATCACCGGGGGCCCAACTTTGCCTTCATTTTCTTCGAAGAAGCTGAAATGGCCAGAGACAATAGCTGCCTTTCCACTTTGGATGCACGTCATCCGGATCGAGTCAATTGCCGCTTTCCGTGATGTCATCTGTCGTTCTCTGCTCCAAGCTTTGAACTGGGCGAGGCCTCCAGGGGTTACTTCATCGATAACCTGTGAGCCTTCATAAAACAGGAAATCATCCTTGAGGGTCCTCCTCAGTTGATTCAGCAGGGTAGTCTTCCCAGAGCCAGAAACTCCGTATAATCCTATGACCACAGGCCTCTCTCGAGCCGAAGATTGGATTGTTTGTGCCAGTGCCATCGCCATCAGGATGGGATCCCTACCTGGTCAGCCCGTATTGTTAACCAAAAAAGTCTGGAGAGGAGAGGGATGCAATCTCGCTTCTGTTTGAGCTAGGCAGATTCATCAACAATGATGTTGAGGTAGAGGACACTATCACATAGTGCTGCTTCCTAGCGGTGCTTTATATGTCACCTGAGATCTTTAGAGCCAGTTTCTATTGCTACTCTGCATCAAAAAGCTGCAATAGTCTTTGACACAGGATACACTAGAGGTACACGTTCTGCAAGATGCCTAGGGATAATGAAGTAGTAGGCGGAAAGAAAGAATAATCAACCACTTATATTATATCTCTGCAGGCAGGCGATTACCTGGTCCTTGCATAAAAGCCGGGAAGTACTCCCCCCCCTTCCAGAAAAGCAAACTACATGAAGAGGTTGTTCAACTGCCATTATCATCTCTCAGCCTCTTGGACCGGCTAAACAGCGAGTCTGTAGCCACCCGCTGCCCACCCTAGACTCTTTCTCCTGGGAGGAGCATAGTTACTTAACTACTTTGTCTACAGTACTGCACTCTCAAAAGGACTTTGACTCAGAATAATAGTAAATGCAAGGTAAATACCAGTAGCGCTAACTACCTCCTGCAGTTAACGAGCAACTTGACAAGCTCAAACCGCCTTTGCAGCTGCGACAAGCGAAAAATTGGCTCTTTTCTTCGTTAAAGCATCTGTATAAGCATCATACGGATCGAAGTAATCCCTAATGTCTGCGAACTCTGCTAACTGTGGGCAGGACAGATTCATAACTAACTAGTCAACTCGTTACGGAGCAAGCCCCTGGCCTCATTGCCAATCCGATTTCTAGTTAAGCCTAGGGATTGGCAAGCATATATATAAGTACGGAGTAAAGAGTTTCAAGTCCAGCCACCCTCTTCTTCTACGTCCATCTTTTCTTCGAATAATACTGCTTGAATCGAGTGGCTTCAGAGATGGGCCTAAATTCACGGGAGCCATGGCTTTTCAAGCTACAGTCTTCAGAACCATTTATCATCTTCGTGATCAATGTTGCCATGTTTACTGTACGGGAACCGAATGATTCTGGGGATACGATAACTGACTGCTTATAGGACACCCTGCTTTATTCCTTGATAGGTTTTGGGTCGTCGGTAGCAACCTAGATTTTTATCTGACGATTCCAGATTATACCCGTTATCCCAAAGGCCCTGGTTTCACGTGCGGGAGTAGTGCAGGACGATGGTATGGACTCTCCAATCCCTTTTTGAGGCTCAGAGATTAGATGCCAAAGCTGCTACGGTCCAGTTTTGGGTATCGATACTTTTAGCTGCATACGGTGCTACGCTTCTATTGGGGTCTTGTACGTTCCTTTGGAGTATACAACATCGACGACGTCATGGACTCTAACCTAGCAATAGCTCTCTTTGGGTACCGCTCCGACCACTTCGGATCGCGGAAGCTTCCATTTACCCTGGGACTTGTATCACTATGCTCGTCGACAATTCTATTTGCAGTTGCACGCACACCTGCAGTACTGGTTATTTCCAGGGCCTTTCAAGGTCTCTCTTGTGCGGCGGTTTGGGTGGTTGGGCTAGTGCTACTTGTCGACAACATTCCTCAGCAAGGCATTGGACAAGCTATGGGTTATACAACCGTTAGTATGACAATGGGTGGCCTTCTTGGACCGATGCTCGGGGAGTATCGTATGGCCTTTTGGGGTACTATGGTGTCTTTATTTTCCCCACGCTGCTGATTATTTTAGATATCATACTGCGATTTGCTTTGATTGAGCAGTCTGGTATATCCTCCCTTCTCCTCCCTTCTCCCTCTTTCTGCCTACCGTCTACTGATAGTCTTAGTTACTAAACAATCGCTTGAGTGTGAGTCGTCTGGGGCAGAGGATGCAGCACGAAACGCCCAGGGCACATCAGCAGACGCCAATCCCAATCCAAACAACCAAAGGAAAAAAGATGAAGAGGCGCCTCTCCTATTGGCTCAGCACCCTGGGGCCAACGATGGCCCGAAGTCGAGTGTGCTCCTCCTCATGCGCTCTTCTCGTTTACTCGTTGCTCTGCTTTCTGCGGCGATGCTTTTTTGGTTCTGTCGAGTTTGGAGACAGTATCCCATAATAATAACGCAGAATTTCGTGCTAATTTTTCAATAGACCGTCCCACTTTTTGTCATGGACAGATTCCACTGGACTCCGAGCGGCGCTGGGTTGATTTTTTTTTCTTCCCGTCTCTCTCACAGAGATGGTGATTTGATCCATTATGGAAGTCTAGTGGACCGATTTGGAGCACGACGCCCTGGATCTCTCGCTTTTGCAGTGACAGGAGTGGCTTTATTTTCCCCGAGATTTATTCTGCATAATAACATTCCCGAGAAAGTTCTCATGGGCGGTCTGTTGGCAATTGTCGGCCTCGGCATAACGGTAGTCCAGATCATTTCCATGACTGAAGTTTCTCAAGTGGTCATTGATTACGAGGCACAATCTCCGGGTATCTTGGGTGGAAAACCCCCTATGGCTCAGGCTTACGCACTTTTCAACATGGCCTACGCAAGTGGGCAAATGTTGGGACCAGTTGTCGCAGGGTCTCTGCAGATTCGGACAGGGTGGAGCGGGATGACGCTCTTTTTTGGGGTTGCCAGTGCATTGTGCGCGTTACATATGGGCCTTTGAAGCGGTACGCTGTCGAAGGTAGAGGAAGGTGACGAGAATAACGGACCCGATCGTCAGGCCTGATTAATTTGCTGTCGCTTTAACTTGCCGCGGAGCGTATGTATGTATAACTCCCATGTTCAAATGTAAAGTATATAAGTTCAAATAACTGCCGTATTCTGGTCCACTCTCTGATAATGACGGCCATTCTTCACACGTATGGAGAAAGTACGAGGTAGTTATCTTATATCAGTATTATTATAGTACAGCGATTCTCTTAACGACACCTCAGGAGCTTTTATGGAGAAGGTTAGTTTTTTGACATGTGCAAAGTTAATGTGAGGACCAATTTTTGAGAAACTTTATTCAGCACTGGCACAGGGTTTTAGTGAAACAGCGAATGTTACGGTAACTATTCGTCGTTGGTATTTAAGTCCACTTGTTGACTCTGCACTCTTGCAAGGGGGTGGTAATGGCGGCTGGGTGCTGCATTCCGTTTGCATTCCGTTTCTGCATATGGAGTATGTATTATATACTCCATATATATAATGCGTTGAATTCTCGTCTCTCCATCAAACTAACGTGTTTCCGAACTCCATTCTCACCATGTCTATCCAACCGGACATCTATACAACACCAGCCCCTGCTGCAACCATGGCCCAAGAGGGATCGAGCTACTATGACTCACCATACATGGTAGAGTTCTACAATCTCAAGTGGGGCAAACCCAGCATGCCAGACATGGGTATATACTGGAAAATTTTCACCGATGCAGTCACCCAACACAGAGAAGCGGCACCAGACAAGCCCTTCTCAGTTCTCGACGTCGGAACTGGTGCCGGTCGTGTGCCAATCGGTCTGTTACAGCGTGCCGCAGCCGCCTCGTTCGATACTCGTAACATTCGAATGATCGGACTAGACAACGCGCAGCACATGCTGGATTTAGCGGCTAAGCTAGAATAAAAGACAAACAACAATACGGAGTACTCCCCCTGTTACCTGGATTTTAGGCAACGCTCTCGCACTCGACGAGCTTCCCACCCTCTTGCCGCTATCAGACAAGCATATAACTATCGATCTCCTTGTCTTTGCCTTTAATAGCGTGTGCCATATGGAGCGGGATGGGGAGCTCGCGCAGTTTTTCCTGCAGGTCAGTAAAGTGCTCACACCAGGCACGGGACGGGCCTGCGTAGGCCTTGCCGATTGGTTCCTCCTCAATCCAGGGGAGGATATGAAGGTTCGAGCTGAGAGCGAGGAATTACCACCGCTAGAGGACGTCCAGAGTGTCGACTTTCCTGGAATTTAGTACCATACTACCATGAACCGGATGGATTGCCAGGGCAAACTGTGCGTCTGTGGGGAAGATGTACAGGTCTTCCAGCAGCTGGATGATGGCAGAGACAAGGAAATTGAGGTCCATCGGGTCAGACACTCACTGCGCTGGTTTACAAAGCCCGAATTCTCGACTGCAATTGAAGCGGCAGGGTTACGGATCGTGGAAGTGAGCAAAGTGGATGAAAGTGAAGAAACTGCCGGTTACGATGATAACGTTTACATCTTGCAGCGTGCGTAAATTACAATACATAGAAGACCCACTTAATACAGAGTTTACTCAATTAGAGTTAAACGAAGTTAAGGTTTACATAAACTCTATCTTTTCTCCTGAAGTTTAACTTACAAGTGGGGAACTAACCTACTTTTGGGACGGAGTATGACGCGAGTAAATAACTGGCTATACTTATGTTCAAGGCTCTGCCGTTGCGTGGTGTATAATGAAGAGAGCCTACACTCTGTACGGAGTACGAGTACAAAACCACAAGATATTGTAAGAATCGGAGCAAAAACAGAATGGACGAACTTTCCAAATCAGTTGCCTTGAACGCAAGCATCCTTTCTGCGGAGCTTCGGGATAAGGGCCTACCTTCTCTCGACGATGAATCGTTCCCCGTTTCCTTTCCCCTCCTCAGCCCCGAGGGCTCTCGCGCTCGGTTTGAGCTCATATCCGCTGCACTAGATATTGTGCGGCTGGCTAGTGGCCCATCGGAATTTCTAGCAAATCTAAGCTTGCAGGTAACTAGCTACATTCTACGATGGAGTGAACCAGCGAGAGACACATAAAGAGAATGAGCTGACGGTGCTGGTCAGGGCTTCGAACTCAACACCATTGGAGCTATGATAAAACTCGGGGTTCCCCAGCAAATCCCTCTTGATGGATCTGTTTCACTCAGCTCTCTAGCCCAGTATGCCCAAGTTGAAGAGCAGCTGTTTACTCGTCTCGTGCGATATTCTATCGCCGTCGGTTTTCTATCCGAAAAGACGCCCGGCCAAATCAGCCACAACTCGGCTTCATCTGTTTGCGTACGTGATCAAAACACTACTGATAGCATTCTATCAAACCTCAATGTTGCAAACCCGGCGTCTGTGAAGATGGTAGAAGCTCTCAAGCTCAACCCTGCAGGGACTGATACATCAAGGACACCCCTCAGCGTTGCTTTCGCCCAATCTTTGGATGGTGCAGAGAAGTTAGGTACCATGTGGGATTTCCTCCGCGATCACCCGGAAGAGGAGGTTCGGTTCCATAATTCCATGGCTGCCACACATTCCACTTCAATTTACTCGTGTGAACATGTAGCCCGAGGTTTCGACTGGAATCAGGTCAAGTCAATTGTTGATGTGAGTGTCTCGAAAAGTTATTATCAGAAGCCCACACTCTAATTGGTATTAATGTTAGGTTGGTGGCTCCGAAGGACATGTAAGCATGGCAATAGTCAACTCTTACCCTCACATTAAATCAACCGTTCAGGATATAGGGGAGGTGATCGCCACCTCCCGTCAGCAGCTTCCTGCACAGTATAGCCAGGCCATTGAGTTCATCGAGCACGATTTCTTCCAGCCCCAACCTGTGCAGGCGGATGCGTATATTCTGCGCTTCATCTTACACAACTGGTCTGATGAGGAGGCCAAACGCATAATTGGTGGTTTGCTGCCAGTACTGAAGCCCGGTGTTCGGGTGCTGATTATCGAGCATGTCGTTCCTGAAAAGGGAACTGTGCCACTCTACGTGGAACGCATTGTGCGCAATATGGACGTAACCATGTTTGGATTACTGGCTGGAAGAGAGAGGACGGCTCAGGATTACGCAGGTATTTTGGGCAGCGTGGATGGGAGATTGAAATTGAAAGGAAGTACATGTCCAGACGGAAGTGTGGTCACTATCCTAGAATTTATTGTCGAATAAGTAGTTAACTAGCTCATTAACAAACAATAGCTACGACTACAGTAGAGGGCAAGGGGCTGTTAAATCGCAAAATGAGACATTTTGAAATTAGAATAGTAATTCGTTTGTTGGCTAGATTACAGCTTTATTTGAAGCCCTTATACGGGGACTAACCAGAGCCTTTTTCAGCTGCAGTACGATGCTAAATAGAGTACGTATTCCCATTTTTGTAGAAACATAAAGTTGAAAATCTATATCAAGCGTCGTAAGACATCTACCAAAAATATACAACAAATCCTTTTACATGAATTCCTCCAACATCCCTTGAATCACATCAAAGATTCAACTCCATGTGATGTCCAAATTTAACGATATCACTTTCTTGTGCCCTCATTCACTCATTGCTCCATTTTCACTTGGAGATGATTCAAATATCTCTTCATCAGGTCCCTGTCTAGAATCGGAAACTCGAGACCACCGGGGAAATTGGCAAGGGCTTCCATGGTGTTGGTTGTCTCGTAAACGGGCATGTTTTCGTAAAGTTCCCATCGGGTCAAGCCGTTCTTCACCCTCTCTGCAAGCATAGGCTCCAGTGGTTGCAGACGTTTAGGTGGATTTGCGGATAGTCGCTTAACCCACTCCGTGTACGAAACGCCCAGCATTGGACCACTGCCGCACTCACCAACCATGTCCATTGAATCATCCATATCAATGGAGGTTTCCCTACTAGGGGGGACAATGTGATAGGCATGGCCTAGAGATGACCGTGATGAGGCAATATGTAAGATTACAGAGTTGACATAATCAACGGGGACGAATTCCTTGCGTTGGTTCGGCAACTGTGGGTAGCAATTCATCTCCTGACATGCATGAATCAACCGGCTAAAGAAATCATCCGGATTGCAGGCACCCGTTCGACTATGACCAGTAATGAATCCTGGTCGATAAACGGCAATAGGAAATCCACGATCGATGAGTCGGCGTAAGAGCTGTTCTGCGACCCATTGGCTTTGAGCATAACCATGGTCATAGGGGAGGGCTTCGAGGTGTGGCAGTAGGGATTCATCTTCCCGTACTCTTTTCACGCCGGTCACAAAGCCAGTTGGTCCGAAGCAGGAGATGCTTGATACATAGTGTACCGCTTTTGTCCGCCCTTTGAATGCCAGTTTCAAAACATTCAAGGTACCCAACGTGTTGGCAGGGCGGTGCAGAGAGTATGGCTGAGTATAATTGACGCGAGCTCCTAGATGGAATACTACGCTGGCCCAATTGGCAATCTCCTCAAACCGGTCTGGTCCCATGCCTAAGAAGTCATCCTCCAGTGTACCAGGCAGAGCTAACAACTTTTCAGAGAACTTGTCCTCCCAGAGATCATACTTGGCCATTGCGGTGCGCAGACGCTGTAGACCAACTGTTGCGTCTTTTGCACGTACCAAACACCCGATCTGACGGACATGGGGCATGCGTAGCAAATCTGCCAACATGAATGATCCCACAAACCCGGTGGCTCCAGTTAAGAAGATACGACCTTCAGTGTCACGAGTCCAGTCGATTGCCAGCCCTGCTGTGCAAGAGAGGCCATCCGCAATCTTTGTATCGGCTACCCACAAGTCACTCTCGTTACGAACTGTCTCGAATTGGCCGTTCTGGCGCTCTTGGATAATTGATGTCAGGGCTTCCAGGGTTGGGTTATCATAGAGAGTCAGCAGAGACACTTCGGAGCCAAATGTGCGACGGATCTGGCTGATCAACAGTGACGCTTGAAGAGATGTTCCTCCATGGCTGAAGAAATTATCGTCGTCCTGGAATGAATCGGCAGGGGATGCAAGAATGCAAGCCCAAAGGTCAGCGAGTATCGAACGGGTGTCTTTGGGCCCATCTTTCGGCTTTGATAGTGAATCCACCTTCCATCGCTTGCAGTACAGCTCCGTTAACCCTTTTCTGTCCACTTTGGCGTGGCTATTGAGAGGCATACTGGCGATCAATTGCAGCTGAGGAATCATATAATCCGGATGAATCGTGCGAAGGACTGCCAATGCCTCCTCAACCCCCACAGGCTTAGAGCTGTCCACAGGTACAGCATACGCGACTAGTATTGAACCGGCCCCATCCTGGGGTGGTTCAATTCTCATCGCCACGGCATCGGAGAAAAAGCCAGTTTTCAGGAGCCCGGCTTCGACCGAGCCCAATTCAACTCGGAATCCTCGGATCTTGACCTGATGATCAGAGCGCCCAACGTAATCAATCTGTCCATCTGGCCGACGTCGGACGATATCACCTGTTCGGTACAACCTGATGGGATCACCTGATGCTGTCACTAAATCTTCAACCGTTGTGAAGGAAGCAGCATTCTTCTCGGGTTGGTTGACATATCCCGGGGAAACACCAGCGCCGCCAATCCAGAGCTCGCCTTCATCAGTTGGGTTATCATTATCGTCAGCTACATATGCAATCGTGTGACCAATCGGTTTGCCGATGCTGACGGAGCCAGCTTTGATGTCCTCGGGAACGATCTGGTGAGTCAAGCAGAAGATGCAACACTCGGTTGGTCCATAGGCATTTATCAGCATCTCTGGAGGGCCCTCGTCGAAGATCGTTTTGATGGCGGCGACATTTGCAGCTTCACCTCCAATAAAGCAGATACGTAGCTTGGAGAAGGCACGCGGATAGGTAGAAGCAGCGAGATTCAACAAGGCAGTTGTGGTGGCCATCACGGTAATTCCAAGCCGATCGATATGCTCTGCCATAACTGGAAGATCCAGCAGAGCCGTTTTGCTTAGAACCGCAATAGAAGCACCACGAAGTAAAGGAGCCCACACATCAAAAAGAGAGACATCGAAACTGCTATTATTGACGTGTGCAACGACATCATTTTCCCTCACTGGCTCAAAAGGAGCATGGAAGACAACCTGTAAAATTGACCGAGCTGCGATCTGTACTGCCTTCGGCTCGCTGGTTGTCCCAGAAGTATGAATCAAATGTGTGCGATGTTCTAGGTCTGTTGAAACTGGATATTTGTCCTTGGCCACAGCCACGAGACCTTCGAGAGCAAATTTGCGGAAGGGAAGATCTCGATCTTTATTGCTTTGGTCAACCAGCAGAAATTGGGCGTTCAGTCGTTGCAACCGGCCCTGTATTTGTTGGTCTGGAAGCGTTGGATCCATTGGGACACAGCTCCCGCCAGCATAGATAATAGCTAACTGGGCAATGATATCGTTGACGCCATGCTGAACGACTATTCCCACTGGCTCTTCGAAAGCGAACGATTCTTGTAGCAGTTGATGAGCAATATACGAGGCTTGTAAATGCAATTGGTCATATGTGAGAGAGATTCCCACGTCAACAACTGCAGTTGCAGTAGCATTTCGTCGCACCTGGCCATAGAAGAGCTGACCCAGGCCTTGATTCCGGCTAACGGCGAAATCGTATTCCTCGGAAGGGGATGAAGCGATGGAAGGCATTCTATCTAATGATACCTGCCCAGGGATAATGACAATGTTGAATTGGAAAGGGCACGGTGTGTTGGAGAAAACTCAGTAATAAAGAATCAAAGTAGATAAAAGGGAGTTTCAATCAGGCACTAAATAGTTTGTAGGTAAAGGGGTGTGTAGATCGGGCCAATGCAAAATATAAAACGACAGTGTTTCATACTGGAATTGAGAGACCACGGGTTGGCCAAAGCCGGAATTACACGTTGATGTCATGGCAAAGCAAAGCGGTTTACTCTGTGCCGTACCTTTGTCCACTTTCAACATGCGTGATACTGTGAGTGGGCAGGATTCAGTCTCCACGTAATTTACACGCTGAGGCAATAGCTGATCTTGGGCCGGGTATTAAAAATACGGGAAGGGCTCCGTCAAACTTAAATGTACTCAAAAATTCGACCTCGTTTATGAAGAGGAACTCCATAGCTCGGCTCTTGTTTATAGTAACTAGAGTGTTGTTGACACGGAGCACTTACCAAGAGGAGTCTCGGTCTGACCGTTCGGTAAGAGCCATATGGAATCTTACAAGGGGAAAACCTTAAGGACCCACTTCCCGCGTTGGCGGCTAAACCTTAATTAGTTCTAAGTTAGAGTTTAAATGTTACGCATCCCCTTGCAGTATTTTTACGAGGTGGCGGCCCGAATGGATCTCCGTGAGAAAATACAGGGATCTGGACACCGGAAATTTGTTGACTCGTGAAGTGGGGCGCTTAAGTTTGAGATAATCTAATCTGTGAAAGAATCGGCTATCATATCGGATCAAATTAGTTTTATAGAGTAAGCATTCACGTTCGACACGTTGAAACAACTTGCTCTTCCTCTTGAGAAACAGCAATCTATGCCAGCTAATTTATACAATTAAAGCCACAACTACCTGAGAATGTCGCGCATTATTGCTATCGTTGGTGCCACTGGCAACCAAGGAGGTTCTGTCGCTCGCTCTCTACTTCAGAATCAGTCTTTCAAAGTCCGCGCCATCACGCGGAATCCCTCTTCAAAGGCCAGCCAAACCTTAGCATCAGCAGGAGCAGAAGTGGTTCAAGCAAATGGCTTCAACAATGAGGAGATGCTTCGGGCATTTGATGGCACCTGGGGGTTTTATGTTAATCTAAACTCGGACGATAAGATATGGAGCAACCCCGATGGCCCTACCGAGTTTGATTTAGGTAAATCAATTGTTGATGCAGCGGCCCAGGCTGGTGTGAAGCATTTTGTGTTCAGTTCGGGCCCTCCGTGCACGGAGATGACAGAGGGGAGGGTGAGAATGAAGGCTATGGATAGTAAGTATAACCCCCTTATTGGTTGTTTTAGTGTTAATAGGCATCAATTGCAGTGAAATACAAAATCGAGCAGTATGCAAAGCAGCTGGGAAAATTCCTAACCATTACCCCTATCAATGCCGCATGGTACCTGGAAAATTTTCTTGTGAAGGAGGTTGCCCCAGTGTTTGGCGGATTTCCCCATTTTCCAGATGACGAAGGCTACCTCACGTATCGTGTGCCCAACTGGGGAGGAGATAACAAGGTGCCGTTCTTGAGTATTACCGATGACTACGGGGACATTGTTCAGGGTATCTTTTTGGATCCAGTCCGATGGAATGGTCATGTTGTTCAAGCTATGAGTGAGATGCTTGGCTTCGACGAGCTGGTGGCCAACTTTGCAGACTGTGAGTGAAATTACTATTGATAATATGTGTGATATACATGTTAACCGTTTAACAGTAACTGGTAAAAAGACTCGATTCCAGCCAATTCTCCCTTCCTGGGAAGCCTTTGAAACCCATGGAGTCCACGAGCTAGAGGATGTCAAGCTCATGTTCGGGTTTACGCAAATCACAGGTGGTCGCTATTTTGGCCCGGAGCCCTCAAATAGGGATACAGCCTCAGAATTGAAACGTGCAACAGCTACAGCATTGGGTAGACCAAAGAACCAGCAGGAATTGACGACTGCAAAGGACTGGTTCAAATCGCATTTTATATAAGGCAAAGATGTTTTTAGTTGTTATCTCATTTCCGGGAATACACTAGATAACAGTTGGTCACATTGATTATTCTGTTCGTTTGCGAAGTATAAAAATAATAGACCTATGTAACGAGGTACATTAGGCACATATTTACCCTAGCAGATAATGGAATACATTATTGCCGTCTCTTTATGATACTGGATTCAGGGGGTTCTTAATCTAGCAGCCAATAGGCAATTAGAAGGGGATTTAGAACACCTGCGTTGGAGGAGAGACTAATTAGTTATGCACTTCAAACAAGGAAGATTTATTCTTATAAATAGTTAGTTATTCGTCCTCTGCACTCTTCTTTTTACCACTTCATCCACTGCACAACTCATCAAAATGTCTCCTTTTGAGCTCCTTGGTCTAACAGCTGCACTGGTTAGAGCCCCTCATACCACTTTCGAGAGTTCCTCAAGCTAACTGCTCGTCCAGTGGATCGTGTGTCATATCCTTCTCGCAATCTACAATGTCTTCCTTCATCCTCTACGCAAGTACCCCGGGCCCATCCTCGATGCTGCTACCCAGCTCCCTTACGTTTACCATATGATTAAGGGCGAAAATTCCAAATATATCGCCAAGCTACACGAAAAATACGGTGAGATCGTGCGGGTTGGCCCTCGCGAGATTTCCTACACCAGTGCATCAGCCAACCGAACCATCTTTGGCGGTCGGCCAACGGAGGAGACCGTTTTCGAGAAGAACCCAGTCGTCTGGTTACAGGGCTCTGGAGAGGCACATAACATCTTCTTCGCTCGCCATCGTGAACATGCACGGTATCGCAAGATGATAGCGCCAGCTTTCTCAGAAGCTGCTATTCGAGAACAGGAGCCAGTCATTCAGGAGTACGTAACGAAATTCATTGATGGGATGCGCGAGCGGTCCGGCAAGGCTTGTTATCCAGATGCGAACGGGGTTGTCAACATCCAAGCATGGTACAATTTCTTCGTCTTTGACATCCTCAGCCGATTATCCTTTGGTACAACTGTGGGTTCTCTGGATCAAGGGGATTATCATCCCTGGGTGACAGTTATTTTTGGAGCAATAAAACATTCACAATATGTCCAAGCGGCTCATCGGCTGCGGCCATACCATCGACTACTCGAACTCTTTATCCCAAAGGCGATCAGCGAACCCTACGATACGCACATGGAGTTTGCTGGAAAGACACTCCTAGAGCGGCAGAAGGGCGACTCCATCGGCCGGGCAGACTTTGCCTCTTTCGTTCTGAAGGGGATGTCGGAAGCCGAACTACTTGATAATGTGAATATTCTGGTTGCCGCAGGGGGGGACACGACTGCGGCAACAATGACCTCGATGACATATTACTTGACGCATAACCCAGAAAGCTACCGAAAGCTAGTTGAAGAGGTCCGGGGCACTTTTCAGGCTGAAGAGGAAATCACTGTTTCATCGGTTGCAAATCTCAAGTATCTTCGAGCGGTAATTCAAGAAACCATGCGAATCCACCCGCCAGTCCCCGTGGGCCTACACCGAGTTGTTCCGCGGAGCGGTGCCGCGATTGATGGCCGGTGGCTACCAGGCGAGGTACGTATCCATGCCAATCTGCTTCTAGCTAACTAAGGCATTGGCAATCTCATTTGTTATGCTGTGATAACGCTGACTCGCGTGTAAGACTTGGGTATCCGTGGCACCCATGGCAGCGTATCGCAGCCCTCGATATTGGCGAGAACCAGAGAAGTTCATCCCCGAGAGATGGCTGGGAGAGCCTGCATTCGAGTCAGATCAGCGCGACGTCTGTACGCCATTTTCAATCGGGCAGCGGAGCTGCATTGGTATCAAGTGAGTGCATATATTTCCGTAACTACGTGGCACTCAGCCCAGCCTAGTTACTCTGCAGCTAACTTAAACAGCCTGGCCAAGGTAAATCTTCGACTGGTCATGGCCCGCCTGCTGTGGAACTTTGATCTGGAAGCTCAGCCAGATAATGTCGATCCTCACGATCATCTCGAGTACGGTGTGTGGCAGGGAGAGCCCCTCCGGGTCCATGTGAAAGAGCGGGAGAGCCCGCAAGGGGTGGGTATGACTGTAAAATGAACTGATCCCCAAAATGCGAGCACACCGATCATGATTGCCGTGGAGTGTTGAAGAATGAAGACGGGACGTTGGTTGATCGGCCGCCGAGCTTATTTAAGTGGCAAGCACGTGCAGGCCGCCCGTTTGTTAGTAAGCAACCTAATTAAGTGGACCGTGCGATAGTTAAAGTATAAAGATAAGGTTACTCTTATTAAGCGAGCTTGAAGGACCAATCATGCTCGGAGGTGAGATTCGGAGATATCGGATGGTAACGGCAGCTATATACTTTGCGCCTGCAATTGTCTTTCGCTTTCGTATACATTCTCGTACTTAGTTACAGTGTCCGCCAATCAGATCCACCATTTCCCACATGGAACACCGCAAATGCTAATCGTTTCTCACCATCTCCATCCCAGAATCGAGGCTGTATACAGAGTAAAAGCGGAGCATTTGCTTCCAAGGTAGTTATTTCCATTTCAATAACTATGTTTTGCCATTACATTATGGTAACTATGTAACTATCAAAAATGTACTCCGTCTGTAGCCAGTTACTCCGTAACACTCCATCCTTCATCGTCCTTCGTAACTACGGAGTATAGACCCACTACTACAGGGACTCTTGTATACTTAGATAGTTAACTATGTGTATGTGAGTTGTCATATAACTAATGGTAGTCGGAGACAGACGAATTTTGTTATCCTTGTTCTCTTCCATCAGCTGTCAGAGCAAGCAGTCTTCTCCGGAAAAGGTCAAGCCACGTCATTCCATAAGACGCGTCATCCGATCCTGGAAATGTTCTCTAAGTGTTTCCCCAAAGGAATGCAAACTGCGCTCTACTACTGGAAATCTGGCGGAGTATGATAGCCAATCCATGGCTTCGATCGATCTCGTGCATCATGGGATTAAATGCTTGATTAATTCAAAATTCCCGAATAAACAAAAATAATAATAGTAATAATAAATGATAGCTTTGAATAACTATCTGCCTCACTGGAATTCCACAATTCAATTTTTATATACACCAGATATCGCTCGAGGATCCCGAGCAAGCTCCCGGATGTAAAAAAGCTAGGGTGTCCATCATGGTATCGGCAGACTGTTGATCTATATACGCATTGGTCGCGCAGATCTGTAAGGTATGCGTTTGATCATAGACAGTGGACGTAACAACAAAGTCACGAAGCTCCTTGGCCAGCCGCGGCGCATAGTATTCGTCCAAATTAGCATGCACACTGCCAATCTTCAGTGTGCAAATGGGCCCGTCAGCCTGATGCAAAAGTTGTGTGCCAAAAACAGTATTCTTGGGCCAATTGGTGGATTTTTTGATGATATCTTTGAATTGGACTTGATCGTATGCTATCGAGGCTACATTCTGTCTCTGAATGCTGTATAATAAATCTTCCCCGTGTTTAATAGAGCTCAAGTCCATACGAACTGGGATCAAGTTGAGGCATGGTCCAACCACTGCTTCCTCACCCGGAAAGCCATGGGCTCGACCATGGACGACTTGGCCAAATACCACGTCGCTCTTCTGACAGTGTTTAGACAGAGTCAGGGACCAGGCTGCCTTAACCAATGAGGCTAGAGTGATTCCTTTGGGAGGTTCCAGGACTGAAAGGCTGCGTGTAGTTTCAACGAATGTCTCTTTCCCTGCTTCCATATTGGCAAATGTGTCACCTACATAGGTCATTGATGATCCTTCAAGTAGAGTCTTCCAGAATTCATAGGTTTTGGGTGTTGCCGACATCAAAAACTTATAAGCCCACGGCGAGAACGGAATCGGCGTGGAAAGCGGCTGTTCATCGTAGATATTTTCAATATCCTTAAGAACGATTGGTAATGATTGGGCATTGTATACAGCGTAGTTTAATCGAATAATGAGCGTGTATCGCTGTGAATTTTGAGACAGGAGAAAGAAACAGACAGAAGGCACATTCCATAGCATGAACTGATCGGAATCTTCCTTGAGCAGGCGAGATTGAAACTCCCTGAGATCACCAGGACATTCATAGTGCTTAAATGTGGTGGTCACTCTCCGAAGGACTGTCTGGAATATGGAATTGCAGTAATCAACGAACACGTTACGAAGAATCTCATGTCGGTGAACCAGGCTTTTGCATGCACTTTCCAGTCTACTAGCATGACCGGGCAGGGAATACGGATAATCTCATACTGTGGAGAAAACGCAAGCATGATAAGCTGCTGTTCGGTTGCAGGAAGGATATCAAGAATATCAGCCTCCGTAACAGCCAGCTTTGATGCTATTTCAGCCGATGTACCGGGAAACATAGTAAATGACGGGGTTGCTTCTGGTCTACTGTCCGAGGAGCCATTTGTAAAATAGACCGCACGTTCCGTCATAGCAGTAAGGACTGGGTGTTGGATGATGTCTACCACGGATAAAGAATTTTGATTCTGTCGAAGGAGAGCTGCCAACTTCATTGCTGTGATGGAGTCGCCTCCGAGCTGTATGAAATCGTCCTCCATACCGATAAGCTGTGGCTGAAAACTAAGGATCTCAGCGACTGTTGTCTGGATGGAGCGTCCCATATCCGAGTCAGGTTGCTGCTTAACGCGTCCTGTTACCCCTGATCCGGTGCTATACGACTCAAAGTCAGCCATTGGAAATTTCTCTACAATCGCTCGCAACTGACGACGGTCTGTCTTCCCCGTCGGAGTTAATGGCATGCGAGAAATTGGCAAAGCCAAGGTAGGGACCATATATGAAGGGAGTGAGGCCTGCATTGCAGGACGCACTCGATCCAACCAGTCAGAAATAAAAAGAGCACAGGGGGGAGTAACAACGAGGAGTTTCCCGGGATTCCATTCTCATCATGACTTTTCGATTGAATGCTCTCGGATTATACGGTATGGCCAGGGGCCCATGGTTGGCAACCCCCACGGCACATTCAGCCGGTCCATAGACATTAAACACCTTGAGAGATGGTATCCATTGGTCTAGAAGCGCCTTGACTGGGGTCTCACCCCCTATCAGAGCAATCTCTAGTCCCGGCATGTCTGCGGGCGAAAGCGTCTGCAGGACAGACGGCGTTGTGAAAAGAACATTGGCCCCAAGTTCCGCAAAAGCTCCAGCAATATCATCGCGTCGGCTTGCTTCTGAGGGAACACAAACGCATCCTCCATACATCAACGCAGCCAGGGCGTCAAAAGTAGCAACATCAAAGGCATATGCGGAGAACTGAAAGACTCTCGATCGAGAGTCTAGAAAAATACCCCAAGACGCTGCTACCGTACTAACCATTCTATGCTCAATGATAGCTCCTTTGGGGTTGCCGGTCGACCCGGAAAGTGAAGTAGACGTAGGATATATTGTGCGGTTGTACGATGACGGGCTTCAGTTCTATATCAGTAGTGGTAATATCTGGGCCAACCTCGAGGATAGGCAGGTTTAAAGTGTGTGAGATATGAGCATCTCGTGGGGAAGATATAACCAGCCTAGCACCAACATCATGGCATATGGTTTGCAGCCAGCTTGGGGTTTGAGACGGGTCGAGCAGGACGAAGGCACCACCCGCCTTCAGTACGGCCAGGACGGCTACATTCGCCCATCAAGATTTCGTAAAACAGAGAGGAACGCATGTCTCAGCCTCTACTCCCTGGGCCTGGAGACGGGCAGCGTATTGTGTGCTAAGCCGTTCAAGTTCGTTGTAGGTAAAGGAGCCATCCCAGGCACACACGGCTATCCCCTCCCCATGAGACTCGCTCTGCCGCCTGATTTGCTCATGTATACATATATCATGGCGGGCGAGCTCGTTGCTGTTCCATCTCTGGACCCGACGTAGGTCTTCAGAATGAATGCCGGATGTGATTGCGGTTACAGGGGTGTCGTTAGACCCCTGTTTGATCAAGGCCACGAGATGTCTCATCTGGCTGACCATCTGTGTGCATGTCCACGCATCTTCAGCCCATTATTGAATAGCAAGCCCATCCTCTGAGGTCAGGTCGCCAAGCACGACAGCCTGCTTAAATCTCCTAGATCGACTGCTGAGATGGGCTGGCTGTGGCCCCTGGTGATGAATCGCTAGTAGTGTTTGCTGGCCATCGCTCTTGGTATCTGCAGTTGAACGAATGATTTGGTCGGCAGTTTCGAGGGCCGCCCTGATTGTCCCGTTATATGGCAACTGGAGCTGTATCGACTTGCTAGCCGAGTAGTCTTCTGAGCTTGTCAGGTCAAAGGTGACGTCGTCAGATCCGGTGAAAAGGGCAAGTGTTGCTGCCCAGGCCAAAGCCAGGATAGTAGGGGATGTAGCAGCCATGGGTATGTATAGCAAAAATTCTCGATACGGGGGAGAGGAACATAACTAATGGGCACATTCCTCTTTATACATTAGCCAATGCATAAATGGTATTCCCCAGTTATATTACGCAGATCGGCGTGTGTGGGGAATTGATAGAGTGGGTATTTTGTAAGGAAGTATGGATAATAATTAGACCCTGCATCCGCCTCCACCTAGTTAAGCCGTTAGTTGGTTACGGTAGTTAACCAGTTGAGTAGTTAACTTACACCATGATAAAAAAGCAAGTATAATATTACCGTATGAAAAGATATCACATAGATTCTTTTATTCTTTTGTTGCCGAAGTTGCACGTACTCCGTATGGATATATAAAAGGTCCAGAACAGCACAGCAGGGTCGGCTAATAATTAGTTAACGATAACTACCAACCTTCGGCCAAAGGATATCTGGGTAACAACAAGAAATAATGGCAGCTTTCACTTTCACTCAGCATAGCTCGGTCTATCCGGCCATTGATGCGAGCCAGCCAGAGCTCTCTCAGGCTGGTCGGACGGTTCTGATTACGGGGGCATCCTATGGCATCGGCTTCACGGCCGTGCAAGGCTTTGCAAAGGCATCTGCGGCCAGAATCATCCTTTTGGCCCGCCAGCGAGACTCTTTGGCCTCAGCATGCGAGCGGCTACGGGCGCAGAACCCATCTTTCCAGGGCGAATTAATAACATATGTATGCGACATCGGCGACGCAATCCGTGTCGCCCAAGTATGGGAGGATCTGAACCGAAAGTCCATTGCGGTTGATGTGATGATTGTGAATGCTGGTGATCCCGGTACCGAAGCCACTCTCGATGCGATCCCTTTGCAGCTGGCTTGGAGGGCCTTTGAGGTGAATGTCCGCGGCAACCTGGACATGATGCAGCGGTTTGTGCAACAGGGGAAGACCGTGGATTTCGGGGGAAGGACGGTGAGTTGACGCCCGTCTGATAAGCTACCTGAATTAGAGCGCCTATACATAAGGCGGTTAATACCCTGCCCTGCTTGGCGCACAGCTGACGCCCAGTTGTAGAGAGTCTTGATCAATATATCCTCGCGCTTAACCCATGACTATGACACAGGCGTTGGGTTCGGGTCCTATGCGAGCACGAAGGTTGCATTCGCTTTCATGGTCCAACATCTGGCGACAGAGGTCCCCGTCGAGCAGATCCAGATTCTCAATGTCCACCCGGGGGATGTGTATACAGAAGGAGTCCAAAAGATGTGTGAAAAGGACTCCTGGCCCTCGTGGGATGACTGTGAGTTCGACTTGACCCCCCTGACTGCACATCGGTTACCAGTATGGCTCATGGTTAACTACCCGAGTCCGTCACCACTAATTGATTCTTGCTTGTAACAACGTTTTAGCGAGCCTTCCTGAGAATTATATCGTCTGGGCAGCCTCGCCTGCCGCATCCTTCCTGCATGGCCGCTTCGTCTGGGCCACCTGGGACGTCACGGAGCTGAAGAGCTGCACAGCCCTGACAGACGGTAAACCGGGGAACAAGAACCTTCTCAAAATCGGCGTGAATGGGCTGGTCTTTGCCTTGCCTTCTATGACTGTCTTGCTGCCCTAGCTAACTGACCAACTGCGGTGCAGCACTCCTCCCAGGGGTTGCTATTGCGCACGTCCAAGCCCTCAATGTAGGCAGGGGAGGGCCCTTGTACGGATACCTAAGTATATATTCGATGCATTCCCCACTGAAGATAGACAATTTTTCATCCCTGAGGAGATTTGCAGCTCTAGTCGAAAGAGTCCAGGTACCAAAGCGTTCGATTGGCCGCTCACGTTTGACTCAAAATAAGCTGCATCTGTGTCCTCCGTATTCTTCGTATGTGTAATTAATTAACTGGTTATAACGCCGAGTAAGTTTGTAAGTAAAACGCGGGCCTTCAGAAGAAATAATAAATTACGTGCATATGGTACTCCGTAGATAGAGCGCCATGCGGTCAGGGGTATATAGGTGACGTAGCCGGTGCATTAGAACCATTGCTCTGTGCTCCGCATTCAAGGTCGAGATGATACGAAGCTTCCTGTGCCATGTTAAATACCCATCGCCCCCCTCCGAAGAGGCATCAGCATGAGTTGAGGGCAAAATATAGACGTACCGTGCCTATAGTTAAGTCATAACATTCACACCATGGATTCTGAGGAACAGAACACAACGCTGTATGGCTCGCCCTACAAGGCCGAATTCTACGAGCTGCACTACGCCCAAAATCTAGGTCTGCAGGACGTCGAGCTCGTCTACTGGCCGGCATTTGTCGAGATGTTCTCCAAGCACCCTCGAGACGGCCGCCAGTTCACCTTCGTCGATATCGGCACCGGCGGTGGTCGTGCGATCTTCGGGCTGCTCGACAAAGCGGTTGCCGAGTCGTTCGAGATCCCCCCCGGGTCTACCCAGTTTGTCGGCATGGACATCGAGCAGCACATGCTCGACTACGCTGCCAGAGAGGCCTCAAAACATCCCGGAATCCCCCCCGTCACTTGGTCGCTCGGTTCTGCACTGGCGCTTGACGAACTGCCCGCGCTGGCCAATCAGAAAACCACGGCCGATATGATCATCTTCACATATGGCAGTATTGTCCACCTGACAGGCGGCGGCGACCTCGAGAAGTTCTTCGGCCAGGTTTCTCGCGTGCTGACTCCAGGGAGCGGCCGTGCCTTTGTCGATTTTGCGGACCAATTCTTTATTCCGCACGGCCAGGAGATGCCAGCGGACCAGGATCTACTCGATGAGGCGTCTGCAGAATACCGGGCTGCCGAAGTGAAAAGTGTTCAATGGCCCGGGATCATATACAAGATGAAGACGCGGAGGTTGGTGTCGGTCAACAACTTCTGCAATATGGATACAACCGTGCATGCTGTGAGGGATGCAGACAAGACCATAGTCGAAAGTAACTCTGTCAAGCACCACCTGCGTCGGTACAAGGAAGACCACGTCCTGGCTGCTTCTCAGGCGGCTGGGCTGACGCTGCTGGAGAGGCAAAAATGGGGCCGAGATATAGTCCTCATATTCCAGAAACCTCTCTGATTGCCGACAACAGGGTGGACTCGTTCCAAGGTAGCTATATGTACATATGCGTCCCTGAAATACGGGGTACCGTCTATGTAGATAGGGAGGTATCAGGCCGGTTCAATCTACGAATATCAGCAACTAGTTAACACTGTTAGCATTGGATGGCAATCTGAGGAATTCTCTTTTGGATGAATATTTCAATATTTCCAACTTCTAAATATCCAATTGAAGGTCCTCATGTGGACTAAATGATCAATTCTATTATAACAAACCTGCCCTTGCTCAAACTGTGTATTTGCCAAACTGCTGCAGGATATTCATTTTAATAGGGGAGTGATCTCAACCGGAGAAAGGATAGTAAGAGACGTTAAAGAAGAAAAAGAAAAAGAAGTAGAAGGCAGCCCACAGAGTATTTCGGGAGGTTGAAGAATCCCTTTCCAGCGTTAGTAAACGGAGGTATTTATTCAAGTGTGTACACTTACAGGAATATAATGTGAGCTGTGTCAACTGGTCAAACGACTGTTCGCGATTGAACAGTTATATTGATCCAACCTGGTACCATGCCCAGAGTAACAGGTATAATTATATATGGGGACAAGCCTAGAGAAGGCATATTTCTCTATCTCTCCCTCGTGACAGGACCGTACGGTCCTTCATGGTGGTAGAGGCCAGCCGCCATGTTCAAATGGTCAATGATGTACGGTCTATAGGGCTTGCCAGTCCTGCTGCAAGGGTCATCTCAACAGGCCCAGGACTCTTTGGGGGATCGGGCCCAGGTAGCGGAGGTGACTGCTAACCTACGCCATGCTGAAACTCAGGTGTCTATAGGCCCATTATCCAGGAAAAATTGGCTATATCCGTCAAAAATCCACAGCAAAATGATACATACTGCACGGATATATTCAAATGCACAAAGTACATCAATAGGACTGAAATTGTATGTCCGAATGTTTCCACTGCTGATGGTATTGCATGATGTTTTTGAACGATTGCAGAGACAACTGAGCAAAAAGAGTAAAGCCACAGTAATGGCCAGCAGGTTGAAGTTATATTCCTCATTCTCCCTTATTTTTGTACGTAGATTCATCCAAGTTAGGGTAATTTGGTATTAAGGAATAAGCCTTATCCATAGAGTATCAATATCCAACTCGCGGTTGGGGCGGCGGCCATGATAGTACGGAATAATAATCGCAGTTAAGTAGTTATCTCAAGACGCTCGAGATCTTCTGGCTAAAAACAGGCCCAAGTTGTAGAAGGAAGACCCCCTGGATGAATATTATCAAGCAATTCCTGTAGAGTAGGTAGTAATTGCAGCTGTCTCTGAGATCTAAACTCAGCATTCAAGTCGGACGATTAATCTCCTAGCAGGTCGACCTATGTTTGCAGATGACAGTACCTGACCAAGCCATAGCAGTCATTGATTTGGATAAGGTGCGCGAGAACGTACTCCTGGTGTTATGGACTAACTTTAGGTACTGCCCTGGTATCTTGGGAACAGAGTCATCTGTATCTGTAGGTATGTTTTCCGATGTTCAAATCTTGGATATGTTTCCATCACTGCTCCGCCGAGAAACATAAAACCTTTTATCACTTATATCTGTGGCATGGATACCTCCCATCCAGTAACTTCAAAACATGCTGACCACTAGTGTAGGTTTGCTCTTTGGCTCAGTCGTTATGATAGCATATTTTAGCGATGGGGTCAACTCTCCTATTTTCTTCGAATAGTTGTCAGAAGGGCATTGATCTAACCACTCCCCTGACATCAAAACGGCTGGAGTTTTTCCTCCTGGCGTCCCGCAAACACTTCCCCAGTTTTGCATTAGAGAAAGCGCTCCGATTCATGGGACACATTGCAAAGTCGCAAGTCTGGCGAAATTTTGCATTGTCGGGGGGATTCTTCGATGTGTTTCCCTATCACTGGCATCCCTGGGCTGTACGGCCCCAGTCACTTATAGCCCACACAGGTTAAGTAGATGAAGCGGCGCTAGAAACTCCCGTGGCTGAGAATGCACTCGATATCACCGTTGGTATGGTAGATTCTCAATAGCAATGGCTGGATCTCAAAGATAGCTGTGATGCTGAAGCGGGTGTAAGCGCACCGACGGGAGTAATAGCCGCTAGGGAGGCCTTGCGACCCCTCCTGACGAGCGCGGCGAGCTTGCGCAGACGCAAGCCCAGCCACTCAAGCATGCTCTGCACGCTCAGCGAGTCGTGGGGCCATCAGCTGCCGGTGCAGCTGATGCAGTTCCCCACGGCGCGAGCGGTGTAGCTCGCCAGTTCGGGCTTCGTAAGCCCAGATCTCCTCTCCAGCCTAAGAATGCGGAGCTGACGAAGCTCGTGGGAGTCAGGGTCCTAAGGCACCGTTAGTTCAATTGAAAACCCATAAAATTTCAGAATCATGGAATCACTCACCCTTTCGCACGCACGGTGCACTAGTTAAGTGGCACTGGCGGCACCTACGGCCCGGACCAGGCTCACATTGCAGCTCCGGCGCAGAAAAGGAGGGAGGAATTATGTGAGCAGCTTCAATTGGGGTTTTGTAGCATCGGGGATTATATACCTCGAAATAGACAGTAGATAACACCTAATGAGGTCGTCGCGGGCTGATTTGTAAAATAGTCCATTTAGAAGCAGAATCAGGGGCAGGGCCTCCTGTCATATCGACATAGCAAAGTCTTCATATGGCGATCACGCACGAGACATGCCACGATATAAGTATAGAAGTGCCTTTGCAAGCTATAGAAATATATTAGTTAAAAATCTAACATAATAAGAGATAACTTACGCGGGTATGCTAGATGTTCTAAAAAGCTCTCCTACTGTAGTCAATTTGATAGGCCGTGGGGTCATGCTCTATTCTCGAGGCGCAGTGAACTATGCAATTTGACGTAGTGGGCTTCTCCTAGGTGTGAGGAGAGCATGCGAAGTAGGAGCTTTTGAGCCTTGTCACGCAGTCGTATGGGACATGTAGAATGACCAAGGCACCTCCTAGTCAGAATACATGCCAGTGCATCTCTCCGCAGGTGTAGCAAGGACGTGGCGGAGGCTTGGAAATGGCCTGTGCAACTGCATTTCCTTTCCAGTATAGTTGATAACATCCTCAGGGGGAGGCAGTTAACCTCTTTCCTCTGAACAGGTTTTAGTATATAATATACTGTAGGTATGTCATAGCAAAGTATGTTTTAGGTATGTTGTAGGGGATGGAGAGAGTAGAAGAAGAGAAAGAAAATGAAAATGGTCAGGTCAGATTGGGGCTTTTATATTGTTCCAGCAAGCCAGTTTGGGTATTCACAGATTCTTCTTCACCGGGTATCTTCACTGGGGTATTTCGCCGAACAGACGACGGGTACCTCTAGAAAGTGACTGTAAAAATAGTGAAGATTGGAACTTCATTCAAGTAAATATTTATCTGATACGTACAACATTCATATATGCATGCATGCTTAGTGGTATTCTGAATTTTTGAGCGGGGGTGAGATGAAGGAAATCCAATAGGAACCAAGACGTCAAATGCAGTGTGGCTGTGTCTATGCATCGTTCATTGGCTCCTCGGCGACGTAGTGGAGGTATGCACCGAGTAACTTGGTTCCTTCAATGTAGTTGCGGGTATCGAGCTTCTCGTTGATGGAGTGGGGCATATCGGTAGAGCTGCCCATGGGGAGGAGAAGGACGTTCTTGCCGGTAGCCTCCTCGAAGGTAAGGGTGATTGGGATACTACAGGTGACGGATTAGTATATCCCGTATGTTAAATATGGTTGGGGGGGGGGGGGGGGGGGAAGGGATTGAAAGAAAAAACTAACCTTCCACCCTCACGAGTCATGTCTGGGTCGACGCCAAAGACTTGCTTGACAGCCTTGGAGGCGGCAGCAAAGTTCCAGTGCTTTGGGCTGGCAACCCACCACTTTCCGTCGTGCATGAGCTCAACCTTGATGGTGTTCTTGGTCTGGAGCTTAGCGGCCTCGGCGTTGACGAACTCTGTGACAAGGCGGGTGACGTCCTCGCTGCCCATGTTGGGGACAGTACGGATAGAGAACTTTCCAATGACCTTGGCGGGGATGACGGTCTTGCATCCGGGGGCGGAGTAGGCGCCCTCGACACCGTGGACGGAAAGAGAGGGGAATCTCCAGCGGCGCATAAGGGTGGTCTCCTTGGTGGGCATGATGGAGGTGTTGCTACCGAGAGAGGTGTGGAAGTCGTCCATGGAGTAAGTAATGGCGTCGTAGAGGCTCTGCTCATCGTCGGTGACGGGGGCAATGAGCTCCTTGATACCTGGGATGAGGATGTTACCCTGGCAGTCGACGAGCTTGGAGAGGAGGATGACGAGGTCGGTCATAGGCTCGTGGGCAGTACCGCCAAAGACACCGCTGTGAAGGTCCTGGCCGGGGCCAGAGACAGTGATGGAGTAGTAGTTGCATCCACGGAGGCCGTAGGTGAGGCAAGGCTTCTCAGTGCCGAGCCAGTAGTTGTCAGAGATGCAGACAGCGTCAGCATCCTTGAAGTACTTGGGACCCTCTGCCTTGACGAACTCCTCGAGGCCGAGAGAGCCGAACTCCTCCATTCCTTCGAAGCAGCAGAGCAAGTTAACGGGGAACTGGACACCGGCCTGCTTGTGGGCGTCAATGATGTTGATCCAGCCGAGAACGGGGCCCTTGTCGTCGGTGCTGCCACGGCCGAACATGCGGCCTTGCTCGTCAACGGTGAGGTCGAATGGCTCGGTAGCCCAGCCGTCCTCCTTCTGGGCGGGCTGGACATCGTAATGGCCGTAAACCAGGACGGTGCGCTTCTTGGGGTCGCTGCCGTAGCGGGCGAGAACGACGGGGGGTAGATCAAGGTGTTCTCTGCCGGGTTCTTTTCCAAGCTCTCGCAGCTCGACCTCAGCACCGAGAGTCTTAAGTTGCTCGGCAATCCAGAGACCCATCTAGGACTGTCTGTCAATATTGATGTTCATCCTCGTATAGAGAAGTAATAAGGAATATACCTTGACGACCTCAGGCCTGCTCTCAGCCTGTGCGGAGACAGACTGGATAGCAACGGCCTCTCTCAAGCCTAGAGAGAGTCAGCATAAAAGCAGAGCGGGATACAGCAGATACATCAATATTGAACATCGCACTAACGCTCAATGAAGGGCTGCTTGAGCTCATCCACCCTGCAGCGCCGTCAGCATCAAACCCGTACACACGAGCAAAGACAGGACTTACTTCTTGAAAAAGGGATCCAACTGGGGAGCCATCTTGGAGTCAGTGATGTGACCGTAATACAAGCGTCTCTGAGTAAAAGAAGAAACAAATGGAGAGCCAAATGGAGATCTAAAGGCTGCAGCTTGTCGACTTCGACACACAGGTGGACGACGCAGGGCTGATATGAAAATTCGCTGCCGGACCACGGGAGCGGGGAGCATCAGGAGAGCAAACCAAACAGCAACTTATAGGCCGCCCGCAATTAATAACACAACGAACCCTCCTGACGAGGGGCAAGGCAAATGGTTAGATCCGGCTAATTATCGCACGAGTGGAGGGCCGCAACGCATAAAATTCATGCATGTCAAACAAGCTGCGAACCAGCAAAATGTTCGCTGCGAGTCGCTGTAAGGTACGCCGAGCGGCGGGCGTTGCTTTTGCTGGCCGGCCATAGGCTGCTCGCGGTATAAATATCCGACAGACCAATGGGAGGCTGCAAAATACGGAAAAAACCCTGGGAATGACGGCCTCTGATTGGCTGAATTTGCTTATTTTTCTTCTTCACCCGATTGGCTTTTAGGTTGTTTAAATAGCTTACCTAATCCGCATGTTCTGGATCACGTGGTACAAGCACCGACATTTTTCCATATTAAGGTTCAGTTTTGTCATGTGAGTATTATATAAGCAGCTGGTTTTTCTGGCTGTTGGCTCGTGCGACCCGAAGCCGCAACTCTAAACAACCGCCGCGAAATTCCCGTAGAGCTTGCAGTCACACGCAAGTACAGCGGGCTGCTAAGGAAATCGATGCCATAAGCCCCGATACTCCCTGCCAGCCCGCAGTAGTCCACGGCACAATTGACAATCCAACGACCCCATGAAGGACGTGTAAAATGAGTCTATATTTCCCGACTATTGTCCCATCAGCGGAAACACTCGCATTCTCCAGGAATATCTCAATGGATACATCTCCGAGAGCCTAGATGAAGGGTGGAGTAGTTCAGTCTCGCTCATAGGGCTGCAATGCAATACAATGCTCACTTTAGTATTGCTGCTTGTCAAACAACCCTGAATCGTAGTGATAAAAACGTTGTAACAACCACGGATTAATCTACTGGTTTTAGGTAGACTTACCTTGACAGCCCAGACCAGCTCTCTGCATGCGGAGATAGACTACATGGATATCCACCTCCTCGTTCACGCATTGTGAACGTCGATAAAAGATACAAGACTTTGAATTGTGAAAGAGGCTCTGGTCAGCTACCTTGTGGGCCTCCCGGGTTTAACGGTTAAACCCGGCTAATATCTGTTCACGCTTTGATCAACTATTATGTAAGCTGCTGCCCTAACTCATAGGCGCGCGCGCGCGCTTGTTTATAGCAACAACCAACGACGACGACAAACGTCGCCGGGCCTGACCACCCCATGGAACAATGCATGTTGTGTCCATGTGGGTGTGAGTCGTGCAAATCGGATGACATTATTCAACACAATATCAGATAAGAACTCTAGCGACTGTCCAAACCTGTCAAACCGCTGAGCCAAAAAGTCGGGTCCATCTATTTCATTGACCAACCAACATCATGGCCAACGAGGCACCAGTGGGCTCTCGGGAGGAAGCACTCCTCCAGCAGCTAGAGAGAGAGAGAGCCCTTCGACGACAGGCAGAGGACGAGAAAGAAAGAGCTGAAAGGGACAATGCGAGGCTCCAAAAGCAATTACAGCCAACTACCCTCCCCGAATTTTTGGACGCCTGCCATGTGTACCTATCCGTGGGCTTTTCCTCACGTATAAACTACAAGACCGGAACGCAAGGAAACCCCGAAAATGCATATCTGAAACTTCGTCCTGACTATATCCGAGAATGGACTACATTCTCTCAGGAGCAGTCAGAGGTGTGGCGAGATCTCTTTAGCGTTGACTTTGCCTCAGAGCCCCATTTCACCTCCTTGAACACATTGAAAGAAATGGGCAACGACTTGCAAGTAAGGTCAATGGGCTCTGAGCTAGATCTTAATTACTACGAACGTTATGCTGTCGAGGACCGTGTCTCGCTTATCATCCGGAATCTCTTCTCAGATGACAAACTCCGCAAGATATTCAACCTCGGAGGGGATGTAACGTTTGAGAACCACGGAAATACCATAACCACAGAAGAACGGGGCGCCGAGCCGACCGCAAATCCAGATATTGACTCCCCACAACAGTCTCCGGTGCAGAAGCGGCGGAAGAAGGCGGACATGCACGGGGATTCACTACCTGCTACGCCGACCGTGCGGTCAAGGTCGTCTCGCCCCCGCGCTGACCAGTTCTGTGTTTATAATACAGGGCCAGAAAGAGCTATACCCGCGTTTATCATTGAATACAAGGCACCACATAAACTCACATTGGCCATAATAGAGGCTGGTCTCATAGAGATGGACGTTGACGATGTGGTTATATATAATGAAAGTGACGATCCCGTGAAGCTTGCGCAGCGAAGGGTAGCTGCGGTCATCTCACAGGCTTTCTCATATATGATACAGGCCGAACTTGAGTTTGGATATGTCTGCACTGGCGAAGCGTTTATATTTCTCCGTGTACCCTCTGATGACCCTGCTACCGTGTATTACTATCTTTCTACGCCAAATGAAGACGTCGGAGAAACCACTGGCTGGGCTGGTGGGGACTCAGCTAACAGGCTACATCTTACAGCAATCGGTCAGGTTCTAGCCTTTACCCTTCGGGCCTTGAAGTCGCAGCCCCGCGGTCAAGTCTGGCGCAATAATGCAGAGGCCCAGCTAAAGCGGTGGGAGATCGAGCAGGATGATGTCCTCTTTGGATCGGATATTGAGGAGAGTACCGGCAAGAAACTGTCAGATTACAAGCAGGATCGGAAGAGTAGAAACGAATATATCCGGGTGTCGCCAATCAAAACAAGGTCAAAATCAAAAGGGTTGGCCTCGTGCCGTGACCCCGAAGAAAGACCAACAGGCTCAGAGCC
This sequence comes from Trichophyton benhamiae CBS 112371, assembly GCF_000151125.1. Classification (NCBI taxonomy): domain Eukaryota; kingdom Fungi; phylum Ascomycota; class Eurotiomycetes; order Onygenales; family Arthrodermataceae; genus Trichophyton; species Trichophyton benhamiae. The sequence goes on along the minus strand of NW_003315086.1, from coordinate 256,069 downwards.
CAGTGACGATGGTGATGACAACGATAGTAGTGGAAGTGGTGGGTTCGACCCCGGCAGCCCAAGTAGTGGGCTTCCTCGCCGTGCCTCCAACGTCACGGCAGTCACAAAACCCCCGCCCACGGGAAGCAGGGAGCATAAATACAGTATGGAACCGCCTATAGAGCCAACGCAGTTCTGCACTCAGAAATGCCTCTTGGGCCTGTTTAACCGCGGGCCCCTGGATCAAAATTGTCCACACGTCGCCAGCCACGGTGTTGAACGGCACACCATTGACGACTGCGAATTCCGCAGACTAGTCCGTGCACAAATTCTGGCGGACTCTGGTCCTTCAGGCTGCGAATCTATGCACCTCCACGGGACCAGCGGGGCTTTGTTCTGGCTTACACTGTTCCCATACGGGTATACCCTTGTAGCAAAGGCAATGCCTGTTGAAACAGTCAAATGTGCACTGTATGAAGAGCAGATATATCAACACCTCCGTCCGATTCAAGGAATTTACGTGCCTGTCTGTCTGGGCAGTGTTGATATATCCAGCCGACCGCTATGGTACGATGGCATCTTCGAAGTAGTTCACTTACTGCTTCTCGGCCATGCAGGACGGCTTGTCAAGTTCCACGCCGGTGCTAACAACCTCAGGGACTTTGCACCTTCTGCATGCGAGTCTCTACGGGCGATCCATAAACAACATGCCCTACATCGGGATGCTCATAGCGGCAACATGTTCTGGAATGCAGAGAATAAACAGGTGATGTTTGTCGATTTTGAGCGTGCGAGGGTCGTGAATAGCGGCAAGACAAAAAAGAGGAAACGGGGGACACTCCCGCTTTCTAGCCACGGTAATACCGAATTTGAACGGGAGATAAAATCGGTAGAAAGACATATGGGATTTAGATAGCCCTTGGAGTGGGCAGTTCACATACCCGACCACTAGGCCACGGGACAGAACGGCCTGATTTTCCCTGGGACTCATCAATCCTTGGTTGATGGGTCCAATCGTGCGAGCCGTACGAGTAAACCAGATAAATATATAGAGTTGAAGATCTCCTCGCGCAACAGTATGCGAGTATCCGTAAGTTATTAATATTGTACGGATTGTATCATACACGAATATAGTATATAAAAACAGACGACAAGACGGCAGATATAGGGTAGCAGTTATAGTACATAGAACAGGAGATGCATCTAGCATCCCCCTCCCCGGCTCGTCGACAGCTCTCAAAATGGTAGTCAGACAGCACACGACAGCAAAATGCAGAGAAAAAAGAGTAGTAAGATTTATTTGTCCCTCCCCCAGACCTCCTTACGCAGCTGCCTGTCCTCACGAGCCATCGTCCGCTTAAGGCCCCATCGAGACTGGACAGCTGTCAGGATCTGCCGCTGAATGGCCTTCTTCTCGCCAGCCGCCTCACATGCCATTCCGACAAACAACGTGCTGCACCCAAACTTTTCTGCCAGCTTACTCCGGCTCCAGAGCATGGGATCACTCTTCCGCAGCTCTCGCATGGCCTCTATCTCCTCCTTGGTCAGGTACTTCTTCGGCTTCTCCGCCTGCAGTAAGGATGGCAGCTCGCCAACGTTGACGTCTGTCGTCGACTCCAGCTTCCCCCGTAGTGTCCGCCGTATGTCGTCTGCGGGCAGGAATTTTGTAGGTGTGAGGTAGACGGAGGGAGCGCTGGAAGGAGGGTTGTGGATGATGTGTGCTTCGGTCGAGCTGGAGGGAGCAAAGGAGGCGTCAGGTTTTATGCGTAGCCGCTTCTTGGTGCGGCGGTAGGTCGACTGCCATCGTCGGCTGGCCTGTGACTGGAGTTCGGGGCATAGAAGCAGGTTGAGGGCCGGACGGCGCGTCAGGGCAGCCGTGCAAGCCATGTCGAAGCTGTTCAGTCGTGGTATATATGAGGTTGTCTTGATATATGGTGAAGTACTTGTTCGCTCCAGGCACAGTCAAAGCTCACGAAACGGCTCAACTGCTCAATTGGCGAGCTGGAAACGGGCAGCAAGGCAGGACGTCGAGTGCAGCAGCCCCCAACCGCAGCAAAGGTGTCGATTAGCGAGATTATCCGGCGTCTCGAGGCTGTCGATGGGCTTTTCTTCTGCTTCTTTTTCGTCTTTTCCGTCTTTTTTTTTATTTTATTTTTTTGAAGCCAAAAAAAACTTTCGAGTAAGATGATCACGTGAGAAATATACATCACGTGATAGATCCTTTATATGGTGTATTGGATTTACACTCAGTATCGAGAAGAAGTATGGATGACTAATATAGAATATGTAATTACCGTACACGACGTCATCTTCGTCGACAAAAACAAGAAAAAAAGAACAAGCAAAAAGACAGCAAAAAGAACGACATCGACAGCAGCGACGCCGACAGCAACTGGACAGCCTCATGCTCGCTCGGTCAAGACGCCTGCTGGCCGCCCACGACTCGCCCAACCCCCGTCTCGCTGCCCGCTGAACAGACGCGGCGCCCTTCGCCCCTCGCCAGCGTTCCCCAGACGGACCGGAGCCTTTTTGGCTGCATCCTCTACGCCGTCCCAGCCGCCCCAGGGGGGGTTGGACGCTTGACGCTTGACGACAGCGAGAGCAGCTGATGGCGCTGGCTATTCCTCCTGGTGCTCGCGGGGCCGACCTGCCGGAGAATAGCATGGCCTCTGGCATACTACCGGCCCAGCAGCTGCCCGTCAGCAAGGACAAGACTACTACTACAACAACCACTACTACTACCACTACTACACCAGCCGCTGCGCCGCAGAAGCCCTCCAGGCAGACATCGCGCCCAGGCAGCCAGAGCGCAGGGGAGGAGAGCCAGGGACATATAAACGGCTGCGAGGACCTCGCCCGCGAGAAGAACAACGCTCCCAGACCCAAACCGCTCTCTACCATGGCCGCCGGCAGACCAGTTTCGCCTCTGCCCCTGGGCTCGCTCAGTCCCAACCGGGCCTCAGTCTCCCCCCATCGCGCACGACATGCTGCCTACATGACTCCCACCTCGCCCAGCAGACAGCTCAGTCCGCACTCCCAGATGCACTCGCCCGCGTCTTCCCAGATCTTCGAGCGAGACGTCCAGGAGGACTTCCCCGTCCAGTCCTCGCCCTCTATTCCCTCCCACATCGTCACCGAGAACCACATCCCGCCCATCCTCGGGGCCTCCTCTGCGGCCCTGACTGACCAGAGCCTCGACCCGGACTCGGTTGAGATCGTGACCCATACGCTGCACCAGCCGGCCTCCTTTGCTGTTGCTGGATCGACGACCGCTCATCCAGCGGCAGCCTCTCACGGTGAACGCTCTATCGCCTCCTCTTTCCATGAACATGCCTACCCACAGAGTCCCTGCGACCCAGAAACTGCCTCGACTTACGGTGGCCTCGACTCGGCGGATATCAGGCGTCTCAGCTTTGTCTCCTTTGCTGACCTCGTCCATGGCGAACAAGTGGAGTCCTACGAACATGCCTCCAACCGAGACTCCCAGATCATGGGCGGGCTTGCTGCTCTTGCCAACGCGCCAGCCATGAACAACCCCAGCACACACAACAGAAACAACAGGTCGCCTTCGCCCATGCGCTCGCCCATCTCCTCCCATGGACCAGGAAGCTCGCCACCCACCAGTGTCTCGCCCGGCGAGCCCAGATGTCTTGATTCCTCACCCAGCCGTGGAGCTCGCGTACCGCGCAGCCCACCACCTTGTCCCCATAGCCCGTCCGCCGTGCTCAGCAGTGACCTGAACGTCGAGACCATGAGACAGGCCCTGCGCCGCACCGGGAGCGGAGATCTAGGCGGTTCCCTCAGAAACCCTCCCTTGAGCGCAGCTGCAAGTGATACGGCCTATGAACGACCCTTTAAGTGAATGAAACTTGCATTATTGCCATGTTTAGTTATCCCATGATAACACACCCCCTTGACTTGAACTCTTTTGTTTTTCTTTTCTCATCCCTTTCTCCCAGTGTCACTGTTTGTATGCGACGGTGCAGGCCCAGTTCTCTACTTTATCTCCCGGTTTGATACCTATTTGCTCCTCGCCCATCTACTTCCTCGCCGCCATTATCGTGCACCACTTATACTTGCTTGTCCGATTTTCTGGCGATTCTGGTCTATTTACTTGTAATCTATACGTTTTTTTTGCGCCCTGTCCCTGTTTCATCAAGTAGCACCTTGGTTCCTGGGAAAACCATATATTGCCATTCCTTATGATCTTGACCACTTACATACTTATCTCGGCCATTGACTTTCCCTGGTCTCCCTTGTAATGTAATAATCTCCACCCCCGTTCGTCCATATGCATCGATAGTTGATATCGCTAAGCGTGAGGACCCAGCGGGCATATAAAACCACACCTAATAATGTAACTTACCACCACTCTGTGGCACCTAGTTCTTTAGTCAACTAATTCAACAGCAAAGGCTCCATGCCGAACCTTCTTCAGCTGCTTTTCCCCAGTTTCGTCTCCACCGCTTCAAGTGCGTATGTGATCCTCTTCTTCATATCGTCGACGTCCTCGAGCCCAACGCTGATCCTCACCAGATCAGACGGGACGTTCAGGGATTTGGCCTAGAATAGTTACCGTCAATAATAGGAGAATAAGAATAACACAGTGTGGTTTTGCATAACTAATACGCACCCATTCCAGTTCCTGATAGTGTGCCAGAATAGTATACGGGCAGCTGTGACACGTTAGTTTCCGTAGCTTCTCATACTTTGCACAACACACAAGACAGAACAAACCTCAGGGTGAAATTTGTCCCCAGGCTAGGCCCCTTTAGAACCGCAAGATTGTTGAAAAAGGTTGCTGCTGCCTCGGGCGTATGGAAAGTAACCGAGAACAAACCTCCATAGCCTCCGCCCTGGTTACGACATCGGTCATAGAACGCCTTAGTTGGGCTGTTCTTCGGATAGTACACATCTTTGACTATACACAAAGTTAGCAAAAAAAAACACTGCCCAAATCCATGCCCAAAGCAATATTGGACTTACCCAGCGGCGAAGATTCCAGCAACGAGGTCAAGGTCTCCGCTGACCTATTGATCCGCTCAACGCGGCCGACAAAGTCCCGACTGTTGCGTTCCAGGAACACCGCATCCTCGGCCCAGTAGTCATCTTCGTACTCTTGGGCCAGCACCTCCTTGAGCAGCGCATAGAACTGTCCATGCGGGTTGAACACTGCACTGCCGCCCATAACGTTGCTGTCTCCGCTGAATATCTTCGTCAAGCTGCTGACCACCACATCAGCAAAGGGGAGCACATTCACATTGATGAAGTTGCCCAGCGACTCGTCCACGACGACGGCGAACTCATATTTCCTCGAAAGGGCATATATGCGTTCAAGATCCGGTGATCGCAGCAGTGGATTCCCTGGGAACTCGGTGAATAGAGCAAGATACCGCTCTCCTGACTCCAGGCGTTTCTCAAGATCATCTATCTCTTCCGTCGAACAGAGACCATAGAACAGCACCCCCGGGCCCCATTTCTCCAGGATCTTCAGCGTGTCAATGTATGGGAAGCCGAAGCAGATGCTCTTCATGGGTCCACGGGCCTTAAGCAGGAGTTGGTGCACGTTGAATATCGAGTTCATACCTGTAGGATAGAGCATGATATGCTCCTCGTTGAGCCCCGGGATACGGGCATTTTCAGGGTTATGCGAGTCTGCCTCTGTCGCTGACAATGTCCCTGCAATCCGCCGTTTGACAGCCAACTTCGCGTTGTTGGCCAGGCACATGTCCAAATTTCGACCGAACCGCTCTTCGATAAACTGGCTAAACTCCCCTTCACCGGTAGTCGTGGACTCAGCTTGTTTAGTCGAACCGTGCGATTCAACTTTCTGGTATCTCTTTGGTCCCTTATGTATGACACTGTCTGTCTTTGCTCCTTTGGCTTGTCCTTGTCCCTGCGCCTGAGACTCTTCAACGAGATATCCACCTTTCAACGCTTTGAGACAAAATTCACCGCGTCGACTGGAGATTCCCGATCCACTGTGCTGCCATACCTGCTTCGAGATACTGCCATACTTTTGTGGGTAAAGCACCGCACAAAGCTCCGATGTGATACCGTTGAGCTCTGCAGGGGTAATCTGCGGCGGCATAACAAGCCTTACAATGCGTACTCCAGGCTTATCCTCTTCAGGTATCTTTGACAAGATGAAGTCCCTACAGCATGTGGCGGTTTTAGGCGATGGGAATAGCATGGCAGCGTCTCCCTGCCGACCAAAACGGGCAATGACCTCGTTTGCAAGACATTGGATGCTCTTATGGACGAAGAATCTTGGGTATCCTGTAGTCATGGCATTGATAACCTTTGCATCCCCTTCTTCATATCCCACATTCGCTTCCCATGTTGGAAGCGATACGCTAATCGCCTATATAGATGTCAGCAGTGGTATCAGGCAACAACTCAGGACTCTATCAGCAGCCCGCTCCGGTAAAATCAAAAAATGGAGCCGGCTATGAACTTCCACGGCTAGAGTATATATGTATCCTATCGTAGGCTCCCTTATAGTTCCATGGATGGTTGATATTGACTCATAGGGTATCACTTACATGGGCTGTGTTCGGAGGGACTGAACCCCCAACAGGCTGGTCGATAGGCATGAAAATGGAGCTCGCCGTAGCCCTGATACGTCTTCTATTCCTTGATAGAGGGTATAGAGTAATAATACTGCTGTTATGACTAGACTGCGTTCCTAGTAGGTGGCTGTCCAGGGATCATTCCCGGTAGGAGGAGGGCTTAATAGAAGAGAACAGGGGGGTTATCTGCTGCCCTTATGTATATGCTCCCACAAACAACAACAAATGTGGACATAGAACAAACCAGCCATTCAATCATAAACTCATCAAAAGAGCGAAAGATCAAATAATAACAAACAGCTGTGAATTTATATAAAATGTTTGAAATGCGAAAAAAAACGCCGACCTCGGCCTTTTTTGGTGCCATTAGTCACATGTAACATAATTACACTTGTAATTTACCGAATTAGCCAAATATCGGTAAATATACCGCCAAGACTGGTAATACAGATACATAATATTTTCTATCAAAATGTTAAAAAAATATTTCTGATAACAGTCGAAAGATCAAAAGGAAGAAGCAAACACAACCAGCGGGCGCAATGTCGGGTCCTACTCTGAAGCGGAGGAAGCTGAGCTCTGGAGAGGAAGAAGACAGCGCCAACACGTCAAAGAAACCAAAGTCACCCGCTGTCCAGCGCAATGGACGGCCCAGCAACTCTGCCGCCGAGTATGCACTCGCGCGTGGGCAATTCAAGTCGAGCATGTTCAAGCTTCAGATGGACGAGCTGCTCGGTCAACTGCGCCCTGACTATGATAAACTCCTTTCCCGAGTCGAGAAGAGCTTGCGGAAGCTGAAAACCGTCATCGAAGAGATCCCAAATGGCAACCCGAAGACCCTCGCCGAAGCGAAGAAGGAATTCGAATCCTCAAAGGTTGCGATTCCGTTTCCGGAGCCTCCCCCAGCCAAGGACGTCCTATATACCTTTGAATATAGCAAGCCGGTGGATATAAACGTTGTGGGAAGCTTTGCGCTTAAGACTATGGCGAAGGGACAAGGGCCTACCTACATTGATTTAGCCGTTACATTACCCTCCACGCTGTTCCACAAGAAGGATTATACTAGCTATCGGTACTTCTACAAGAGAGCATACTACCTTGCTCGCATTGCAGCAGCCATCAAAACTGCAGAGGATGTGGACTTTTCCATCAGCTATACATACCAGGACGGAAATACCCTTCGGCCGGTCCTTTTACTACAGCCAGCAGACGGCGCAGAGGATAACTTTTCACGGTCAAATTGTGTCATTCGTATCATAACTGCAGTTGAAAAGGATACATTTGCCCTTTCTCACACTTTTCCGTCGCATAATAGCCTTCGACTCGACAGTGAAGCTGAGCATAAATCAATTGGCGCCAATTCTACACATATTTATAACGCATCTTTGCGTTCAGAAGCCGTAGTTAGTGCATACCTGAAACTACACCACTCCGCCGGTGTCAAATGCGCTGCATTCAAAGATTCATGCATTCTGGGCCGGGCCTGGCTTCGTCAGCGAGGGTTTGGAACTTCTTTTGCTTCAGGCGGATTCGGTCACTTTGAATGGGCCACTGTCCTTGCTCTTCTCCTAGAGGGCGGTGGTCCAAATGGAAAACCTGTACTTGCTCCAAGCTACAGCAGCTATCAGATTTTCAAGGCGACTCTCCAGTTCCTCTCCGGCAAAGATCTTACGAAACCACTTCTGATGCATGCCCCAGAAGGGTTAGGTACCGTGGCTGATACTGGCTTCCCCGGTCTTTTTGATGGGAAACGAGGCTTGAACATCCTATATAAGATGACGCCTTGGTCTTATAAACTCCTCCAGCGCGAGGCTACCTTAACCCTTAAGATGCTAAATGACTCAACTCGCGATCATTTCGACAGTATTTTTATCACAAAAGTCTGTGATGCCTTCTACAGGTTCGACCAAGTCATATCCATTACGCTACCTGGACGCCGCCCACCAACAATCCAGGCAGCCGAACGACTTCAGTCCCTGCATCGAGTTTTAACAAAAGCTCTTGGGGATAGGGCCACAGCGATAGACCTCACCTCGGGTGAAGTACCGAGCTGGGCTGTCAAATCCACCTCACCACCCAAGGAGAGCAAGAAATGGACCATAATTGCTGGATTGAACCTCGATGCATCTAATCAGGGTCGCAGTATTGACCATGGGCCTTCTGTCGAAGATAAGGAAGAATCGGCTGCTTTCCGAGACTTCTGGGGTGATAAAGCCGAACTACGCCGATTCAAAGATGGCAGCATCAAGGAGAGTTTGGTGTGGTCTGATCAGGCCTCTTCTGGTACCCCTGTTCAACAAATATTGACCTATATTCTCCATCACCACTTCAAAGTCACTCCCGAGAACATTGTGTATATGGCAGCAGATATTGGCCAAGCTATCCCTGGCATATCTAATGCCTTGTCGACCACACCAGCCTCCGAACCAGTCCTGGAAGCTTTCCAGAAGCTTGAAAGGCACTTCCAGTCCGACGAGAGCCTCCCCATCGCTTTCAGTCAGCTCCTTCTAGCCACTCCCCTTATTCGATGCTCACCTGATTCACCTGGAGCTCCTATGGACGCAGTCCTTCTATTCCAATCCTCTTCCCGTTGGCCCGATGATCTAGGCTCGATTCAAATGACCAAGGTAGCTTTGCTCCTCAAAGTAGAAGAGTCAATCCGCAAAGCAGACGGCGTTATTGAAGCCAGAGTTGGGACAGAAAATAACGAGAGCAATCTACTAAATACTTCGTTCCTTGAGATCCATTATTCTCCGTTTATAATATTCCGTTTACGCATCCACCATGAACCAGAGCAGGCTATCATACAAGCCCAATTGAAAAGTAAGGATTTACCTGCAAGAAAAAAGGAGGAACTTGCTGTTGCTCTCGCCGCCTATAAGGCAACTTTCCTCCAAGCCCCTCGCCACGCCCAGGCACTCCAGAGCCTCTCAAACCGTTACCCACTACTACCTATCGCTATCAGGATGTTGAAATCTTGGATAGGCGCCCATCTTTTGGCTCCATTCGTGCGTGAAGAGCTCCTTGAGCTCCTAACGTGCCAAATATTCCTTGCCTCTTACCCTTGGGATGCCCCTTCAAACGCATTTACAGCTTTCCTTCGAACTCTACATATGCTGTCTAAGTGGGATTGGCAGCATGAGCCCCTCATAGTGGACTTTAGCGGCGAACTCGAGAGCCAGGACTTCACAGATATCCGCACCCGCTTCGAGGCATGGCGAAAGATTGACCCGGTAATGAAAAACGTTGCTCTCTTTGCTGCCTCGAATATCGACCCGGATGGTGTTACGTGGACACAGCACAGTCGTCCATCAAGAATCATAGCGTCTCGAATGGTCATGTTAGCCAAGGCTGCATCAAAACTGGTTAGAGAAAAGGGTGTGGACTTGGAAGTTGGTGAACTTTTCCGGTCCCCCTTAGATGACTACGACTTTTTGCTCCACCTAAGTCCATCATTCTTTTCGGACCGTTCAAAGAAAGCCGCCTTCAAGAATCTCCATGACTCAGCCTTGACATCTGAGTATGCCAAACACGAAATGGTTCGTGATCTCGTTGCAGAGCTCAGCAGTCTGTATGGAGAGCACATCCTGTTTTTCCGCGGCCATGCTAGTGAGAAGGTGATAGCAGGACTCTGGAATCCACAAACTACAAAAACACAGCCATTTGGTCTGAAGATTGGATTTTCATCTTGCCCGAAGAAGACCCAGGATGGGGAGGAAGTGGCATTGAACAAGAAGGCAATTTTGAATGAAATTGCATCTATAGCAGGGGATATCATTTCTAAGGTACAGGTGCTCCATTGAATCGATTTTTGGTGTTTTGTAGAGGGTAAAAATAGAAGATGACGATGAAATTGGTGTATATTGTGATAGAAAAAAGAGCCCTCCTTTGATGATAGCAAAAAACAAACCGGTCACATTAATTATCCATTTAATTTTTCGCATTCTCCATGCAAGTTCATGATGTTATAGATAAGAGGGTGTGTTTAAAAGAAGCCTCGTCGGCTCCCTTTATCAGACTGTGTCGAAAAAGAACAGTAACGGTCCTTGATGGATATAACTTCGTATGTTCCCTCATCTGAAGCTTTGATAGTTTTCGTGTGCTCATGAGATATGTCATTCTTAGTGTCGAGAATGACACGCTTCTTGCCCTTGCCGTCATTCGAGCTGCGGGTATAACTAGAGAAGTATCCGTCAGTATATGAAGTGTTGGTATTGAAAGCTTAGGATTAACTTACGTGAATTCGAAGGGAGGAGTTCCCCAGAACTCAAACATGATCTCCGCTTCACCGCCTTCGGGTATGTCGACAACAGACACACCCCCACGGCTGATCCTGACGCTGGGCATCTGGTGTATCACTTTGGTGATATTCTTATGAACTCGACACCTTCCACTAGCTCCATCACTGACTGATGTGATCTTGAATTCACCAGGCATTTCCGCAATACGTCGGAAGGTCGTGGCCTGGCTCTTCGCCTTTCTGGCCACACCATCGAAGGTGTAGTAGATTTCAAACGGCGCATGGCCGGAAAGGGAGAAGGATATTCTCTCGCCGACACAGTAATCCTCTCGTGATTCAAGTGGAATAATGGTTGGCACGTCAGAAATGGATACTCTGACCGATGATCCATCGAATTCGGTCGCCCTTTGGCAGCCACGTGAATCTCGGACTTTGCGGATGCTTATGACATGCTGTCCAAGATCAAGGTACTGGCGAGGAACAGGCAGTGCATATCGGTTTGAATTGATGTTGGGGATAGAAAGAAGCTCAGGCTTCGCGCTTGAATGATGTTTGACAGCAAGTTCAAGCGTGAACGGGGGTATACCTTCAAGTATGATCGGGATTGTCTCATCTTCCTGTTCTTCCTCCTTGCAAAATCCGTACACTTTGCTAGGAGACTCAAACCGAGCTGATGGACGGGGATTCACCTTCTGGGTGACAATAATAGGATCCTTTGCTTTCTTTTCAGGGCTATAGAGATTATCTCCAATTTCCAGGAACTTATAGGTGTAATTTCCAGCCATAGTAGTCCGCATTGGTATAGAGGCAGAGTTAAGGGCAGCAGTGAGACTTCTCATGCGGGAAGTTGGGTTCGAATTTCCAGCCTTATAGCTCTCTTCGTACCGAACTGTGTATGGACGGTTGCCACCAAATTTCAGCTCTAGAGAGTTCACGTCACCTTCACATACTTCATCCTTTGCAATAATAGTCTGAGGCCCCAGTTTGACACCATCAACCTCAGTGATCTTGGGCCGGGCAATCCAGGAAACTTCAAAAATATGTGCTTTCTCATCAACTGATCCAGGGCAAGTCGCATCCGACAGACCAATGATCTCATACTGTCCTTGATCTGTTACTCTAAGGACGCTGTTTGCATTCCAAAAGGTTTTCTCCACAGGGCCGGCAGTGGGATCGAGCTTGTTCTGGTACTTCACTTTCCATGGAGCTTCACCTTCCAGTCTTAAAGGAAGATCTACCGCCTTGCCCTCCAAGGCCAGAATAGTTCGTTTCTGGTCTATCTGGCCAAATCCAACGCGCGGTCTTTTCGGTCTGGCTTCAATTCGAATCTCCTCCTTCAGGGCTCTCTTGCAGTTCGATCTGTCTTTAACGCTGGTGAGACCAACAGTGTAGACACCACCATTAACAAGGTCTGCCGTGGAAAGAGACGCAACATCGGTATCACTCTTCAGTTCATGCTTCTTCCTCTTTCCGTTATGTACCACCTCGTAGTTCAAAACCCATGGCGGTTCTCCAACAAACATCACGTCCATTGAAACGGGTTCGCCGAAGCAGGCTTTGCGGCTTGTGAGGGGTCCGACAAATTGCGCAGAGGCAGGAGGTTTCACATCCTGCTCTAGGGCTGGTACGCTGTCTTTCAATGAACGAGCCTCGTATATGCGATCAGATATATCCAGGAATCTATATCTGTAGTGCCCTTCCTCTGCAGGCTTCAAATCAAGTTGTCCGTGCAGGCCATTGATGGTGTGCACCCTGGTTTGTACGCCCTTAGAGTGTTCTATGGAATACCTGACCCTGAATGGTGGCGTTCCGATCAAATCGAGGTACACCAGAAGACCAACGGAGTTGTTAGCGCAGGTATCATAAATCTTTTCATGGCGGATAGCTAACTGCGGCTCAGCTGGATTGTGGAGGTAGCAGGACGACGGCTCAAAGACTTCACCCCGACAGTATGGACTGGAGATACCAGTAATACTGTACCAGCCAGAAGCCTTGATTCTAGGCTTACTGTTGGCATTTTTGAATTCATATTCATGAACAGATGTAGGCTCCCTTTTATCACCATCCTCTCCAGACTCAGAAAATGAGTAGCTGAGAGTGAAAGGGAAATCCTTATTCTGTCCATACCCGGTATCGTGGAAATGAACTGGGAGGTCAATTGACTCTCCTTTGGCGATTTGGAGGTATGTTTGCGTGTCACAGCCGGACAGGGATACCCGAGGCAGTTCATGAACGAAGAATTGTTGAGATTGCGGATGATGCTGAGACCAAAGACCCTCATCAACATCTGGGTTTTTGGTATAGTTGACAACATTCCCACAACCATCGTGGATTTCCTCAATAGCATAAGTCCATTCCCCGAATGCAGTTAGGGATTCGTTCAGAGGAACTTCCACCTTCTGTTGGCGAGCCCAGCTAAATTTGGCCAGGACTGGATTAGTTGGCTCCTCCTCCGGCTCTGGCAGCTTCTGGTGACCTTCTGGCTGAATGCTTTGGAAGGAGATCCCTTGGTCAACGTCGTTGACGGTGCGACTGTATTTTATCTTGAACGGCGGAGTTCCATGCATTGACATAGTGAGATCGGATAGCGCCCCTCTGCACTTGTGGCCCCCGCGAGTCAACATCGAGGCTTTGGGGCAGTTGACAACGAGAGTATCCATGGAACGATGATGAACAGCAAGCTTGGACTCATCCACCACTTTTTTGATCTGATAAACACCGGTCTTGCGCACGGGGTAGAGAAGATCCAGCCATTCTCGTTGTTCTGATTTTGGATAGTTTTGGCTGGCCTGGCGTCTGAGGGTCTTGGCCTGTTTCTCAGGGATAACAATCGTTTCGTTTGCACCAGTTTCGAGATCAAAGCGCAGAAGTTCTATGAGGATAGGGTTGGTTTGGTTCACTCGGATGGGGAGGTTGACAGAGGAATGCGCATGGCCGAGACACAACGGAACCTTGTCTGGGTTCAGAACGGCAGAACTAAAAGAAAGTTAAGTCAGCAACTGTATATAGAGCGAGAGTGCCGGGCACAGTCATACCCTTCCGGCAAGATATGGACGATATGTTTGCCTAGAATTAATGACGAGTTGTGTAGGATGTCATAAGGTTTAACGCGTTGTCCGGAGATCGAAAGCTCTCTGTCATAGGCCATTTTGAACAAAGAAACGACCCAGGCTTCCATCGGTAACTGTTTTGTCATTCGTAAGTATACTCCAGACCAATCGATGATATGCTTGTCTGACGTACCGGAATCTTAAACATCAAAAACACGTTAATCACCACATGAACCAGGAATATCGCTAACGTGGTTGAAAACGCCCACTCTAACCACGGGATCCGCAGCACAGGCAGCCCAAACAGATATGTAGCATCTATGAGCAGCCATTTCAAAAACAGCCATGTAGCATCCCCCTCATCCGTAGACGTCCAGTATTCGTAAAACCGCCATGCATTCAACGCAGCGTAAAACGCAACAACGTAGAGTCGCTGTGCAGGCGCATCGACAATGTGAAACGGTATCAGAGGCCTATCCTGGGGCTGGGCGGCATTGGCAGACCTCACAACAGCGCTGGCGCTGGCGAAGTTGATCTTGCTTCCCCGGCCAAAGGGGACGGGCGTAACGGCTGGGTCATGGTAGCCGGTGGACGTTCGAGGGGTCCGTGGTTCGGAGCGAGGTGTTCGAGGGAAAGCCGAACGTAGTCGGGGAGTGTCACTCATTGCATTATGGTCTCTGCAGGGCCTCCTTTGATATGGTGTTTCGTTTGCTGGTGAGGCCGGTTAGAGGTCGAGACGCGTGCCAGGTACCATCCAGGCGACCGTCAGGTGGTATCTACCGCCGACTCCGGTATAAGTTCCGCCACCGTATCTCGTCTGGTAGATCTCTTTAAGGCAGTAGATAGTGCTAATGAGCGTCGCAGGTGGGCGTGTTTCTCGTCAGACCCTCGTCTTCGCTTCGGCGTCGTCGTCTTCGTCTGGCTCGCTTGAAGCTGTGTTAATGCTTGGAAGTAATTTTTTACTTTTTATTTTTCTGCAGCCCCGATTAGGTTTAGCGCGGTCACGGGCTAAAGTTTCCTCCGCGAAAGCTTCAAAAACAACCTTGAGAGGAGAACGAAGAAAGGGAGAGAGAGCAGAGAGTGTGAGAGCTGGCAGATGCGAGATGGGAGCGCCGAAGAAGACAGCTACTCTGGACGAAGGGCGAGATAAGGGTGGGAGGGTGAGGATGGCTGGTGGTCAGAAGAAAGACGCCGCGGAGGACGGGTTGACGCCTCTGACCAGCGAGGAAAGGGACAGCTGGAACGGCTTCTGTGAGATTGAGAACGAGCCAGTACGTCTATGCGGTGGTTGATAGATAAGCTAGAGAGTGGCTAACCCGGCTGCAGGCATTATTCAATGCCATACTAAAGGACATCGGCGTCAAGGGGGTCAAGGTGCAGGAAGTGGTGTCGCTGGACGAGGAGATGCTAGCCTTCTTGCCGTGTGTTTATACCCCTGAGCTACCTAGTAGTTGAGGTACCTAGTTACTTATGTAGAACCACTGCTGACAACATGGATATAGGAAACCCATTTACGGTCTGATCTTTCTCTTCCGCTGGAGAGAAGACGATCCTCACAAGCAAGAACAGAGCTGCCCTGAGTCACTATGGTTTGCCAATCAGGTAAATAGATATACAAGGTGCCACACATTCCATGATAACGGTAGAGCTAATGAAGTAGACGGTGGAAAATGCATGTGCCACCGTGGCGTTGCTCAATATAATCTACAACATCGAAGGTATCGAGATGGGAGAGGAGCTGAAGTCGTTCCGGGAGTTTACCAAAGACCTCAGTCCCGCCATGCGAGGCTATGCGATTGGCAACTTTGAATTTGTCAAAAAGGTGCACAACTCGTTTGCCAGGTAGGTTGTCTGTAAGCAGGCATGACAGGAACACAACTGCATCTGCTGACCAGTACAGGAAAATGGACATTCTCAGCGCAGACATGCTGCTCAAGAACCAGCAGAAGTGGAAGGCCCGAGGAAACCAAGAGCTAGACGAGTCCGAGGCCGGGTTTCATTTCATCGCATTTGTCAAGGCCAAGGAGAGGGTATGGAAATTTGACGGTCTAGAACGACAACCCCAGAGTCTCGGTATGTCATCGGGCACCAGTCCTATCCAGAAACTCCATGTTTCTTGCCTTGCAACAATCGTAATCTAACTACTTGCAGGAAAATGCGTGGAGGAAGACTGGCTTGGACTGGCAACGAAAGAGATCCAGACGAAGATGGCAGAGTACGAAGAGGGAGATATCGAGTTTTCCATCCTAAGCCTGTCCAAGGACCCGATGACCGGATACCTTGCCGACCTGGCATCCAACGTCAAGGCTCTCCAGCACCTTAACAGCCGCTTAGCCGGGTTCGGAGAAAACTGCGACGAGGCAGACCCTGAAAACGCCGTGCTGTGCGGCCCAGACGCGCAGTACGGGCTGACCCCGGCTATGCTCGAGCTCGCATTGGTGCCCAGCGAGCTAGCAGAGACAGCCGAGAACGGCAACGAAGCACACGACCTCGACTCGCTTGCGCGCCAACGCCAGGCCCTCGTCGAGCAGCAACGCCTCCTCCGCACGCAGATAACGGACGAGCAGAACAGCAGACAAATCGAGCTCGACTACGCCCGCCGCCGCCGCTTCGACTACTGCGCGGCCGTCAACCGGTGGAGTCGCATTCTCGTCCGCAAGCGCAAATGCGAAGAGCTGCTTAGCTAAGAGATTACTTAATGCCGTGATTAGTAAGTCCTGACAGGGATCAGCTGACCAGTCCGTGCTTTGTCGCCCCTTTTTTTGCTTTTTCCGTTTCTGGTAATTTTTTATTATTTTTTTTTTTCCTTGTGATGTCAAAAAAAATTGCTTATTAACTTCGTCTTTCCCACCAGGATATTAAGAGACGCGAGATATAAAGACTTGAAGATAGAAACCGACCAGCCTGATGAGCAGAAAGATACCGATGAGCGTGTTGACAAGGTGCTGTCAAGATGAAGTTCGCCCACAGTTACGTGAGCACCCTCGAGAATGAGGGCTTCCCTTCGCAATGGGTGAGGTCGGCCATCTCGTACCGCCAGCTGAAGAAGTGCATCAAGCGGGTGCAGAGCGAGCTGCTGTCGCTGGGACTCAGTCCAGATGTGCTCAACCGCTTCTGGCTGACTGAGGACGGCAGCCTGGCCGATGGCGAGGGAGATGGCAGGTTGGCCCGTGTGGGATTTGCATATTCGCTCAGGGGTATGTGTATACTCCCCCCCCCCCCCCTGTTTAGAGCATGGGCGATCTCTCTCCTTCCCTTGTTTTTTTATGCTTCACACAAGCTTGTACTTATACAGAACAACAGAATGTAAATCTTCCTCCTCCCTGCGCCCCGTTCTGACGTTCGCCATGGGCCCGGACGATAAGCCCCCCCGCGAACTACTTAGTTATCCCGCCATCGCACAAACGGACAGCAGCAGTATCAGGTCCAACAGCACGAGCAGCAGCACCAGCAGCAGTGGCGGAAATAATCCCTGTACCGGTGAATCCGAGAGCTCCTGCACCACGAAAACCGACGCGGACGGGCCCTATCAGTCGATCGAGATCCCCCTCTCCTCCGACTCAGAGTTCTTCCGTCTGCTCAAAGTTGGTCTCTCCAACCTGGAGGACCTACAAGCGCACGAAAAGAAGGACCTTGACAGCCAGGTTGCCCTGCTTCGCGAAAGTATTGTCGAAGTCACAAGCCCGGCGACTCCTACCAAAAAGGCCGATCAAGTTGCCATCTATGCCTGGCGCGAAGTCTTCCGCATCTACATGGAGATGCAGGTCTTCTTCTCCACAGGCGAAGCAGACTCCGGCGAGCGGTCGTCAGAGGTTGCCCGCCAGCGCCTCGAAGCCTTCCAGAAGCAGCTGGTCAAGCAGCAGCACGCCAAGAAGCTTGGGCGCAACGGCCGGCGCGCCCTTGAGATGTTTATGCATATCAACCTCGCGGTGCTGCAGAATCTCAAGTTTCAGGAAATCAATGGCATGGCACTGAGCAAGATCCTGAAGAAGTTCGACAAGCAAACCGCGCTTCACGCGCGATCCGCCTTTACTAAAACAGGACCGTTTTCCGCCAGCAGTCTCTCAAGGTCTGTCTGCCAGGCGATCTCTGAGCAGATATTAGTAGTTGTGCCGCAGCTGGACGACTATCTTTGCCCAGTCTGTTTCACTATCTCCTTCAAGCCGGTCAGGCTGAGATGCTCCCACGTTTTCTGCATTCGGTGCCTAGTCGTCATGCAACGCCAGCAACAGAACCACTGTCCCATGTGCCGAGCCGAGGTTGTCATGGAGGCAACAAGCAGTAGGTCTTCACCTTTGCCTTTGTACATCCCTAGCATATATGTTGCCGTCTTAAAACATACAGTAATCCTAACAACGTCATGTAGAAAACCTAGACCAAAAGCTGTTGACCTTCCTGCAGTCATCCTTTCCCAAGGAAACCAAAACAAAGCAGAGGGAGAACGAGCGAGCCGCAATGGTAGATGTCTACGGCGAGCCTACCGACGTATGCAACATGATGTAACGTGGTCCAAGAAACCTCACCGTCTCCCGTTTCAATATGCCATCTACCCCTGGCGATAGCGAGACTGCTCGTTGTCCCTGCAGAAAGAAAAAGACATCCGGATTACTTATACTTAATGGCGTGCCGCGTATATGTACGGGGAGCATCCGCACTCCCACAGCACGTTATTTACGGAGTACTTATCTTAGTATATGTATGCAGCCGGTAGCATGGCGGATGTGAAGGATGGACTTCCGGGTCGGCAAGCCTTCTCGGTTGCGCTCGTCGGCCCTACATGATGTCTCATCGGTCCATTGAACTAACCCACAGATCTTATGCCTATCATGATCAGGCTTCCCCAAATTTCTTCTGACAAAACGACCCCAGGTCCCACCGGAAGCCCACAATCCTATCGAATTTGACAGGGGAGCCAAGGATGGACTATTTATGCATAAGGCGACGTAAACTAAGCACGCCAGCGCCAACATGATACCAAAACACACCCTGTTCATGAAATGTCTTATTTGCTGGATCTATACCTTGTCGAAAAAAAAATTCTGGACAGGGGGAATTCTCAACTCTCCAAACCTGACGGAATGACGAAAAAAAATTCAAAATAGCGGTGGGAAAGGGGGTCGTCTCTTGCGCCCTTCAGCAAAATATCAGCCAGATAAGAAAAAAATATGCGTCTCCGGCCGCATCCACTAGGTTTTGTTTTCGGACCTTTGGGATGAGCTGATGATTCCTGACCCCGGGAGTTAATCAGACGCCTTCGACCGAGAGGCGAAAAGCTGAAAGTGAAAGCCCCCTACTTCCACTGTCTCGTTAGGAGCATACTCCATGGGGTACTTCATAGCGAGGATGACCCCAGCAGCTTCGTACGGAAGCCTCATTTTTTTTTCTCTGGGAATGAACAGAAGACTCTGCGTCTGCTTCTCCTTCTTCCGTCTGGCTTCTCCCTCCCGTCCGTCTTCCCCGGGCCGCTGGAATGGGGACGCACAGCAAATGGTCCCTCCGCATTGCGACTGGCATCATCCTCGTCTGGCCAGGGGTATGCTGTAACTAGTCGCCAGACCCCAGCTCGCCATGGGCGCACTACCGCTGTTTAATGGCGATATGCCGGCCGGCGAGAACACTACGGAGTACTATGCCCACTTTTTATGTGTATATTTAGACGAGATAGCTGTATAGCGACTCTCAATAATTAACTAGTTAATCTAATAAATACCATGCCTGCTATTGCCTCCGAGACACGAATGGCAGCGTCCATCAGCCCGTATTTTCCGCAGGCCTTACCTTGGACACGGAGTCATGCGCCAACGCTCCGTGAAGCCACGGCCAGGGATGTAGTTAGCTAGGTACTTTTGAGTAAACCCGGTCGCAGTAGCTAGCTGGTACTGCTACCTGTGCTCGACCATGCATGCTGAAGTAAGAAGACGGCGGGGTGAGCATCTCCATCGTCTCCATCCATCTATGAAGCTGCGGGTGGTCGACGGAGCAGTATAAATATAGGGAGGCTCGCCTGGAATAACACTTTATCTCCATCACATCCCCATCCTCCATCTACAACCCTTACCACCTACCATCCACCCATCGCTATCGCCATCGACATCAACAACAAGAAGCAGTCTATTACTCTAGCTAGAAGCTGAGGATAGTGACCATGCCAGGTATCCTGCTCAGCCAGTTCCCAGACGAAATCCTGCACAGCATCCTCACCTACACGCCGCCGTCCGCCGCCATCGCACTCGAGCAGACCTCCAAGCGCTTCTCACACATCACCAACGCCCCCCTGCTATGGGCCGGCTACTGCAAAGCCTCGTTTCGCTTCTGGGATAAGCGTCATGACATCACCGACAAGTTTGCCCGGCCGGCAAAGAGCGTGCAGTGGAAAGAATTGTACAAGCTGAGGCATCAGATCGACCGCGCGACAACGGAGATACTGGACAGCATCCTCGCCAGCCAGACAGGACGCATAGAGAAGATTCACCGCATCGTCAGCTTTGGCTATGATGCGAAGGATACGCTGATCAGGCACGCTGATGCTCCTCAGGACCTTGAAGACTACTTGGCTAGGAGGTACGTGGTCTATAGGTTGACCCTCCTACCTATGGAATAATATCAAGACTAACGAACGGGGATATAGATACTACAGCAATGCTATACTCGGCTGTCTGCATCGAACGCTGGCCATTCCCACCTGGAACAGGCTCAGGAACGGCGAGGACGTGTCTCTCGAACACGCCCTGGGAGCTTTTGACATGTTCATCCTCGACTCTGGCACCGGAGACTTTGACGACGTACGTTCACCAGTATACAATAACTATCTTCTACGGGACGAGCTAACAGGAGTAGATATCACGGAGCTTGGACAACATAGTTGGACGGATGAAACGCCAGTACCCTAATATCCTCGAGTACACGCCCCGAGAACGAGCCATAATGACAGCAGAGTACCTCCGCGAAAACAATCTCACTGGGATCGAGTCTGGCAGGGAGTTTTACAACATTGAGCACAACTTCCTGGGTGCTGCTCTGACCAGCGAACGGCACAATTCACTGCCTCTGATCTCGGCGGCTATATACTGCTACGTTGCTCAGAGACTCGGCCTCGATGCCCATCCCTGTGGCTTCCCCTTCCACGTTCACGTTATCATCCGCCCAGAGCCCAATCACGACCTTGCTGGCAATCGGCTGCCAGACGGGGAAGAGGGCGACTTCATGTACATGGACCCCTTCCGCTCGACCAGCGAGACTCCCGTATCCGAGCTACAGAGCCAGCTGAACTTCCTTGGAGCCCTCACCTTGTCACAGTCAACATTCCTTCGCGAGTCATTCACCGCTGAGATCGTGCTCCGATGCGGCAAGAACATCCTCAACTCCGTCCTGCAAACACCACATTTCCGTCAGACGTCACTCGACATTGTTAATGTCAAGTATGCTGCCCTTTGGGCATCCATGCTCTTTGCCAAATACGCAAATCCCGATCGACAGAACATCCCCCAGGGCCCTGAGCGCCGACGAGCCGAACATCTGCCTCTACGCCGCCACCTGCCATCGCTTATGGAGCACTTTGCTACGGATTTCCCAGCGGACGTGTATCTCATCGAGCAGTATCTGATTCCGCTGTTCCAGAGCTTGCCTGAATATGAGCATCTACGCGAGAGCGTCAGCGTGATGAAAGCTAGTGACGAGATACCAAAGCAGGTCCGGCGAAGGAGCTCAGCCAACGGCAACGTCAAGTACAAGGTCGGCCAGCTCTTCCGTCACAAACGGTATGAGTACATCGGCCTAATTACTGGCTGGGACCCTGAATGTGGTGCTGGCGAGCAGTGGATGGAGCGCATGGGAGTGGACCGTCTCCATGCCGGACGCCATCAGTCTTTCTACCACGTCTTGTAAGCTTTTCATATCTATTTTTTCCCCTGAAAAAATGCGAAAACAATACTAACGACTTCCAGGGTGGAAGATAAAAGCGTCCGCTATGTCGCGGAAGAAAACATCGAAATATGCGAGCTCGAGGCTTCCGAAGTGCCGGATGCTTTCTTCAGCTTTGCCGGCAAATTCTTTAAGCGATGGGACATTGAAACCCGCCGCTTCGTGAGCAACATCCGTGATGAATACCCCGACGACTAGTCAGCTCAATATTATCTCGCTTGCATCGGCTTCTTTTCAATATCAAAAAAAAAAAAAAAAAAAAAAAAGAGAAAGAATAAAAGAAAAAAAAAAAAGGAATAAAACGCATCAAAACTACAAAAACATTATCGAAAAACGAAACGTTAACGAAGAAACGACAGCTTATGATCTCTCCTTATTATCATTTAGTGCTCTGGGTTTGGGCATGTTTACTTCCGGGCTACGGATTGCTTGCTTGCTTGTGGTTCTTTATTCTTTTGGGACATGAATTTGGGAACGAAAGGGGCGTTGATATTTCTACCATACCATACCACACTCTCCTCTCTGTATAATTCTTATTATTATCTTTGCTCATTCTGCTGCTTTTTCCCCCTTCCACGCTCGCTCCTTGTTTCGGGGTCTATCCTATTCTTATTTTTTTTTTTTATTTTTTTATTTTTTGTTGAGCTAACTCCCGAAATCATTGAATACCACCCGTCGCTTGAAAGCCGCGACTTCATCCTCGCCTAATGAAAATAATTTGCCTTGCTCCAGCTGGTTAAGGATTGGTGCATCCCAGGTCTGCTGCAACGTCTTTATCAAGTTCAGGACCTCTCCTTCAAACTCGAATGGGGGGTTCTCGTAGATGATCCTTTTCAACTGCTCGCCATAGTCTTCATCCGCATCACCATCATCATCATCATCATCATCATCATTGCCCTCGGCGGCATCGTCAACATTCGGACAAAGAGATAGCCGATGCCGATCCCTTGTCTCCGCCCAGCTGTGGTCATCATCTTGGTTCCCCCATGCGAATGTCTCGTCGAGGACCTCCCTCCCCACCCGGCCATATAGTAAGCCCTGCTCTATAGCAGCATGCAGCATAAACAAGACAGCAATGGTGCAGATATCATCACTGACGGATTCAGGGGCTGAGTCGCAGAGCTCCATCAGCTCAGGCAGGATATCACACAGCGTGACAGACGCTTCAATGTCAAACTGGTAGTCCTCCGTCTCCTTGACAGCCATATGGTCAAGCAACGTCCGCCGATTCTCATCTATCTGCGAGGCTGATATGGGTTGGACATGTTCAAATGCTCGATCCAGCTCCTCTGCAGGAGTAGTCTCCTGGAAGCTGTTCTCCTCGAGCCATCGTCTGGCCCTCTCGCGGCTTTTCTTGCGTTGAGCAGCCAGAGCCGCGCGAGACGGCAGGTAAGCCGTCCGCTTGAACCGTCTGAAGAAGAGGTTTGAGAAGTTGAGTGTCTTTATCTTGAATTTGATGTCGTCCGAGAGCGTTTCTCCGGGGTTGTTCGTCTTGAACAGGTGCAACGTAGCTAGTTACACCACGGTCAGCTTTGAAACCCAAGTAGATATATGACCTGTTTGAAACTAGACTCACCCTCTGCTATCTCGAGCCACCTGTCACAGCCGTGGATGCCCTCCTGCTGCTGCTCTGCGCCCTGTCTGTCCGCGATGCGCTCGTGCAGGATGGATGTGAGGGCTGCGCAGACGATGTAGTCGAGGATCATCAGGTCCACGTCCCGTCTCGTCTCTTCGTCGCAAACATCGCCCTCGTTGCAGCCCAGCAGAGGCGCGCCCGCCCGTCTCCAGGCATTCGTCTGCTGCATGATGCTGTTGTGCTGGAGAGATGTCATCGCTGCCTGGCCCAGTTGTCAATATGCTGGTATGGAACTAGGTAGTAGTGAAGTAGTGAAGTAAGGTTATGAGTTTATATCCCAAGCTTTAGTTACCCCTATATTTCATCTCTCTCACTTCCAACCTCACCTCGCCCTCCCTCCCGACCTCACCACCCCCTTTAATACCCCGATGCCTCCCTCCCGCCAGCGATAACTGATGCCTCATCTCCATCGCTCCGATGTAATCAATAGTTATATGCACGAACCAATTGTTGGCTCCACGAAAAAAGGTTGAACGGCTAACCTGCAGCAGCGGGCCTCCAGCTTTCCCCGGCGCCAATGGCAGCGTCCTGCGCCCGCACCACGGGAGCATCCTGAGCAGAGGCCGTCAGAGCGCTGCGACGAAGCTCGAGGTTCAGAGCAGGCCAGGCCAGTTGCCAACTCCGCGTCTCGTGAGGATTTTCAGTGCTTTTTCTTCCCGTCTCTCCTGGGCTCTCCCTCTGCGCTCGGCTGCTCGATCAAAAACCGCTTCTAACACGTACGATTTGGCTACTTACAGGTTGCTTTTTTCCTCCTGCCTCCTTTTTTGCTTTTACGGAGCTTGCCATCTTCAACGCTGACTGCTGCCACATGCAGTTCGAATCGCCATCCTCTCCGTTCGCTTCCTTCGTCTTCGTCGTCTTCTTCGTCGTCTTTCCCGTACGCCCTCGAGAAAGTCGCGACTCGTCACGTGATGCTCTTCCCGCTCCAAAAAATTTTATATCGAAGGAAATTCTGAGAAATCAGAAAAAAGAGAGAGACAGCAGCAAGACACACGCGCGCGGCGCTCGATATCGGTGGACGAGTAGATTCATCTCGCGCGCTAGTGGTGGCGGATGATATCACGATAACCAAACACCCCCGCCACGAAAAGAAAAAAGGGGGGGTGTTGTTTTTTTTTTTTTTTTTTTGGAATCAACCTTTTTTTGCTACTGATGGGTCAGGGCCAGTCCTCCTCCCGTCAGGGTGCCGCAGATGAAGCTCACGATGCTTTCGAGAGAGACTTTTACGCAATCTTAGGGGTGGAACGGGATGCCACAGCTGAAGAGTATGCATTTTCCTATTTCAGCTAGTCGCAGACTTGTGACTATTTATCTGGGCCTCCTTCATGTTGTGGTTTAGTTTTGGCTAACTATTATTGCTATTACTATTATTGCTTGGTCTAGGATAAAGAAAGCATATCGACGAAAAGCACTCGAGCTACACCCGGACAAGAACTATGGAAACGTCGAGGAGGCGACAGCACTCTTTGCGGAGGTGCAGTCGGCGTATGAGATCCTTTCAGATCCCCAAGAACGCGCCTGGTATGACTCGCATAAGGATGCAGGCGGCACCGGTGGTGATGCGGGCGTGCAGGGGCCAGAAAACTCGCGGTTTACGGCGGCCGCCGATGTCATGTCGCTAATCATGAAGTTCAATCCTCGCATGGAGTTTTCGGACGCGCCCACTGGCTTCTTTGGGGGCCTCAATGATACCTTCAGCCGGCTGGCCAGCGAAGAGCTTGTAGCATGCCGGCTGGACGATCTAGAACCCATCCACTACCCCTCTTTTGGCCGTAAAGATGATGCCCCTGACTCCGTGCGCAGGTTCTACGCTGCCTGGAGCAGTTTCGCCACGAGAAAGTCCTACGCGTGGAAGGACGTGTACAAGTACTCTGAGGCGCCTGACCGCCGTGTACGACGGTTGATGGAGAAGGAAAACCGTCGTCTACGCGAGGATGGTATTAGGGATTTCAACGACGCCGTCCGCTCGCTGGTTGCATTTGTACGCAAACGAGACCCCCGCTACAAGGCTACCGTCCAGAGCGAGGCGGACCGCCAACGGATCCTCCGTGAGTCCGCGGCCGCCCAAGCTGCCCGTTCCCGTCGGGCTAATGAGGCTAAACTGCGGGACTTTACACTCCCTGAGTGGGCTCAGTCGACAGAAGCTGAAGAGGAGCTATTCCCGAGCGAGACCGAGTCTGAGCAGAACCACTTTGAGTGCGTGATATGTAACAAGAATTTCAAGAGCGAGAAGCAGTTCGAGGCCCATGAACGGAGCAAGAAGCACGTCAAGGCACTCAAGCAGCTGCAGCGTGAGATGAAGCTGGAAGATAAGAACCTCAACCTGGACGCGGTGGAGCCCGGGGAGATGGAGCCAATGTCTGATTCCAATCACGGGCACGAGCATGAGAATAATAATGAACCTGAGCTGACGGGGACCCAAACCCCAGTATCAAAACAGGAACTAAGCGACGCTGACCCTGCTGACTATTCTTCGGACAGAAGTGAATCCCCTGAACCATCGTCGGAGGCTAGGGCCGATCAACCACATCCCCTGGTGGGTCAAGGTACAGACGATCTAGACGGTGAGGAGGTAGACGAGGAGGAGATCCGAAAACATGCCCTTGGTGACAGCCAGGGCATAGATCCCATTACAGAAAAACTATCCTCGCTC
The DNA here is from genome assembly GCF_000151125.1 of Trichophyton benhamiae CBS 112371. Lineage (NCBI taxonomy): Eukaryota > Fungi > Ascomycota > Eurotiomycetes > Onygenales > Arthrodermataceae > Trichophyton > Trichophyton benhamiae. Next base: position 230,019 of record NW_003315086.1, on the reverse strand, counting down.
TCCACCGGCCAAGCTGAAGCCCAGGACGAGGACGAGGACGAGGAAGAAGACGTCGTCCTCCCGGCCAAGAAGCCAGGCAAGGCCAAGCAGAAGCGCGCCAAGAAGGCCGCTGCTGCCCAGGCATTGGGAGCAGAGCAGTTTGTCTGCGCCGTCTGCTGGGCGTCTTTTACATCCAGGAGTAAGCTGTTCACCCATCTGAGGGAAGAGGGCCATGCTCAGGCTCCAGTAAGCCAGAAGCAGCAGCAGGCAGCGAAGAAGAAGAGGAGGTGATTCTTCTCTTCTGTGATTATGATTATATACTCCCCTCCTAGCGGCTATAATCATGTTTGATGACTTGACGTATATATCTATATCTATCTTACGCAGCGATTAAATTAGACAATGACTGTTATCTCTTGGTTTAAACTATTGGCGGAGTAGACGTAGTTATCGTGTTTATGTCGCAGTGTAGTTAGGCACCTTGTGAGCATGCATCCAGGGGTATTGCACGTAGCTATCAACGCGTACGGCTACAGTTGGAAGTATCGCAACGCCGACATCCTATGTTCAACACAACCAGATAACCGTTTAAATCATCTTCTACGGTGCTAATAACCTATAGACTGCTGTAGTTTGTATATATTCCCCCGCGGATCGCGTATACTTGAGGGTTGTGGTTTTGTTTACCTGTCGCCCCTGCTCTGATTTCCAGAAAAACAGCGTCGGCATCTACCAAACCCGCGAACTACGTAGATATATATGATATAGAATGTAGAATGCATTTATATGGAAGGGATGGGACAGGTTTCCGCGTGTAATATGGCCTGGTGGTGGTGGTGTTGCGGTTTTCATCGGATTTTGGGTGATTTTGGATATTTTTATTTCAAAAGTTGATATTTTTATTTTTTGACAGAAAACATACAAATTACCATATTGAACACAACTACACTGACATCTCGGACATATGGGATATAGACGTAAGTGGATATATAGGTCATATAAGATGGGAATATTCATATTAAAGTATAAAAATAGGGATATCCAAGTAAAATAGCAGTATTCATACATGTGTTGTGGTCGTACATTGATACTGTGAAGCCGTGACTGACCGATAACTAACACGTTGACATACGAATGCACGTTTATTGCATGCCTACGACGACATAGATAGAGAATGAAAGTATGCCTATTACAAAATGAAATCAACTGTAACCGCGTTGAATTGATTATGTATGTATGTTTTTGGGTGAATATCGACAGCTACCACAACCAGCCGGCCTCTATTACATCATGGGGTTATTTTTATGTATCTCCGACGCCAAACCCGATCAACCCTATCACACAACAGCCTGCATTAAAGGGGAAAAAAGAAAAAAGAAAAACTACATAAAAGAGAGTCCCGAATACGCCAGTCACCAGAGAGAAACGATCACTAGTCGAAGTGAACGTGTAAAAATGCCTACCCTAGTCCCGCCTTGGAGGTCTTGACGATGTGGATGACAGGCTGGAGGATGCCCTTGTTATCCGCGGCACCAAGCGACATTCCCGTGTTCCATCCCATCTTCTCCAACATGGCGCGGCCACGGTTATCAGCTCCGATCTCAGGCGCAGAGGCACCCACGACGTCTCCGTCCATGTACGAGGCAGCGCGAGTCTCGCCGCGGGCTCTACCTGAGCGAGCACCACCGGATGGCCCCGCGCGACGCCTGTCAGAGTATCGAGTGATTTTTCTGCGGGAGAAGAGGGCTTCGAGCTCGTGGACCTCGTCTGGGTGGAAGGTGGGCGTGCCGCGGGTTTTGGTGAGGATGGGGAAGCGGTCGTATCCCTTGCCGCGGGAGATGGATTTGAGGGAGAGCGCGTTGGCCATTTCGTGGACGAGCTTACGGTCTTTCTTGGCCATGGGAGGAAGTTGGAGGCTGTTAGTGTAGTTAGCATCAAAATAGAGAGAGAAGTAGAGGATAATAAGGTAGAGACATACGTCTGGGTGCGGGACATCATGAAAGAGCGGATTTCATCGCGAATGTCGTCTGGCGTATTGCCTCGCGGACGAGCCTTGCCGGACTTGCCCAGCAGGCCCTGGGCACGCAGCTCTTCGCGTTCCAACTTCTTCGCCTTCTTCTTGCGCCGGTCGTTCTCCCACGAGGCGTGGATGTTGGACTCGAGCTCGCTGTCCGAGAGGTCGAAGTCGGGCATCTTGCCTCGGGCCTTCTTGCCCATGAGACTGGTGCGGTTGTAGTCCATGATATCGAAAGCGCCGTAGGGATCTTCCTCGAACATGTCAGCGAGTTTTGACGCGGAGATGGGTTCACGCAGCGAGGCGTTCTTCCGCTTGTCTTTCTTCTTGTTCTTCTTGTTTCTGCCGGATGCTGCAGCGGCGCCTGATCTGGCGAATCCGTGGGTGGTGAAGAAGTCGATCTCGTCTGCGTCCATGTCGGGGATGTCGCCTGTGTCGAGGAGGTGGGCGAGCTGTTCGTCAGACATCCACTGCATGTCCGAGTCGATGTCGATGTCTTCATCGTCTTCATCATCATCTTCATCATCTTCATCGCCGGAACTGCTGCCTTCCTCTTCTTCGTCTACGTCGTCTGGGCCAGACATGCCGGGAGTCTTGGGAGTGACGGCTTTACTCGGCTGTTCGTCGTCGGACCATCCATCAGAGCTGTCTGAGCTGTCGTCACCGATGAGGTTGGCTAGGTAGTCTGCCACGGCGTCTGAGTCTGCGGAGTCGTTGCCAAACTCGAGGACTACCCTGCGAGGAGACATTCTGCGCCTGCTGGTGCCGGACCGTCTTCGGATTCCCGTGTCTCTGCGGTCGACTGCATCATGGCTGCGTTTTGGCGGTGTCCTTTGGGCTGTAGACGATGCTGCTGGAGGATCGTTGACGACTCTTGAGCGGACCTGTCGTCTCCAGAGGGGGACTCTGCCGGTGAAGACGACCTCGTCTGCGCTGGAATCCGAGGAATCGCAGTTGATGACGGGGTTGGGCAGCGTAGGCTTCACCGTCTTGTCTCCTTCTGTATCGATGACATAGAGGTCTTCTTCTTTCTCTCTGGACCCTGGCTTTTGATTCTCTTTCTCTTCTCTCTCTTCTTTTCTTGTCTTTTGATTCTCTTTTTCTGGCTTTTTATTCTCCTGCTTGTCGGCTTCTACCTGCTCAGCCTCGACCACTGCTGCTTCGTCCACTTTGACATCTCCATCCTTAGTATCCTCTTTAGTATCTTCTTTAGTAGTATCCCGGTCGAGCACGAGGTTATCGAGATTCCTGAGGACAGCAGGGTCGTCTGGCTCCTTCTGCCCTCCGCTGACGAACTGGACTGTCTGGTAGCGGAGCTGTCGACTGCTGCGCTCGAAGGAGTGGCGTTCAGTATTGAGGGCCTCCTGGCTGAGAGTGAACTGGTAGTGCTCTTCCACTGTGCCTACCATCCTTCATTAGCTGTCTGCCTGTCTGTCTGTCTGCATCTTCCATCACTTGTGAATGTCTCTCTCACCTCTGTCAAAGGCCCTTCCGATGCCTGCAGTGAGTCAGTCAGTTCAGTCAGTCAGCCAGCCAGCCGTCTTTCTGCCAGCATCCAGACTCACCTCTGCGACCTCTTTGCCGCCGCCTGCCTGGCATCCTGTAGCAAACACTTGTCTGCTCTCTTCTCTTCTCTTCTCTGGCTGTCTTGTTTGTTTCTTTTCTGTCTATCCTGAATGTCCTTTTGATGTCCCTCAGAGAGTGAAGTCAAGAGTCAGAAAAGACAAAAGAAGCAAACATCCCCACTTGCGGCTATTTTCTTATCTTCCCTCACCAACTATGATGTCGATGCATGTTTATTGCTTTTGCTTGGTTCACGCGGCCAAAGACCAACTTCAAGACTTCAAGACTTCACTTAGGACTTCCTTAGGACTCTAAAGACTTCCTCAAGACTCCGGCTGCTTTGCTTCACTGCTGGCATTCACGTTGATGGCCGTTTGCTGCTCCCGCTGCTCCCTTACTTAAAGGCAGCCCATGTCTCGCGGCAGTTGGCTTCTCTCTTGACCGGCTGGCTGATGACCGCCGGCCTCTGAGCAGCCTATATTTATACCAACCCAGCCCTCCTACAGCTTCTATATCTCCAGAGAGAATACCTTGTACAGATACAGTGAGCTTGAGCAGCCGTCCATAAGATGCTTCCTACGGGTTATAATAATATACTGACGCAGCGGCGGCTGAAGATGAACAACGTCGACCTGGGCAACCAGTACAAGAAGATCATCCAGTTCTTCTGGGACCCAGAACCGAAGAACGATGACAGCGGGCAGCCCATCTGGTGTCTGGGGTGCGAGTACCGGCAGGCAGAGACTCAGTGTCCTGCGCAGTCGTCCGGAGAGCCGGCAGACACTACAAACAGAGACAGAGAGCCAACGTTGACATCAACATCGAAGACCACTGCATCTACAACTACAACTACAGACACCACGGAGAAGGAGAAAGAGAAACGAACATCGACGGACGGACCACCGACGCCCGGGTCAGCCATCTCCTCGTTCGTCAACCTGGCCTCGCCGATATCCTCTTCTTCTACGGCAGAGAGCAGCGTGACGCCGGCCTGGCCTCCGCAGTTCCTAGACGACTTTGAGTCGAAGCTGTGGATAACATACAGATCCCAGTTCCCGCCCATACCCAAGACTCCCAAGACCGGCAGCGGAGACTCTTCTTCTATTTCCCTGGGTGTGCGTCTGCGCAGCCAGCTCATCGACACCCAGGGCTTCACATCAGATACCGGCTGGGGCTGCATGATCCGGTCAGGCCAGGCTCTGCTGGCCAACACTCTTCTCTTCCTCCGACTCGGACGTGGTATGTTCTCTTTCTTTATATATATATAACAGGATGCAAGCTAATAAGGTAGACTGGCGACGGGGAAGCAAAGTGCAGGAAGAGAGCGAGCTGGTGTCGTTGTTTGCCGACCACCCACGGGCTCCCTTCTCGATCCACCGGTTTGTGCACCACGGAGCAACGGCATGCGGCAAGTGTCCCGGCGAGTGGTTTGGCCCCTCTGCTGCGTCGCAGTGCATCCAGGCGCTGGTGAAGAGTAACCCGCAGGTCGGGCTGAGGGTGTACATCACCAGTGACGGGTCGGACATCTACGAGAAGCAGTTCAAGGAGGTTGCCTGCGACGAGAGCGGCGGCGGCATCCAGCCTACCCTGATCCTGCTGGGAGTCAGACTGGGCATCGACCGCGTTACTCCTGTCTACTGGGACTCTCTCAAGGCCCTCCTCCGCTTTCCCCAATCTGTCGGCATCGCAGGGTGAGTTATCCTTATTCAATATATTTATCATATATATATGCTGACGAGTGTTGGTAGTGGCCGGCCGTCGTCGTCGCACTACTTTATCGCGACGCAGGGAGACAGCTTCTTCTACCTCGACCCGCACCAGACGCGACCCTGCCTGACTCCACGCGCCGAGTCGACCGGGGACGAGGAGAGCCATCCGTACAGCCCCGAAGAGCTGTCGACGTACCACACGCGGCGCCTTCGACGACTGCACGTCCGCGAGATGGATCCGAGCATGCTGATCGGCTTTTTGGTGCGTGACGAGGATGACTGGGAGGACCTGAAGCAGCGGGTGAGAGAGGGAAGTGCAAGGGGGAAGATCATCCATGTATTTGACCGCGATCCGACCATCAAGGAGACCGAACGTGAGGGCGCCGAAGAGGAGGTAGAATCATTTGACGAGATATGACTTCCATCTATTGTACCACTTTTTATCTTGATCTTCATCTACGAGTAATAGAATCTTGATCGTGATTGTGACCGTGATTATACTGGGGGGTATAGACATGGACAGGCAATGATGACATTAACATAGCACTATCAAGCATCAAGCGGCTCGCCCGACGTTAAGAAATAAGACACGACCATCCGGATCCCATGAGTAAAGTAACAGTATCAGTAAAAAACAAGGAGAAGTAACAGGTAGTAAAAAAGACAAGCCCACGAAACACCCATCCCACCTCGACCATGACATAAAAGAGAGAAGAGAAAAAGATGATACAAGAATGGCGTTTATCGGGCAGAGGAAGAGTACTTGGTGACGGCCTTGGTGCCCTCAGAGACAGCGTGCTTGGCCAGTTCACCGGGCAGGATGAGACGGACGGAGGTCTGAATCTCTCTGGTGGAGATGGTGGATTTCTTGTTGTAGGCAGCGAGCTTGGAGGCCTCGGTAGCAACGCGCTCGAAGATGTCTGCTCTTATTAGCGGTGATCATGAGAAGGAGAAGCTGGAGTATATAAGAGTCTGCCTACCATTGACGAAGGAGTTGAGGGTGGACATGGCGCGCTTGGAGATACCAGTGTCAGGGTGGACTTGCTTGAGCACTATACATATCCAATGTCAGTAATACGCGTCGACAAAGCAGAGCAGAACGAGCAATAAGAACCAAAGTCCAAGACGCACCCTTGAAGATGTAAGAGGAGTAGGTCTCCTTTCTGGCCTTGGTGCGCTTCTTCTTGTCGCCGGAGCCAGAGGCAGCAGTCTTCTTGCCGGCCTCCTTCTTCTCAGCGGGAGCTTTGCCAGCCGGGGCCTTGCCGCCGGTCGAGGGCTTCTTCTCAGCAGCTTTTGGTGCCATTATGAAGTAGAAGAGAAGTAGAGTAAGAGTAGAAGAGTAAGAAGAGAAGACGAGAGTCGTGAGTTGAAGTTGAAGTCGAGTGCAGAAGTTGGCTGTGTTGCTGGTTGTTGCAGTTGGAGAGAGAAAGAGAGCGAAGGCGAGCTTTATAAAGCGGGCGAGACGGCGTCGGCGTGATCTTTTTTGCGTGATCGAGCGAGAATTTCAGTACGCGTAACGCCTGCGTATGATCTGTATGATTAAGTTAGGCGTTGGCGGGCGAAAGGCAGGGCTGACTAAGACAACGCGGCGTAAGTGACGGTACCGGTATTATTGATCTGGAGGGGCGAAAAAAGTTGATCTCGCGCGCTGTTTTTGTTCTTATAAAGCGATTCTCCTTCTCTTTCTCCTTCGTCTCTTCTTCGTCTTCTCTTCTTCATCTTCACGACAACAACGACAGCGACATCTACTCAGCTTACAGCCTTCAGCCAGCTACAGCTCAAGTCACTCTTCTTCTTCACCTCTTCAACTTCATCTTCCAACTTCTATCAAAATGACTGGCGGCAAGTCTGGCGGAAAGGCCTCTGGCGCAAAGACCTCGCAGTCGTACGTTGCCCTCTCTTACTATATCCTGCTCTCTTCTACGGCTTCATCTCTCTGACTTGCTTCTAGTCGCTCCTCCAAGGCCGGCCTCGCATTCCCAGTCGGTCGTGTCCACCGTCTCCTCCGCAAGGGCAACTACGCTCAGCGTGTCGGTGCTGGTAAGACAACCATTCTACTCTTATACATACATATATCAAATATAGTCCTTGCTAATAAGACACGTAGTCGCCCCTGTCTACCTCGCTGCTGTCTTGGAGTACCTCGCTGCTGAAGTGCTTGAGCTTGCTGGCAACGCAGCCCGTGACAACAAGAAGACCCGTATCATCCCCCGCCACCTTGAGCTCGCCATCCGCAACGACGAGGAACTCAACAAGCTGCTCGGCCACGTTATCATCGCCCAGGGTGGTGTCATGCCATACATCCACCCCAACCTGCTGCCAAAGACCACTCCCAAGGTCGCCAGCGTCAAGGGCGGCTCTCAGGAGATGTAAATTGTCTTTGTCCTTTTCTCTTTTTTACTTTCTTACTTTATGTTACCGGCGCATGGTTCCGTTCGGGGTGGGATAGGATGGTCTACGTGGTTACTTTACCCTTTTAACCTTTACTGCTACTACTCAGTGCAATGATGATGTATAATACATTATCTTTCTCTTACTTCAATTGTCTTCAGTAATTCTACGTAAGAAAAGGAAGTAGAAGTAAGGATAAATATACATTCTATTAGTTTTCGACCTTGGCTAGATGCTGTGGTTGTGGCTCTGCGAAAGTTAGTAGGTGACACTCCTGGATGCAGAGATATATATAAATATATAAATATACGCACCGTTCAGCACGGGAACAGGCAGGTTTCTCTCCCACTTGGATCCTATAAAATAGTTAGTATGATGATAATAGAGTAACAGACGACTAGACTCACCTCCTGGGGCTGTTGGCGCCCGGTAAGGGTCGGGATGCTTCCACTTCTCCAGCAGTTTCTCTGTTTCTTGCAGCAGGACCTACACCTGTTAGTCCACCATCACCACCACCACCACCACCACCAAAAAACAACAACGAGTAAAGAGTAAAGGTATAACGCACCCGCTGGTCGTGAGGATTCCGGACATGCTTGTTGGCCTCGAAGAGCGAGCGGATGTAGACGGCCTGGCCGCGCCAGAGGTTGCGGTGGACGGCCCAGTCAAGCGACAGCTTCAGCGCGCGTTTGTACAGGACTCTGCCCTCAGTCAGTATCTCTCTTTTTTCTCTTCAATGGTATCAGCAGGACTTACAAGGCTGGGTGGCGGGCCATGGCTGCAGCAGTAATGTCAATGGCTTCTGAATTCTTCGTCTTCTCTTCGTCTTCTCTTCGTCTTCTCTTCGTCTTGCGATGCTGCAGGTCGTGAGGTTGACTTCGTCGCTGGAACATGGATATTCCGGTTTCGTCCGCATCGTCGACGGAGCCCAAAACATAAAACATCGCCGGCCCTGCAGCAAAAGCAAGACAAGAAAAAAAAACACTTCTCTTCACCTCACTCTACCTCTCTACTTCGACCTCTACATCTACGCCAGTAGGCCACCAGAGTAATACTTAATTCCGCCATGGCTTCGAGGAGAATATCCCAATTGTCCGGTGCTGTCCTGCGCCAGACGCCTGCGCTCGTCCGGCCGCAGACCTGCCGCTGCTTCTCGTCACTGCGCACGGCATCAAGACAGACACCACTCGCCTCGTCCTCGCTCTCCCGTCTGGACTCCTTCAAGTCGCAGTAAGCTAGCCTTTATTCTCTGTTTCTATAGCTCTTCTGACTTGCTGTGTTGTGGTAGATACGTCGTGCCTCGATCCATCGGCCAGATACGCACTTACGGTACATCATACTCCGTTCACATTATAACAGCAAGACGAAATAAACCGGAAGCTGACTGACAGATGACCCTTAGCCGATGCAATTGTCAAGGTTCCACAGATGGCCGAGTCCATCTCAGAGGGTACCCTCAAGCAGTTCTCCAAGGGTGGGTCTATGACTTTGCTGCATGGCTCTGTATTACTACTCTAGTTATTGCTAACCAACGTCTATAGAGATCGGTGACTACGTCGAACAGGACGAGGAGATTGCTACCATTGAAACCGACAAGGTGTGTATATCGAGCATTCCAAGGCAGTGTGATTATTGCTAACGTGATTAGATCGATGTGACCGTCAATGCCACCGAGTCCGGCACCATCAAGGAATTCCTCGCCGCAGAGGAAGACACCGTCACCGTCGGCCAGGACCTCGTCCGTCTCGAGCTCGGTGCTGCTCCAGAGGGCTCCAAGGAGAAGCCTGCCGCTGCTGCTCCTGCTGCTGAGGAGAGCAAGCCCGCTGAGCCCAAGCAGGAGACTGCCGCCCCTGCTCCCAAGGAAGAGTCCAAGGAGCAGCCCAAGGAACAGCCAAAGAAGGAGGCTGCTCCAGCCCCAGCTCCAAAGCAGGAGAAGAAGACTCCGGCTCCCGAAGAAGCTGCCAAATCCACCCCTGGCAGCAGAGAAGAGCGCAGGGTAGGCTAACTCTTTAATCTGGCATCTAAATTCAGTCCGCCTGTTCTAACTTGTGTAGGTAAAAATGAACCGTATGCGCCTACGTATCGCCGAACGCCTGAAACAGTCCCAGAACACCGCTGCCTCCCTCACCACCTTCAACGAAGTCGACATGTCCTCGCTCATGGAATTCCGCAAGCTCTACAAGGACGACGTGCTCAAGAAGACCGGCGTCAAGCTCGGCTTCATGTCCGCCTTCTCCCGTGCCTGCGTGCTCGCTATGAAGGACGTTCCCGCCGTCAATGCCTCGATTGAGGGCCCCAACGGTGGTGACACCATCGTCTACCGCGATTACGTCGATATCAGTGTTGCCGTGGCCACGGAGAAGGGCCTTGTCACTCCTGTTGTGCGCAACGTCGAGACCATGGGTCTCGTTGAGATCGAGCAGTCCATTGCTGATCTCGGCAAGAAGGTAGACCTCCCTTAATTTATTTTTAGTTTATGCAGAAACTAACCTGTATAGGCCCGCGACAACAAGCTCACCATCGAGGATATGGCCGGCGGCACCTTCACCATCAGCAACGTAAGTCTCCTCTAAACACTAGCCTATGTTCTCTACTAACTTCTCCAGGGCGGCGTCTTTGGCTCGCTCATGGGCACCCCCATCATCAACCTTCCCCAGACCGGTGTTCTCGGCCTACACGCCATCAAGGACAAGCCCGTCGTAGTCAACGGCAAGATCGAAATCAGACCAGTAAGCTAGCCACTTACCCCCCTATACCAACATATCACCTTACTAACAGCCATAGATGATGTATCTCGCCCTCACCTATGACCACAGACTGCTCGACGGCCGGGAAGCAGTCACCTTCCTCGTCAAGGTCAAGGAGTACATCGAGGACCCCCGCCGCATGCTCCTCTGCTAGACAACCACCGACCAACAACAACCCACCCTAACCCCTTTACCATCATCATCACTCCCGACCATACTGTAAATTTTCATCTTGGCCGAACCCATCATATTTCATTTTCATATGTTTGTTTCCATACTCATTTACACCATATCATCATGTCGTTTCCTTATGTACAACAATAAACCCAACCCACGGTCATCTGCTTACTCTACTGTTGCCATCTGTGAATCGATACATGCCTCAAAATACCAATAGAATTAACGCCTTATGTCTTATATCTCTGAATTTTGACTGTCTCTATCTATCAACCCTGACTTTTTGATAATCATTAAGTTTGTAAAAGAAATATCTCGCTTCCGATTGGCTGGTGACGATTTCGCGGTTGATGACTAAGCGTATGCGTGAACCGCGACTTTCCCGTTTTCCTATTTACGCGGGAGAATCAACAGATAGAAAGACGACATGACTTGGATGGTTGCAGACAGCGTTTGGAAATAAGACGAGCATGGATGCAGGTGCGGATGCAGATGCAGCTACTTCTCTCCGGGCCGAGCTGAAGCAATGGGAGAAGACCTTCACACTGCAGAACTCCCGCAAGCCAGGACGCGAGGACATAAAGAACAACCGAGCAATCGGTAGGTCACCACTGGCTATCTACCAAGCAGAGAAGCATGATGCTAATTAACTACTAGCTGAAAAGTACAAGGAATACGCACGTCTACGATCAGACGGCTCGCAGAAGACAGATAAGGAGAAAGAGAAAGAGAAAGCAAAGGCCAAGTCAGCTGTAGTAGACCAGCAGACACCCAAGCGCGCGAAACGACACTGTCCGTTCGAAGATGATTCACCCACCGCAAAGCCAAAGATATGCACACCCAGCAGATCCGTGACAACAGGAGTAGGAGAGGCACACCCTTCGCGACTGGACCCGTATGACTCGCCCTCGACTATCCGTTGTTTGAACGGTGCACGAGATCCACTGCCTCTCTACGAAGCTATTGGGCCTACACCGCAGAGAGATGGGAAGGCGTTGGGTCTGTTCGACCTGCTTGGTTCACCTGCCCAGAAGACGCCCAGGGCATCAAGGCAGTCTGTCGTGAATGATAATGCTCATGGCAACTGTGTCGGAGTGGCCCAGACCCCATCGAGGAAAGGGAAAGTACCCGGCACACCATCAAGTAGAGGGACACCAGCAACAGCACGAAGACTGAGATACGCGTCGACACCGCTATCATCGGCCCGCAAGTTTTATTTGGCGAGCTTCTTCGCTACGCCCACCGCGAACCGATGCACGACTATACCCGAGGAAGAAGAGGATAATAACGCTGCTGGCGGCGCGGGTCTTACTTCAGAAACGCCTTCGTTCTTAAGGCGGAAGAACATATTCTCTCCCAGAGCGAAGAATAATGTACCGACCCTGCATAGCCCGGGCCCTGTAGCGGCGCGTATGCCGCAGAAGTTATTCGGGAAGGGAATCAGTTCGTTTGCGAAACGGTTGCAGGAGCAGAACACGGAGAAGAAAGAGGGGGTCGAGGAGCGGTCCGAAGACCGTGTTGAGGAGACGCAGATCTTCTCGGATCAGGAGCAGGAGGTCAATAACGAGGATAATGGAGATGGTGATGTTCACAAGTCCCCGTCAAAGACGCACAAGACGTATAAGAAGAAGGGCCAGAAACGAACGACCAAGCTGTCTCGTCTCAAGCCATCTCGTACAAAACCAGCTGCTCAACCGTTATGGGAATCTCTGGTTGAAGAAAGTGAGGACGAACTCGCTGCTGCGGAAACGGGTGCTCCTCCAGTAGAGGATGATGATGGTTCAAGTGATGATCCAGATGGGGATGAAGCATATATCCCCAAGAACCACGAAAAGAATCCAAAGAACCTGGTCAAGTCTGTATCCAAGACCACTGCGGAGAAGAAACCGAGAAAGATCAAGGCGGAAGCCCACGCCAATTACCGCTCGTTGAAGATTCGGAGCCGAGGCGGCCAGAAAGGAGGCAGCCGGTTCGGAAGGCGGTGAAATGGCGTAAATAATGACCCTGAACGACGCAATGACTGGCATAAGCATCATCCCGTATATAAATAGCATAACTCTAGCGTTCCATACATAGTACATAGTACATATTGTATCATGATATCCCACTTTCGTCGTATTGAACCGCTGCATCCCACTCCCTGAGTGTCTCAAACGGACTTCTCAGCCAGGACTGCAACTCGTGTAGGAATAAACAAGCGTATTCCCTGCCCAGAAAATCCCGTAGCATCATCTCGGCCTGTCCCGCACTGCCCTTTATATCAACCGTGCGTATGACGGCAACAATATATTCAAGCAGATACTCTGGGTTCCCGATTCGAACAGCCCCGTCAACCTGCCTTTCGCTCTCCGGCAGATTCAAGAAAGTAAATACCTGCAGCTCACGCCGGATCCACCTGCGAGCCCGAGAGAGCAGTTTTTCATCTCGATCAATCATGCGAGGGGTGACTTCTCGGTAACCCGTGCGTCTGCTTGAGCCCACCCGTAGACTATACAGCTGGTGCCGGTATATATGCCGACGGCGCAACAGGGCAGAGTCCAAGTCTTCATTACTAGAACGAGGAATTTGCTGTCTGCTTCTCCGTCTGTTTCTGCTTCGAAGACCATGGATATTTTCTTTGCTTGCCGTGGGCGGAGAAGTTGGTATCCAGATTATCTTCTCCCCATCTGGGGCATGTATATCATATTTCACTCCGGTCACTGCCGTCTGGCCTGTAGACTATGATTAAAAATGTGTCAAGGTTAAGTAGAATATCGTACTTACATAGGGGACAAGCAGGGCGTTGGCCCAGCCATATCAAAAGACACTGTAGGTCGAAGTTGGAGTGTTTACATGGAATTGCAATGCATATTTCTTCAATTTTATCCAAACAAATTACACACGGCTTGCATTCATCTTTCTCGTCCTGGTCGCCCCGATGGACATCTGCTATCATCTTGCACAGCACATCCCGGCTCCCCTCGACATCCTGGGCCATCTGGAACGCATCTCAAGCGTGAATCATGCAGTAAATAATAGAAAATATGAAGTCGAGGTCAGGAATTTCCTCTTTCGGCAAGAGTCACGTGAATATCACATACTGCTTATATAATCCGTTTTGCAAAAAGTCACGAGAAAAAAAAGCAAAAATGAATTTTTCAACTTGGAAAAACTTTCGAAGTTTCTTGGATTCTCGCAAGCGAAGGAGAAGAAGAAGAAGAAAGTCAGCGAACGAGCTGCGGCGGCATGAGATCTCAGGCATCTCGACGGCTCAACTCGACTCGTTCGTGATACACACTGCACGACACGACTGACAAGGGTCTCTTATGCTCAAAGCACTCCGGTCACCGAGATTTGCAGCTGCTTACGCCCAGATGGCGCCAGCTATAGCCAACAGCCCGGCGCGGTTCAACTCCCAGAAGTCGACGACCTACTCGACAACCGCGCTGAAACGATGGTCGTGCCTTAATGAAGGCGTCCTTCCCTGTGGGTGCTACAAACTGAACGCAGGCCATGATTGAGACGTGCCTTATCGTGGGACGTTGAAGAGTGCAGTAGCTAACGCGGTCAACCGTTTCCATACTCGCAGCCATCCCGGATATCAAAACCATTCACGTCTATGATTTTGACAACACCCGTACGGAGACACCCTGGATACGCTGTCTGACGTGAAGACGCGCTGGCTGACTGCTCTATCAAAGTATTTCTAAGCCCTCTACCCAACCCCCAGCTGTGGAATGGACCTACAATAGGCTTCCTGCAATCGTACGAGTGCTTTTCAAAGGGCGGCTGGTGGCATGATGTGAACATCCTTGGATCAACAGGTGATGGAGTCGAGATCGAAGAAGCCCGTGCCTGGGCAGGATGGTGGAATGAACAGATAGTATGATACCCGTTGATCTGTGGCTGATATTTTATACCTACCCAAATGGTGAACCACCGAGCTGACTCCATACCCCAAAGGCACAATTGGTTCAACTGAGTATGAAACAAAAAGACGCTCTTACAGTTCTTCTGACAGGCAGGTCTGAAGCCGGATTCGCCGAACTTATCGGACGCATGATCAAGAGTAAACAGTTGGCCTTCGATCTGGTCTGCTTGAAGCCAGAAGTTGGCCCGAACAACCAACGCTTTGCATCCACTATGAAGTTCAAGCAGAACTTCCTAGACGACCTAATGCGTACGTATAGGGAGGCTGACGAAATCCGGGTTTACGAGGACCGTGTAAAACAGTAAGTTATTCGTGCCGGATGAAGCCCTCTTGAGCCGAAATAAAAAAGTTAGTCCTCTTCTTTAACCAAACTCACACCAAACAGTGTCAAAGGTTTCCGTGAATATTTTGAGCAGTTCAATAGAGATGCTGCGACAGGCGGTCCGTCTGCTACACGAAAACCCATCACCGCTGAGGTGATCCAAGTAATGGAGATGGCCAAGTACTTGTCTCCAGTGACCGAGGCAGCCGAGATCCAGCGTATGATCAACGCACACAATGGATCACTGGGAAATCCAAGTGCAAACATCACCAAGTCGCCCTATGGCAGACTTGAATTGTCCAAGACCACATTCTACACAGGGTACCTCCTGTCAAATGCCGACGCTGTTCGGATAATAGATAACATCTTCCTTCCACTAATCTCATCCAGCGTTGCTGACACAAGTGAAATCAAGTTCATGTCGAACAGTATCCTGATCACGCCACGGTCTGCTCCCGAACCCATCCGTGACAAGGTTGGCGGACTGGGGAAGGTCGTCCGTTGGCGTCTCACAGACACAGGCCATTTTGAACACAAGCTATGGGCTGCAAGAGTAAGCCCGCTCGATAGTTCAGTGGTCATCCACACTGATAATCCAGAACCCATCATCGTTCTTGGTATGCGCAAAGGCGTACGGCCAGCAGATGCCAACAAGATCCGTAACTGGACGCCAGTTACCAAGGATGATTCACTAGTATTCGACACGGTAGTCGGTGAGAAGACTATTCTGCGCGTGCAGGAAGAGGATGTAGCACGGAACGGCGCTGCAAGCCGCGGAGGCAAGAGAAGATTCCAGTCAGACACTCGTGATGAGGCAGACACATCTACGCGGGGTTACCGCGATATGCAGCAGCATCGGCCACCCGCCCCTGAATATTCAGGTGGCAGGCCCCCCCAGAACCACAATAATCGCCATTATAACGGACCACCACCCCCGTTCCGTGGGAACCGCGGTAGAGGTGGGCGAGGTGGAAGAGGTGGCCATGGTCGTGGTCGTGGCCGCGGTCCAGGAGGTAGAGACAACTATGCATCCAGGTATAGGTCCCTGGATGACCATGCTGTCGCGGCCGGCAGTCACGATAACATGATGGACGGGAGAGGGCCTGGTAGAGGACCTGGTGGTGGCCCAGTGATGAACTATTAGCGGCGTTTTTCTTCTTCTCTTTTCCCAAGTCCCAGATACCATTTTCGTGGCTTTAGTTTGTATCGGTACTTTATGTTTCTTGCTCTTTGTATTGGAGTTTGCTGCATCCGTGAAATTCGATACTGTCGACGGTGTTTGTTCTTTCATATCTACACCATGCAGGTTGGCTGATGACTTGACTTTAGGTAAACAGCGTTATCATTCAATGCATTTGCATTCAATATTTCGGCTTCACTGCAGTATTCCTGGAATTCTTTATCCTTCACCGCTGGTATTCTTTCTTGGCTGCTGATCTGGGACAGTGAATATACCCCATTAACTGCAACAAAGGGACTGGATAGCCTGTCTCAGCCATAAAAGGAGGCAAATCCTCCCCCCTTTCTCAAATTTTTCTTCTTCCCTAAATATTCTCTCAGGACATTCTCAAGGGCCCTGATGCCTATATACCTATATACCAAGGCCAAGTCGTCTTCAGGCTATATATATGCTACTACCTCAGCTATCACTCTTCCTTGTTTATATCTGGTCTGAATACGACGCTCCTCCCTTCCCATAGTCGCCTCAACAAAATGGCCATACGGCTTTAAACACTGCGGGCAGCGCTTGATAGCTCGGGGTAAAGACAACTCTACCGTCTCCATCATTCTAAGGTGATCTCAGTGTCAAGAACAACCTAAACGGACCGGTAAACATCAACGAGGAAAGACTTGGATGCCTTGGTCTTTGATATGCCTCCGAGTGAATAATGTTGTCATAACACTGGAATAGGGATGGCACCATCGTCATACCAGGACTCGCACGGACAATCTCCAGTGCGTTCAGGTCCCTTACGAGGTTATCCCTCTCCTGCTCCCTCATCGCTTCCTGTGCTTTGCGCGTAGACAACCATCATCTACATTAACTTGCATCTACAGAATACAGAAGAGCTAGATCAGTTTATCAATCGACCCGTCATTGGAATGGCATTCCGCGCTGCCGGTGTTTACCCAACTGGATATAATGGAATCTATAGATGCCTGTTACGACACCCTATGGCGGCTGTCATGTCCCCGGTGCAGCAATGATTGGATGACTCTCGGACTCAAGTTGTTGATAGAACTTGAAATGTATCGGCATCAACGGCTGGTGAATAACGACCTAACTACGGCTGGCTCCGAAACGCCTACATTCGCTTGATTATCGGTCTTGCTATGTTGACGTGAAATCATGTCTTATCAGCTACTCACGGCGACACTATTTTTGCCTTCTTGTTCCGACTGGCATCTGGACTGTCTATGCTCAGTGTGAAACCCTCGTCATATAGGGTACATGGCGGTGCTCGGCATAGGAACAACGCCACGCCATCTCTCGCTCCTAAGCCGCCGTTATGCATAATCGAGCAAATGTACTCGACTTGGGCTACTTATAACTAATATAGTGCGGGCAATAGATAGGGCTAGGGCGGCTCGAACAGATATCCTCGAATCATTCGCGCAATAGAAATACTCGGCATCTGATATAAAGTGTCGTTTCGTCACTGTAGCCATCCGAATGATCTAATGCCCACTCCAATATTTCGGTTATTTCCAGCTGCTGCTGGAGAATTATGAGATGGTATGTACCCATTTCGCACTGTCGACGTACTACAGCGAATTTGGAAAAATTTTCATATTCGAGATAGTTCGACAAGGTTTCTTTGGCACACGGCCTGAGCAGGACAAAGCCATCATCTGTGAATGGGGCCTACCGCTGATGTTAATATCTGACCGCGACTCCAAATTCGTGGGACGTCTCAGGCATGTTCAGACTCCCGGGCGTTCGAAGGGGAATCAAGCGCAGCCGGTTCTAGATATCTTGGTGGATGGTGACCCAAGAGCGCAAGGAGCTAGCTCTCTGCGGCCCGGCGTGCTCGTCAGGAGGCGAGTGAGCGCCGTCGGGTGGAGGAGAAGCTGGAAAACCAGCTACTCGGGGACTCGCGAATGAACTTCATCACAATACCCACGACCTTGATCAGTGTATTCGTCGCCTGAACCACGGAATCATGCGTCTAGCCCGCGTAGCCCGATCTGAGCACGCTCATCCCAGTATACAAGCATGGTGCTGCATCGTTTTATACCATGGGTACCGCCAATAACCAGACGATGATCTGCCTTTTACTTCTATGTGTCATCAACTATTGTCTTGCAAACGCACGATACAAAGTTGACATACACCGCCTGGCGGTGGGTGCGAGATATACTTAGGCAACATGTCGTTGCAGCTGGATTACGCATACACGGTGCATGTTTAACTATCCAAGCGACTGCAGCCTACGTCTTGGGGCCAATATCACTATGCACCAGTGCCAGTACCGGCAAGCACTTGGCTATACTGATAACTTAATGAGATTAGACCAAGGCATGCACACAGCGTTCTATCAAGAGGAAGCATGCTTATTGCATGGAACTAGAGTCCTTTCTTCTGGGTCCTCTTCTGGATACTGTTCTGAGTATGAACTCCGAGAATCGAAGAACGAATGCAGCTTCCAGCAGTTTATACTATTCCGGACAAGCAATGCTAGCTTCGACTCTTTCATGGCCGCCATCTGTTCCTCTGTTAACTCCGCTGGTATGAATCTCCAACAGGAGTGCTGAAAAGTACGATACAACACTGATACCCTGGATGAGGGTGCACTGTGGCCCTCAACATACAACCGTTGATTTCACAACAGCTACTAACATTGTCCCCCAAGTCTAAACCCCCACCCTTCGCCCAGATCACGGAGGGGGTTTATTATCTTCTATATTGATACCTTTCCACCTAGAGTGGCCTCCGGCATTTGTGGATGTATCGTGGGCTTGGGCAATAGCATTGGCAGCGAGAGTAGAGAGGGCGGCAGCAATCAATAATACCATTTTGGCCCTGAACTCTGCCAACTTGATCTTCCTACTCCTTCTAAAAACATCACATATAGGTTCCGCAGCCTTCATCTACCTAAGTCTTGATGGAGCGTTGACAACATATGGCTGTGGCAGAAACGGTGTTAATCTTCACGCTTGCTCCATTCGCGGCAACTTATACAACGCAGCCATCACAGCTCGCGGCCAAGAATGGCTGGTTACCTACATTTGGACGATACTAAGCAACTAGACGAGTATCTTGAACTATCTCTACGGCCATCAGAAGCATTGGCTATCTCTACACGAGACGGCAGGTGTCTGAACGACATCGGCTTCGAAAGGATCAAGGTTCAGCGACACGATTAACTGCTATTCTATTCCTCGACCATTCCAGATACAACAGATGGAGCGGTGCAGGGATCAGATTGAACATCCATTGGAAAGTTGCTCCCAGAACTATAACATGAGATCAGGAAACTGCAAATACAGCCGGAAACCATCCAAATGTTCTGGAGTCCTTGGAATGTAACCGGACGGAGGATACCCCCTGTGATCGTTGCCGTTATCCCAAGAACCGGACTTGCGCGGTGGTATGTGTGGGTGTTATTTCTTCCTTGGTAGTTGCTAATTCCGAGAGAAGCCTAAGACATATGCAATACAATTAGGAAAACATCCTACAGAGGGATGGGAACTCCTTTCTTTGTCTAGAGTCAAGCTCCAGAACAGGATGAGACTATGAATCGAGAATATTGCTTCAAGACGAAGCCAGGTTCCTCGACTACGCGGCAAACTCAATGCTGATGCTTGTGCTAGGATATTGCTGTCGCTTGCGTCAACACTTAGAATATATAACTACCCAATGCAGCGCAATGAAACGATAGATGAACTGGCGACAGAAAGCCAACAAGTCGAATTACTGCCCCTACCGGGAATGAAGTGGCGGCCTCCCGCAAAGCTGCAGTTGAGATTTTTGAGACGTCAAAGTGTCTGCTCTGCAAGTCCTATGGCCACTGGAAGTCAGAGGAGAACAACCGGGTATTCTTCATCTAGTTTTCTGCTCCTCACCGGCGCTTGTTCAGGGAACTCGGCGGGTATGAACCTACAGTCAAGATGCTGCAATATTCACCTGTTTGATACAGCAATGGCTACCACCGCATGCTACCTTGGGTCTAGAGAAAGGGATGGCTTCCTCAACGGCTTATGTTACGGGGTCAAGGGTTGCTAGCAGTTATTCGCTACGATCATAGGCTGCTGGGCTATGGTACATACCTGTCAATGATATAACGACTCTCTCTGCCGCCGACTGGAGGCTTCCGGGAACCTTTTTGGCCCAGCGCTTTGATATAAGTCATTACACACGGCGAAGCAAGAGATGTTCCGCAGACCGGATAAGGTTGCAGCCAACAGCTCACAGGCGTGCAATGATATAATTTCCTGCGCTTTCAGAAGGGTTCTCCAGCCCATACAGCTGCTGGGGCGCTTGCCATGCAAATGGTGGGTGTTATTGAAAATTTGAACGGGGTAGGTAAGGGGATGTGCGGCATAAGTATCCTGGGGTTTAAAGAGACACCCAAGAAATGGTGAAGGCTCGAAACCATCTCACCGTTGTGGTCACGGAATCAAGGGGTTCGATTGGAACCCTTCCTATGAAACGCCTGTCTTAGGTACAGTGAGGAAAACCACGCAGCAAGTATATTTCCAAGAGCATTCCCTATTGACCCGGAGGATCCCTTCGTTCAGCAATGGCCACCAATTCAAGCTGCTATTATAGAAATGCTTGGTGATAGACACTGGACTGTGCTTCAATCTCCTCTACTCGGACAGCACATCGATAGTATCATCATATAGTTGATAATTCTCCAATACATTCGCTGTATCCCAGGACAAGTTACCGATGGTGCTAGAAACTGGGCATTACTCTTCTACAGGGAGATTATCTGTTACTGGGGATTTTCGTGATCAGAAATTATCTTCATCCTTCCTTTCTAGCTTTCACCCTGCTTTGCTAACGTCTTCGTCTTTCGTCTTTCGTAGGTGGCTCCCGAGCTCGTTCCCTTTGCAACCGCAGCCGTCAAAGCCCACCAAGATTATCTCCTTGCCTGTAGTTAGCGAAGAAGATGCACAGGATACCATTGATGCTGCGTACCAGACGCTGAGGACTGCACAGCAAGTTTTTAAGAACAAACGCAGCGGATGGGCTCGCAGGAACATGGCAAACCAGGGTGCTCGTACTGCTCCAGCGCCCCCGCCAGCAATGCCTCGCAGCATGCACTGTCAACCATCCTTCCAGCCACGAGAACCAGAGGTGGCCGTGCCGCCCGTCCTGCAGTCCCAGCTGCTGTGGTCCCTTCCAGTGCTTCTGCTCCTGCTGACACCCCTGCCTCCGCTGCCGTGACCACCATTTTTCTGATCACGAGAGACATTTCTTGTCAATATTCTGGAAATCGCTGTTCTCAAAAGTGAAGCTCGCCACTACATTTGCAGTTGGTGCCGGAACAATATATAACGAAGGAGCAATAACAACAGCAAAAGCGACGGGCCTGGGAGCTCCTTGGTCATACTACATACCTGGAGATTATGCTTGTTAGCTGGCTGGTACTCTATATTTCACAACAGATAGAAGAGCATGTTATATACGGATAACGATTGAGATGCTTTAAATTGTTTATTATTTTTTTGTCTTTTATCAGCAGTTCGCATTAAGTATCACGGACACGGTATATAAAAGTAGATAAATAACTGGCCGTGACAAGAAGTAAGTTGATTAAAAGACGAATCCCTCCCATGAGAAAAAAGGGAAAAAAAAAAAAAAAACGCAATAAAGCAACTCCCAACACCACCGCGGACGAAGAAGGAAAAAATGGTTCATGTACAGCGCGTCAAAACATCAATCAATCAGAGTAAGTGAAAGGGGACATGCCAACAGTTAGGGGGGAGATGGGGCGTAAAGGGGTAAACAAGGGGGGGAGTCGAAGGACATAGAGGCTTTTTTCGTTGTCGGGGGGGAGGAGGTTTCGTTGTATATCTAAAATGCACGTAATGCGTAATGTTCCCATAACCCAGATCCCAAACCCATTATAATAGTAGATCATCAAGGAATCACCATAGGAGAAAGGGAAAATCCAATCCAAACAGAAAGAGAGAGGGCATATACTTGGGAATGTAAATATCAAAACAAGTGAAAGAACAGCAGAGACAGATTTTTTTTAGTCGTCTGTTAGCTGTGAGAAATAGTTGATGCTCAGGATCATGCAGAGCAGACCGATGGAGACGATGATGAAGAACGCAAAGCCGAACCAGCCGAGTAACATGGCTGAAGTCCCGACTCCGCTCTTGACGCTACCGTTCCCCAGGTCTTGCGCTATTGTGCTGGCTGCTACCGAGGCCGTGTGTTGCCAGAGGACGGATACCAGGATGAACACAGAGGCAACAAAGATCAGAGCGAGGGCGACTTGCGATACCGGGCGGGATGGGAATGGCTTGACTTCAATGTCTGAGCCTTGGTTGTTGAGTTCCTCGTGCCAACCAGGGAAGGTTGCGAGTAGGAGGAACGACAGGAACGCGAATATCAGCGCCACGATACTAGTCAAACTCAATTAGTTTTATGCCGTTCCTCTTTATATATGTATATTCAAAGACACTTACATGAGATATGGAAATACGACTGCATCCTTGAACGTTGATGCAACCCAGATCAGGTTCAGCGGGTCACTCTCCACACCAAGAGACTCCGCAAGGATAGTCGCATTCTGATTGCACAGGAAACCACCGCCGTTTCGTTGTATGCAGATTCCGAAATAGCCAACTCGGACTTCCAAGTGAGCACCTCCCACTATGTTCGAGATCGTAGATGATAACCCGGGATCAGCCTGAGCGGTACTCATTACAGGCGGGTATTTGTCGTAGAACATAGATATCAGGAAGATGCTAGGTATTTGCGGAGATGACGAGGAGCAACCAGCAAGTAGCAAAGCTAGGATAGCATCTTTATGTTAGCAATTGTTCTAGGTCATACCATCAAACGTTTAACTTACATAGTAGTAGAATAGAGATGGCCACGAATAACATGAGAACATGGTGGTATCCCACCATGGGGATAAATCCTAAACAATAAACAAGTTAGTTTTGTCTCTTGCAGATGTGCCGTGTGCCATGTCAATAAAAGGCCACTTACGCCCAATTCCCGCCATAAACCGCATCTCTGGCATCTTAGACTAATCCAGCCTTATACCCCAACCTTTCCCTTTCCCAAATCTCTTGATAGGCCCTCCCAGGGAGTCCGACTCCTGCCCCTCAGGGTCTCGGAGGCCTGTCCAGCTACTAGTCCAACCAGATGAGGAGCCGAATACTCCTACTCAACACTGCGCACACAGGTCGAACAAAAGATGTTGATTTTTTCCGCGAGAGGTAAAGTAACCTCTTTACTCGGGGCAGCAATGACTTTTCAAGCGCTCGTAACGAAGGCGGTCGCAAGGGTCGTGTGTGGTCTTGGTACTAGGAGATGGTTAGGAGCCTCGAGCAGGAGTGTCTTTTCTGGCTGACGGGCGGAGGAGAGGTAAAGGTGAGGTGAGTGAGTGTTGGATGGTGCAAGAGAAGGAATAAGAGGAGAAAGATCGCAAAGCTCGTAGCTATGAGAGAAAGAAAGCAATCCAACAACCCGTTCCAAGATCCGTAGACCTGTGGCGAGCGAAGGAAGTAGATGTCGCCGGTAAAACGGTCGAGATGGATATTTCTTCACAAAGGGTTTCTTGTGAAGACGGAGAATAGAGGAAGAGAAAAAAAGGAAGAAGAAGAAGAAGGAGAAGAAGTCACTTGAAAGAAAGCGACTCTCTGCTGCGATGCGGTGGCTGGAAGGGTATCGCCGTCGCCCAGGTCTTTGAAGCATCAAAAAGTCCGTGGCTGGGCCAACGAGGCGTCTTTGTTTACCCGCCCTGGTTGTCAGGGCAACGCCGCCTCACCGCCCTTGGCAGAACTTCCCGTCCGACAGGTACCACGTGGGGCGCGCTAGCCGTATCAGGACTAGACACGTGTCAAGGTTACGCCAAGCAATTAACGTGCATGCATAAGCATAAAATGCTCCAATCAGAAGAGTACATAAACAGTGCATAAAACTCCATACAAAAACCCTTGTTGTTCGCTCTCAAATCCTCTCCAGACGCCAATTGCGCTGTGCCTTTTGCCCAGTCAGCCAAGTTCAAGATGGATTTTTCCAGCATGACAATAAAACAAAAATAACTCCGGTCGTCCTCCTGTGATCCGTTTAACTCCTGCTAGTTTGTGTTATTTTATATTCCCGAACACAACAAGACGCGGGCTTCAAAAGGTCCAAATGCCAAAGAAGATGAAAAAGAGTCAAAAGAAACTGTCGCTTTACGCCTTTTTGAATGCATATTGGGAGAAGTCGAAGGAGTAGGCGGCGCCCTGGCTGTCGTCATCTTCCTCGACCGAATTGTCGCTGTTTGGTATGATCATATCCTCGCTTCCACCCTGGGAGATAGAGTTCTTCAATGCGGGAAGCGTGGCTGCTGCCTGTGTAGCAGTGATTTTGGGCGATTCAGCTGCATCGTCAGGTTTATCATCAGTGGGCTTTGGTGGCTGAAGACAGGTCATGGACTTTGACCGTGAAAGGGCATTTTGCTTCAGCCGTTGCAATGGCGTTGCTCGGAGCTGAGAGGAGAGAGTTCGCTTCAGGGATTTCCCGGATGGACTGTTGGAAGGTTCGCTCTGACCCGAAGGCTTGAATGCATATTTCTCTCGTAGATTCAGGTTATGGCGCTCTATGTTGTAGTTCAGTACACTCTCGAATAGTGCTGGGTCGGAATCAGCGTCTACAGTCTGACTATTGGCTGAAGCAGATGCCACGAGCGAGTCTCTCTTAGATGATTTGGTTGAACTGTCTTGCAAATTGGTGATGGGGGTAGACTCGGCGTGGAAAGTCGGAGGAAGAGGCCGGCTCGATGATGAAGCCTGTGTGGAACTGGGGGCGGCGACAATCTCTTTGGCTACGCCTTGACTGGGAGACAGGGCAGCTTCCTGATCGGAAAAAACATGGAGCTTGCTGCTCTTCCGCTTTTTGCTTGTGGTGTCCTTGCGAGACAAAGGTGATTGTCCGGAGCCGGCAAAGAAGGGGCTCACTTCAATCATAGCTCCCGTGATATTCTCTTCACTAGCATCCGAACAGAGACGCTGTCTCTTCTGAACTTGAGGGGGCGGCAGTTCGGAGGCAGATCTAAGGAACGCTTCTGCGCGCCGGGCACGATCAGTTGGCGTGTTTGGTATCGAGGCTGCACTTCTGGTGATACTGGGAGGAGTCGATACCCGGTTTGCAGCTAGGGAGTATCGGCCACCATTACGACCCATCAATGGCCGATTTGGTCCAGATGAAGGGGTCATTGAATTTGGATCCAGCTCAGAAAGCGGAATGCGCTTTGGTGTGAAGAACTCCTGTATCTCTCGGACGGGTTTCTTCTCATCCGATGAGGTGATAGATTGTCGTCCAGTTCGGACCAGCCTCTCTCGCTCTGGGTACAACCGTTTGAGCTCAATGGGTTCCTTGGTAATTGGATCAAGGTCACCACATGCAATCCCAATGGCTACATGGGGCTCTAGAAGAGTACCGATGTAGGGCATATCCTCTCCATTCCCGCCGTCCGGCAG
Source organism: Trichophyton benhamiae CBS 112371 (assembly GCF_000151125.1). Lineage (NCBI taxonomy): Eukaryota > Fungi > Ascomycota > Eurotiomycetes > Onygenales > Arthrodermataceae > Trichophyton > Trichophyton benhamiae. The sequence goes on along the minus strand of NW_003315086.1, from coordinate 204,548 downwards.
TGGGTTAAGCATAACCAAGGTCTTTGCAATGGGGCAGAACACTCGTTGGTGCAGAAAAGTGAGTTCTGCTCGTTTGAAGTTATCGAGATATCCTGGAGGCACACGATTTGATCCCTCGAATTGAACCATCCTGACAACTCGATCCACTGTCTTGTGCTTCCTGATACTCCGGTATGCAGTCTTCAGTCCCATTTTAGGGATGTTAGTGAGATAGTCACAGCCGCTAAGAATGCACATATGGCGAAAGTTCTCATCAGTCCAGCCTATCATACTTATATCTCGGCAAGCAGTAAAGTCTCCCCTGTTGATCTCTATACAGTCGCCATTCTTGTCGAGTTTAGACAGAAGCCGCTTGGCACCGAAGACAAGCATATCAGAGTCCTCTGAGATGATTCCATTGATGATTCCCTGTTTCTCCAGGTATACCAATTGGGGATCTGCTTCATACGGCGCCACGAGATATTTGATCTTGTGCTTCTTCAGTTCTTCAATCAAGACGCGGGCCATGTAGGGTGTCACGTCAACAGCCTTTTGGAATTCTTGATATGCCTCAGTAGTCCTGCCTCTTCGCATGTGTTCTTCACCTAATTTCTTGCTCTCTTCTCGCCTGGCTGCCCTAGACGCTTCCGTAGCCTCTTTGCTAGGCAGCATCCCCCCATCAAACACGATATATGGGGTAACTCCATAGTGCTGAAGCATCCGTATGCGACCTATGGCAAAATCAACATATCTACGCCTACAGGTCAGCACCTAGCCTTGTTTGGGAGTCGTATATTTGTGAAAAATTTGAGCGTACTTTGTGGTAGGCTTGCCGAGTACCAGTTCGTATGCACACGCAATTGTCCCTCTATGTAACCATCCATATGCATCGACCCCGAGAGTCTGACCCGCGAACTTCTTTATATTGCAAGGCTTCTGGATCGACTTCAACAGCCCGTGGAGCCCTGCAAGTATGGTTAGTAGCTGTATCTCCAAGGAGGTGTTACCTCTTAACATACCCGAAATGCCCATGATGACCGTCACAACTTACAACCCCCCCAGATCCCAACTCTGGTCCAGCTCAGTCAGGAACTGGTAAAGCTTGTACGGCAATGATCCATGGATAGCATTCAAGCCGAGGGGGTAAACAGAGCACCTCGCAGCGTCCAAGGGAAACAATGAAGGTCAAGTCTTTCTCGTTCTCTGCTTGCAAAGCAACTTCGACGCGCTGGAAGACGCGGTTTCCAAGGTGGTCACGTGGAAGGCGCTCGACCTCTTTTTATCGCCATCAACAAAAGAAATTGAGACTGGAACTATTGAAACCGAGTATTGACTTGTTTCAAGGAAGAGAGGACGCGGAAACGGTTGTTATTATGTATACAGCGCTGTAGTTTCCCTTGTTTGTTTATAAAATTGCGCGGGCGGGAGTTTTACGAATGTACTCTATCAGAGATGTTTTAATATGGGACGTACGGAGTATACAACAGTAAATATCCAAACATCTAGCACATACGTCCATGTCAAAGGACAGTATGTCAATCCTCTCGATACTTCATACTAGTAAATACATTTAATATGCAGTATCGCGGTCTTAGTTTTATCTTACATTATTGGTCTTTTCGTCTGATCTTTGAAAGTTCAAAAGTTCGAAGGTTGGAGCTAATTTATAGTTTACACGTGACTATGACTCAGCAAGGGACACCGCCTTGTTTTCTGCCGTTATCTTGATAAAAAAGTAAAAAAAAAATAAAAAATAAAAATAAAAAAAAAGGACATAAAATTTGAGAAGCCGAAGACTGGAAAAAAACACAGCTTGGAGCAGGCAGAAAAAATGACAAAGAATCTGAATAAAATCACCAAGAAGCTCTCCAAGAAGAAGGGGAAGCTAGACTCTCTACACGAGAAAAGCAGAGATGCAGTTCGCTTGCGGCGAGCTGGTGGGAGGGAGGAGAAGCTAGCTCGAGCGGCGGCGACGACAATGAAGGGACGACAGATATACGGTGAGTTTGTACGTGCGATGCACATTATTATACTGAGTGCTCACATGCTGACTTACCTGTAGTTGATAGAGTAGCTTTCTTTAGAGATCACACAAAAGACCTAGAGGCGCCCCTAACGTCAGAAGGTGCCGTCAGCTTACTCCGGCAGTACGTTACTTCTCTCACTGGCAGAATTGAACCCTGGGGCTATATAGAGTGTGGTTATACTAACCAACTGTGTGTAGATACCTAGACCGACTCAAGCCAGAGCTACAGGAAGAGCAGGAAGCTCGACGGAAAGGCAGACCTCCAAGCAAGCGCCAGGAAGTCCTGACAGAGAAAATTGAAGCTGAAGAAAAGGAATATCAGACCGGATTTTGGATGCCAGACCTAGAATGCGAGGACAGTTTGCGTCGACTGCGCAATTGGAATGAGGATTGGTCTGCAATGAGCAACCTCAAATTCGTCAGACTCAATAAGGCCGGAGATAAACGGCCGTCACTGTTCCCACCCAAGGGGCTGTCATGATCTTATCTACGGCATTTCCACAATGATACCATACTCTGTATATCCTTGATCTTTGGACATGAAATAATGACGTTATGACGTCGCTCCAGGTGGCACGCCACATATACAAACGCCTATCAGAGCGGTTAAAAACAACTACTTATACTTTTTCTATGGATGACACGGAATACCCATCACGACTGGAGTCCTTTATTGCATAAAATATAAACATAGACTGTCAATTGCAAGTTTTTGGCATATCAAGTCTCTATCGCTTCATGCTCCGTACAAAAATATCAAATGCACCGCTTAGTCAGCTTGTCTTCTATGTATGGAGCTGGCCCGGCAAGGACCCTGAGAGAAAAGACAAAGCTCCCTTTTTCACGGGGCAAGGCGAACTGTCCTATCATGCGTTTTCCATTACTATGTCCCTTAGGAGACATCCCGCGGCATGGAACAGGGATTAGGTACAGGGAAGGGCGTCCCTCGCGTGCTCGAGGGGAGTTATGAGTACCCCGAGGGCGATATAAAGACTAGAAGGCCACTGCCAGTATGCTCCCCTTGAGGGAAAAAAAATTTCTTCATTGTGACACCTGCTTTCTCTTCAGCTTTGGGCATTCGTTATACATTTGGCCAGGTGAAACGGTTAGAGATCAAAAATGGGCATCAATTCAGAGGCGAACGGCCCTTCCTGTAGTCTACCTGCAGTCATTGGGAAGCAAGAGACTCGACGCCTACCAGTTACGCTGCTTTCTGGGTTTTTGGTGAGTATTGATCCCGCATAAGAAGTCTGTGAATCTGGTCTAACTACTGTGATACAGGGCAGTGGAAAGACTACGCTCCTCGAGCACATTCTCAAGTCGCCGGACCATGGCCTTAGGATTGCAGTCATTGTCAATGACATGAGCAAGTGAGTTCTCCAAGCTTTCCGGCATGGATTCTACGTTACCGCAATGCTAATGCTTTGATCTCTCCCTAGGCTCAATATTGATGCTGCTCTCATAACACATCACAAAGTATCCCAGACGAAGGAGAAACTGATCCAGCTGCAGAATGGCTGTATCTGCTGCACTCTCCGTGGAGACTTACTCTCGGAACTGGCAAACTTGACCAAACAGAACGAGGTTGAATATGTCGTTATCGAGAGCACAGGCATTAGTGAACCTATGCAGGTTGCGGAGACTTTCACTGCAGAATTCAGCGCTGCGATGCTTGAAGCCGAGGATCAAATCGCGGATGCCGATGAAGATAGCAAAAAGATTCTTGCCGAGATGTACGTGTGTCTTACTCCTTACCTGGTCTTTTCTATAGCTAGACTATTCGTTGACTTGTTATGCCCTACGAATGCAGCGCAGAGTTGGGAGGCCTTCACACCTTAGCAAGCCTTGATACTACCGTGACGGTGATCGATGCGTTCAATCTGTTGTCGAATTTTGATACCACCGAGTTCCTTTCTGATCGCTATGGTGCAAAGGAGATTGTGCCAGAAGATGAACGTACCATCTCTGACCTCATGGTAGATCAGATCGAGTTTGCCGATGTGGTGATCATCAACAAGATAGAGACGGTTAATGAAGATACCCGCCGTCGGATTAAGCAGCTCGTGAACTTGTTGAATCCTGAGGCTAAAGTCTTGGAGGCTAGCTACTCAAAAGTTGATGTGCGAGAAATAATTGACACTAAAAGGTTCAATTTTCTCAAGGCAGCCTCAGGATCAGGGTGGCTACGAAGCCTGCACGAAATGACAATTATGAATACTGGTAACGGGCAGAGAATGGCTCCGAAACCGGAGACCCTGGAGTATGTTTACCCTCACTCTATATTTCACCCCTTGTGTCTTTAAGTGACTTGTATACTGCGTTATGGGTGCTGACATACCGTTACATAGGTACGGTATCAACAATTTTGTATATACTGCAAGGAGGCCCTTTCACCCTCGTCACCTTTTTGCTCTTCTTCATGATAAATTCATCCTTCTCCAACATAGCGAAGGAGGAGACGAGGATGAAGACAATGAAGGTAACGAGAATGACAAAATGGATTTGGACGAGGAGGAGGACGATGAGGGGGATGAAGACACAGAGAAACAGGGTGTGAGTGGGTTTGAACAACCTGATCCTGCGGTAATACTTGCAAACAAGCGTTCACATGTCTTTGGGCCTGTTCTACGCTCCAAGGGATTCTTCTGGCTCGCAACTCGTCCCCTCCAGTTTGGAGAATGGAGCCAGGCAGGGGGTATGTTAACGGTAAGCTGTGGTGGTCCGTGGTTTGCTGAAGTGCCCGGTGATGCATGGCCAGAGGATGAAGACGTCCGCAAATCAATTGAAAATGACTTCAAAGGCGATTGGGGTGACAGAAGACAGGAGCTGGTGTTCATCGGCGAAGGAATCGATACAGAGAAGATCACTGCTCTCCTAGACAATTGTCTGCTCGATGACAAGGAGATGGCTAGGTGGGAGCGTGTCATGGGGAACAGAGAGTTGTCTAGAGATGAGAAAGCAGAATTACTGGGAACTATGTGGGAAGATGGCTGGGAAGACTGGCCTCCCTTTGAAATCGAGGGAGAAGACGAGGATGAGGAGGATATGGAGGAGACGAAGCCAAAGCATTACATTAGTGATTATTTGGGCCCTGCTAAGAAGGACGGCCATAAGCACCATCATCACCACCATCACCATAAAAATGGTGAGCGCAAAAAGAGTGCAAAGGCCGCCTGAACATCGACAGCAATCGCACTCACTAGATCGGCTGAAATACGTTTGTATTCATTAAAAGTATTCATATTATTTCTCTCACTATTTAGTAATATCAGTTTGTGTAGTTATCAGGGGGTACTCTACCTATGTTCGAATATCCTTTGATATCTCGCCATCGATATATCCCATGAGAATATGCCGCGATTGTAGCTTCGTCCGTGTAAGCAGCATCAAGTTCTGGAATTGAATTGAATTGGTATCGCAATACTTCGGAGTTCGTACCTAAGTATACCTATTTCTCCTTAACCTTGGCTTCGGGATGATGGGGGACCCGTCACTTTTGCAACATGTGCTTTGACCAATCATTCGTCTTTAAGTTTCAAGCAAAAAACTTCACGTCTTTTTTGCTGGAGAATCTAAACATCGCCAAAACATCAACTGCCATCCAACAGAACAATCAATCGCTGTCCTGTGCCAGTCACTCCATACACCACTATCACAATGTTCTCGATACGCTCATTGACCCGATCGGTTCCTCGAACCCTCTCCAGATCCATCGCCACGTCTGCTGCCAGACCTTTGCAGCGATCTGCTTTCTTCCAGCCAACATGGAAGCTCATGTCTCGCCCTTCATACGCTGCCTTCTCTACCTCAAGACCTAGATTTGAGGCTGCTGGCCAAGGTGAGATGAGCCTGGTCTTCTTTATAAACCTTTAGGATCGAGTGTTGGCCTGCTAACTGGTGCAATAGTCGATGTCGAGCTTGCAGCCAAGTTCCAGGAAGAGCTTGCCCTCGAGACCGAGAGCGGAGAAACCGAGGAACTCCCTGAGTCCGTCAAGTATTTCCTTGACAATGGCCCATTTGAGGTGAATATTCATATTTTATTTGCTATATAACTGGCACTGACAGGAGATTAGATCATTGACAAGGCCGGAGAAGAAGAGGTCGTCTTGACCCGGAAGTTTGGTGATGAAAAGTATGCCGAGCACCGAACACTCTAACTAGGCCTATATACACCGCAAATACTAACTATGTCTATAGCATCCGCGTCTCTTTCACAATTGCCGACCTCCAGAACATCAACCCTGAAGAAGATTTCGCCGACAGCGCCCTCCAAGACGAGCTCGAGATGGACCAATCCCGCTCCAACAAGGACGCTTCACCCGAGGAGAACATTGATGAGCAGCCCTTGGAACCCGGCTATCTTGCCCGCGTCGATGTTACCATTGAGAAGCCAGGCAAGGGAGCCATGCACGTTGATGCTGTTGCCCGTGACGGCTTGATCCAGATTGAAAACGTTTCCTACTTCTCCAAGGCTGAGCTTGCTACCGCCGAGACTCCCGATAAGGAATGGGAGCGCCAGAGCTTGTATGCCGGCCCACCATTCGGCAACTTGGACGAGGAACTCCAGACCCTCATCGAGCGCTACCTTGATGAGCGAGGTATCGATACCGCTCTTGCTTCCTTCGTTCCTGACTACATTGACTTCAAGGAGCAGAGGGAATACGTTCGCTGGCTTGGAAGTACGTTTCTTTTACCTCTTACTATTATCCCTCTTTAAAGGTATCTTATGCTAACATTTCGTCATAGACCTCAAGGGCTTCGTTGGAAACAACTAAGTCTTTATTTCCTCGCCTTAAATGTAATATTCTCCACATTCTTTGATCTTCAGGTTGGTAGGCATGGGGCTGCTGGAGTTGAGGAGGCTGGAGCAGAGATATTGAAAAACAAAATTCACCTGTAACATATAACTAAATAATGCAATGTCAACTCCTGTATTATGATTCTCAAAGCAATTCTATTCCCGGTAATTCTAGGAAACATAATTACATTATTGATACGTGCGGATTTTATTCATCAATATTTAAGGGTAGTAATTCAATCATATTCGAGATCATTAGGGCAAAAAAAATTAAAACTCCATGGCATTTGGGTCATCGTCTGTTCGTTCTCTCTTAGCCGGCCGTTCGTCACTGTTTAGCTTTGCAACAAACGAGCGGAAATAATCAATATATGGCTTCAGGCTGGTTTTCTCATAATCCTGAATTTTCCTCGGCTTGGCAGCAGTGTCAGTTTCATCCTGACCACTGCCACTATCAGATCCAGGCATTTGATCCCGCTGGCTGGCCTGTGATGGGTTCCAAGAATTGATTTCATCCAGCAGTTGGAATAGAGTGGGTGTATCTAGAGGATTGAAATCGTCCACTTTTCTGATATCAATTGGCACACATACCCTTCCGGTTCCTGGGTGGACAACAAACGGACTCTTAAGCAAATGGATCAGTTTCTTACTGACTTCAGCGTCAAGTCGAGGGTATGTATATTCCAAAACAATGTCTTGCTTTGCTTCTAGTAACGCTTTTGTATCGAGACCGCGGGAATTTGCTTTTGCAACAGTGTCAATATCAGCCCATTTGTTGCTGCTCGACCGCCCGGGAGCGGAATCCCATTTCTTTTGTAATGCTGCCCTTAGCGTTTTGTCAGGAAGCAATTCGATCAGTCGAGCGGCTTGGTCCGGCCTGCTGAATGGGTCCTGGTCTACGAGGACGGTAGAGGCGAAATATTCTCGTAGGGTGTCGAGGCTTCGAGTAATATGCGGATGTAGCGGCCGTCTCAGGTTGACACGTTTTCCGCTCTGACTGCCTCCGCGGACAACTTCCAGGTATCCGGCGATGGCTCTTCGTCTGTCATCTGGAAGATTTCGTGCCCTTTTATCACAGACCCATGCGTGGGCTCCTCTTCGACCAGAGTACACCCATAGAATGTGTTGGAATCCAAAATCTTCTCGTAGGGCTGCGTCGATCACTTTGATGGACATTGTAACAAACGCCCAGCATTTGAGACATATGTTGGCTTTACTACAACATGTTCTTATATCATCGTAATCAGTCAAATCAATATCAAAGACAAGCTCTTTCGAAATAGGCTTGAAGGCGCCCGGTTTCCGTAGGGTTTTACGGTCTCGTGGGTTTGTGCTATAAACAGGACCGATTTCAAAACGGGAAGGATTTAATCGCATAACGTCTTTGTGAAGACTATGAAGGGAAGTCAGCTTAAAACCACTTTGCGGCAAAAAGGTGTAAACGTACGCATCTGCAGTCTGAAATGATTGGTACCGTAGATAAGCATCATTTGGAAGTGTAAAGGCAAACTCTCGATTGCCAAAGTCCGTCGAAGGTTTCACCCCGTGATTAAGCCATTGAAAGAGGTATTTGAATGGGAACAGGCGTTGATAAAAGGCGGACATAAACTCCGGGTCGGTTTGAGCTAGTGAAGGTGCGGGCTTGCTGTTATCATAAGAGTAAGTCGTTTAATATCAGCCATTGGTATTTCAAAGCTCTCTCTCTCTCTTACTCTGGTATTTGAACGGCATCTGAGTCTGGGAACTCCTCGTCATCGTCATCGTCATCATCATCGTCAAACATGTTCTCTAGTTTCAAACTCTTCTTCACCAATGTATCTTCCTCTTCCTTCGGGCTATCGACTTCGGCGTCGTTCTCCTCCTTGTTATCCTTGGTGACTCCATTTTGATCTTCGGTCTTTGGGATATTGTCTGACGGGGGAGCATCCGGCAGCACTTCGTCGTCTTTCCCCTCCATGTCTGCGTCTTTTCAAGGTATCTGACCAGCTGTCAACGGCGTTTATCCTCTGTTCTCCAGCATGGACGTTCGCTGATATTCGTCGAAGCCCAGCTAATTAAGCCGTCACGCGCGCGACGCGTCTACCGCGCGTAACTATCTAGCTAGGGCTTAGGGCTTCTCGATTACATCATACTTTCCACGTGACCTTCTAGAAACCCTAAAATTCTAAAAAAAGAAAAGAAAAAAACTTCTTTCAACTTCCTTCCATCGTTTTCTTTTTTTCTCCTTTAACGCCGCGCATTATATCAACCGGCATCAAGGGCCAGATAGTATAAAGAACGGGGGTCAGTGTTTGCCCCTGGCCTCATAGTTATATGAGTTTGTGATGAGTCGTCCGGAGCTGGGACCCGAAATAAAGCCCTTTGCCATGCTTGATACCTGAATCGCCCCTATAATTTGCTAAGAGAATCCAACAGTGGAGTCGCCATCAACGCCTTTTGGCAGCCGGGGATCGGGAAAAACAGAGCCGTGCCAACTCTAGGCCCGGCATTTTTGTTCCTAGCGTCGGGCCTTTGCTCCCTCGCATTTCCTTATACTGTCTGGAGCTCCCGCCAATAAGTAGCCTTTTGTTTTACTTATTGACGGCCTCCACATATTTTGGGCGAACAGCACAAGATACATACCAATTTCCAAGGACTTTTCTCTAGGATTTAGTATTTCTCTTTTCGTCTTTATTATACAAAATCTTCTGCGTATAATTATTTCTTATCAGGGGAACCAGTCCCACCGGCCACTGGTCCGTCCGGTCAGTATGTCTGTGACGTCTATAGAATTGGCATCTCCAGCCCGGGTCCACGCTACCCCCAAGTCTTCACAGCTGGTGTTAGAGGCCATAGGGAGCAGTGCGGAGAACGTTACCAGTCATGGTGTACATAGAGACCCAGATGATAGCAGTGACGAGGAGGTTGCCAGTACCTTTTCTGTCCCGCCTGTGTCGAGGACAAAAGCCGCGGTTATTATTGCTTCAGCGTCGAGCATGGTACTGATGAACTCCGTACTGACTGGTATCCTTACTGTGGGACTGCCAGTCATTGCAGCTGATATTGGACTTGGAGACAGCTTACTTCTATGGTACGTTACCTCCTTGCCTGTAGAGGATATCTGGATGCTTATTGACATTCTTTCAGGCCAGCGTCGGTTTATGGATTGACCTGTGGTTGCACGCTTCTCCTCTCCGGATCCCTTGCGGATGTGATTGGCAGCCGACCGATCTACCTTGCGGGATGTGGTATCCTCTCTGCCTTTACCCTTGGATGCGGCCTTGTCAAGACCGGTATTCAACTCATTATGTTCCGCGCTATGTCCGGAATCGCCATGTCTCTGTGCCTCCCTAGTGCCGTGAGCATTATCACTGCTGCCTTCGCGCCAGGCGGACGAAGGAATATCGCCTTTGCATGCTTGGGTGCGGCGCAGCCCGTCGGATTCTCGCTTGGTATAGTCCTTGGAGGTGTTCTAATCGCAAGCATTGGATGGAGATACGGATATTACATCGTTGCAGGTGTCAACGTCCTAGTCCTTATTGTCGCCTTCTGGCAAATTCCTGCAGACCCCCGGAAAGTAGTCCCGGTAACCTGGAAGAGATTAACAACTGAGATTGACTGGGTTGGAACTCTCCTCATCAGTGCATCCCTTGGGTTGTTCTCTTATGCTTTGTCGTACGTTGAGTCATGATTCCGCGATCCTCTTAGGTTTTGCATGGGCCTGCCACTAACGAAAACTTCTAGAACCATCAGCGTGTCGATCCGTGAGTTGGCCAAGCCAGGCAACGCTGTGGCCCTGGCTCTCTCGGCAGTTTGCCTTGCAGGGTTTGTCTTCTGGATTCATCGTCAAGAACGACTTGGTCGTGTCGCCATGGTACCACCGAACTTGTTTAAGTCCACTACTAACGCTCCTCGCCGAGCCCGAAACTTCACCTGCGTGTGCATCTCAGTCTTCTTTACCTGGGCGCTTTTCAATTCTTTCCAGTTCTTCACCACCCTCTACTTCCAGGAGCTCCAGGGGAACTCGGCCCTTATGGCCTCCGTTAAGTATATCCCCATGGTTATATCGGGCCTCGTCATTAATATTGTCACCGGCTTCCTCGTAAAGCGAGTTTCTGCGGATATTCTCTGTACTTGTGCAGCCGTCGCGTCTTCAATCGCTCCGTTACTCATGGCAATCGCCCGTCCGGAATGGAGCTACTGGACCGCTACGTTCTTCGCAACTATTTTAATACCCGTCTCTGCTGATACACTTTTCACAGTGTCAAACCTCGTGATTACCTCTGCGTTCCCTCCAAAGACCCATGGACTAGCTGGTGGAGTGTTCAACACTATATCTCAAATTGGTATGTCAGTTGGCATCGCCATTACTGCAGTGGCCTCTAACTCTGTGATTGAACATGAGCTCCCCCACACAGACCGAAAAACAGCCTTGCTCAAGGGATACAGAGCTACGTATTGGATCTCCTTTGGAGCTGCTGTAATGATGGTCGCATTGAGTCTATGGGGATTACGGAGTATCGGAAAGATTGGACTAAAGAAGGAGTAAGTGGGTTTCCTTTTATCGGTATTTAGACGATTTAAAAAGAATCATACATGGAGCCTAGGTGTTATCTAAATTAAATTATAAAATCCAATATCGAATCGAAAAAAAAAAAAAAAAAAAAAAAAAAAAAGTTTGAATAAATTGATCACGCTTGAACTTTGAGCCCCTGCGGCGCTTCTGTTATTTGGTTGTTCCTTGCCTGTTCATCCCGGATCTGCTGTAGAAGAGCAGGGTACTACAAGGGCATGGTTAGTAGTGGTAGATCATTGAAGAGATATCGCGGAGACTTACAAAGCGTTCACCAACATCTGGATGGCTTTTTATGCGGTTCATCAGAGTGGCTTCACCAAGATGGCCCCAGCGGCCCTTGGAAAAGGTGAATTCAATATCGTCTTGACGGATCCCATTCCTCTCAATCACTTCTTGTCGAAGCTTCTTGACTTGGTCTGGCACATCCATACTCTCAAATGTGGCGTCATAGCTTACGCCTTGGAAGAAGGGGACGCTGAATCGTGCACCAGTTCCACGGGCTGGACTTAGCACTCGATGGGTAGTACTTGATGTCCATCAGCATGGCCTGGTTAAAGGGGAAGATATCTTGACAGCTGAAACGGAAGCATTACGATACTTACCTTTGACAAACTCCCTGGGTAATAGCTTCTAGCCCCTGGCCCATTGCTACAACCAAAGTGCCATCTATTGGGGGGCAATCGATCCATTCGCCGCGGTGGTTCTGAACCTGCAGCCCACGATGCTTCGTTGCTTGAAGGAGATAGCTCGTGAGCATGCTATCTTTATGCGGACCAACGCCCTGAGCTTCGCCATCGACCCCTAGCTCTTCTAAATCAGGGTACTTGACTATCTTCAACTTATGTTGCTGATCTTTGTCAAAGAATCGATCAAATGCGTTAGCTGGTAGGCCGATTGCTTCTGCAACCAGGGAGATGAATTCCATGCTGATAGCGCCCATCTTCTCCATGTACTCCTCATACACAGGACGGAAACGAGGGATAGACGACTCGTCTGGCCATTGATTCGGTGCTAGCAGGTTGTGATAGAGCGGATCAGAGGGGCCAGGAACTGGGTGGTTCGTAGAGAGATCGATCTGTTCTCTCCAGTCGGTCTTAAAACGGGTGATCTCACCACCCAATCTGCTGTATCCTATAGCCCTCGGTCAGCTAGGTACATCCCCGAATGTCTTAAATAAACGGTGCTTGATCATGATGGATACTCTATTGACTCTATGAGAAGCAAAGGGCATACCAAGAAAACTGGGGGCATTCTTCATCTCAATTTCCAGCTTCTTCTCCATCGGAAGGTCGAAAAATTTCTTCCCTTCAATGATGACATCTTCTATCAACTTGTCATCGATCCCGGTGTTCTTGATATAGAGGAAGCCGACTTCTAGTAGTGCATGGCGTAGCTCGTCAAGGAAGCCGGGTTTCGTCGCACCATCTCGGGCTGCTGAAAGATCAAGGATCGGAATCGAATCGAAAGACATGCCGTATATATTATGGAAATAACACTTATATCTACTTATGAATACTTCATCAGCGCCAGGAGTGTTATATATATAGATGACCAGCTTCTTCGGTCTTTAGTATCCGGGCTTGGTGATGATGTTATGTGGGGTAAGATGTGCGAAATGCCGAAGAGATGCCGAGCAGAGCTATAAATACGACTTCAGGGGCAGCGATTCATTGATATTGAAGATATTGAATCAAATGTTTTTTAGTAGCTGGTCTTTTGGTCTATCCGCATAACAACTATGCTAACTCGATATCATGACAAAAGAAAAAACAAAACATTTTCCAGTTTAACTGGGAAGAGCATGGTGGCTCGATTCTATACCAGAAAAACTGTCAAGGGAATCATCACAGAAAGGCTGACTTTTTGATATCTGGCTCAAAAATACATCATCAATACCTCCGTCCTCCACCAGGGATAGACCAAGAGATGAAGTTCCCAATCATCAATCATCACACCGTTCCTATTTACTGTTCAGAATCACTCTCCTTCTCGTTGACTGGAGATGCGGTCTCAGAGGGCTTTCCATGGCCGTACTCAGCATCCATTCGGCTGATCTCCTCCTCGGTAAGGTAGGGAAGTTCCCTGGCGGCCTGGACATAGCTCTTGTTCTCGCAGTATCCCTTCGCGAAGATGATATCAATCTCCTCAAGACTTCGTTTGGCGGTTTCGGGATAGAAGAAGTAGATTATTGGAAGGAAGCAGACGTTAATGATGGCAAAGAAGAGATAGGTTCCCCAGCCAATACCTGCGAGCATGACGGGAGTGATCATGACAATGAAGAAGTTGAACAACCAGTTGGAGCAGGTCGAGAGGGCGTTGGCCTTTGCACGAGTTTTGATAGGAGAGATCTCTGCAGCGTACAGCCATGGCAGTGGGAGCCAGGTGGCGCCGAAACTGGCGATGTATGTGAACAGACCAACGGCAGCACCCTTAGCGGTAGCAGGAGTATTCGGGATCAAACATGCGAAAGTGATCGTCATGGAGATGGCTTGGCCAGCTGCTCCGTACAGGAAGAGCTTGCGACGTCCAGCTCGCTCGATCAAGAACCAAGATGTAGTGGCGAAGATGGAATACACAATCATGTTGACACCTCCAAGCAAGGTTGCCATGTTATGATCCACACCAATGGACTTCTCGAAGAGAACCGGGAAGAAATAGATAATAGCGTTGCATCCAGATAGCTGCTGGGCAAACTGGCCGAAGACACCCAGGAACATACGGCGACGGTGCTGAGTCTTTCCACCAGTGAAAACAACGGATAACGGAGTAGGCTTTCCAACTTCACCGGAAGCTCGGATAGATTCCATAACCGCGTTCTTTTCAGCCTGGACCAAAGGGTCGGTAATTGGGACACCGTGGAGAGCAGCTATGACCCTTTCACCCTCGTCCGAGCGGTCTCTCATACAGAGCCATCGTGGGGACTCAGGGAGCCAAATCATACCCGTGACCATGACGATTGAAAATGCAATCTGGAAAGCAATAGGGAACCTCCAGGAGAAGCTATCGGGGCCATAGGAAGCGCCATAATCAATCCAGTAGGCGATCAAAGTACCAAATGCGATCGTTGCTCCTTCAATACAGATGAGAAGGCCTCGGTTTGAGGCATGAGAACATTCTGCCTGATATGTTGGGATGGTGGAAGTGTTGATTCCATTTCCAACTCCGGTAATGATTCGACCGATAATGAACTGAGCGTATGGTTGATGACCGACGAAGCTGGTGACCTGGATGATGGCACCGATGGCCATGATGATAGCTCCCGTGACGATGGATTTGCGGCGTCCGAGCATATCGCCACCCCATATTATACTGACAGCACCCAGGAGACAGCCTGTTAAGAGCCGAAGTTAGCGAAATGTCACTTCAAGGGATGAAGACCAACTTGATGGTAGACATACCTATCTCATAGATAGCAGTGACAAACCCCTGGTTTGTTGGGTTGTCTTTGGTTTCCGGGAAGACTGTGTTGAATGGCATAGCGCTGATGATACCAGCCATCACGCCCTCTGTTTGCATACCTTGTTAGTTTGATGCTGCTAACAGTATGCCGAAGTTGGACATTCACTTACGATCATACCCGAATAGCAAGAAGCCACATGTCGCGATGGTAGAAACACATCGCGACAGCTTCTTGCCTGACATTCCTCCATAAGTTGGTATCTCTGCCATGTTGGGCAGATTTAAACGCAGCAATGACTTCTATCAATCATAAGATGAAAGGTCATAGACCGGGAATCGTTCACTCGGGGAACCAGAGCGGAAGGATGTATGAAGGTCAGGAATGTCAATCCGGAGATCACAGGGGCAGGAATCTGTCTGTTATATAAGTATGGACCTTGAAGTCAACTTTGCATCTTTGTCAGCGGGGGCACCACAACTATGGGATACATTCCCCTTTCTTCTCCACAAGAAGCATAGGTACATTGATGGAACCATGGATTCCACGGCTACATCCCACCTGCGTGCGGTTCACCGGGTCCCCCATGTAACCATATCGCCAAGAACTGCCAGATGGGGTGGCGAGTAGTTAGTTACTCTGTAACTAAAAGCGATGAGCCGGTGGTTTATGGAAGGGCTCTCAACTCGTCCATGATATAAACCGGTTACCTGATTGCTGTGCGGTTAACTAGATTGTCAATATGACTGCCGAGTTATATGCCATCCGCTAAAGAACGTGCGAGCGAAGCCAAGCAAATAAGCAGGCGGCACGGCGGCGCCTCTAACAATCGATCAGCACCGCCAGTGCCGAGTTTGATTTGTACCGAATCCACCGCAGCCAGCTGGGAGAGTCCTCCGGCTGATCGGTGGCCGTAACCTCGATCATCAGCCCCGGCCGTTCTCCGACTTCATGGCAGCACAGAAACCTCGGTCAAAGAATCAAACTCTCTCAGCATCCCATCCATATAATATCGTTTTGTTGCATCCATAATCCATAATGTGGTCCTGGATGTTCGGTTGTGGGGAAGCATGACGTTGCAGTCCGCCTGTCATATGCTGGAGAGGCCCGGTAGTACCAACTCCAGTGACAAGCATAAATTTTTCCTTCGGCCCCGTCAATTTAAGAATCTGCCCAGTGAGATTAAGTGGAAGTAAGGATGAGACTTACCAGCGAAAAATCAGAGATTTTCTAGACGAACCAAAAGGCGAAACAGAACCCATGATGACATCATAACATCAAGCTTTTTATGGTCTTTGCTCCTTTTTTTTCAGCCCCAAGCCGAAAGTCAAAAATTTGTTTAGTTATCTGATCCTCCTCTGAAGATTCGATGAAAGGGGATGAAGTTGATATTGATCTCAACTCTAGCGGATAATTGGGCAATGAAAATGATGATAATAATTAATCTAAGACGCCACCCTGGAAGATGCGAACAGTAGAAACAATTCGACTTGAGGCTGCATACGAAGTAGACGCCAACTACTCCGTACCAAGACAGTGGACCTGAAGCAGTGGATGCAAGCTGAATCAGCCGGGCTGATTTTTCTTTTGCATATGCAAATAAAACATATATAAAGGATTCCACAATGGAGCTCAGGTGGACTGCTGTATGCACGCAGGAGTGCACGGTGGAGTGTAGAAAGGAAGCGGAGGGAAGCGGAAAACAGTGGGATAGGGGAAATTTGATGCGGAGCTCGTTAGAGTACATATTTGATTCCTATCTCCAGTTATCGAGTTGAATTGTGGGTTGAAACGGTAGCAGAGATTGAAGCTGCAGAAAATCAGTAGATGAGAGAACGGCATGAACCAATAGAATATATATATACTCGGGTATTAAAGCAAGTAACCAAAAAAATGTAGGTGGGCGGAATATATAGCAAGCCAAAAAGAAAAAGCCAAAGGATAACGCTCCAACTTAACAAGACAGACCAAGAACCCAGCATGAACAGATGAATGGATATTAAGACAGGGAGCACGGCAGGGAAAAAAAGCAACGTGAATTAGGAAGTGAGAGGATCATGATTGAATGACCATCCCGGTTGCATTGACTGCGTCGTCGGTATAAAAGCCAAAGACGAGACGGTAGAGATCCAGCAACCATTCATACTGACTGTTATATTGGACCATGGCCTGCACCGCTCGAGCAACGTCAATTGCACTTGCCCGGGTTGGCGGCGGGACGGACCTGAAGGCCGGGTCGGCCGTGATGAGCTTCTTATAATTGACCAGCAATGACATTTGCCAAGGCAGGGAACCAAAAGCATCTGAGGACAGCGTCTTAGCGAAAGTGGGTAGGCTTTCAGAACCGCCGCGTTGGAATCCGCTGTTCATCGCTGCTCGGACAAGGAGGAGTTTCAGGGCTGTCAGGTTTTGATCTTCGCCGGGAGATTTGACTGTGTGCGTGGACGAGGCTGTCTGGCTGGAAGTGCGTGAGTAGCCGGATAGAGTCGAGGAATTGCTTGACCAGCGAGGGTGGTGTGGTGGGTTATCGAAGCCTAGGACCATGATATTGGGGATAGGAGCTTGGTCTGGCGAGACGGTGGTGGCTGTGTCATCGAAGATGGTCGTTGGGGTCTCTGGATTTTGCAGGCCGAGGAGACTGTCTGTGTCTGTATCTGTGTCTTCGGATGGGTACTCCGCTCGCTTGGCCTGGTAGAAGGCCTGTGTGAAGGTAGTCTGGCTGGGACGAGGGGTGCCACGGTCGGGACGGACCTGAGTCCAACCTTCACGGAAGAGATCACAGAGCTCCCAACAGGCCTGGACGGCAGAACCCAGCAATTCTTCGTCGGGAGCTTTCCCTTCGCGTTTCCCCTGCCGCAGGCTAAAAAGCATTTCTGCGAGGGACCAGCATGCTCGAAGCAGAGAGTCAGTTTCCTCAGTGAGCCGTGTTCGCTGTTTCATCAGACGGTGGCAGAGGGTGATGTAGAAGTCTAAGGTACGCTCACGGAAGGCCTCGGGGAGGTTGCGGTCGTGGGTGTTGTACAGATGGTTATTCAGCTCGAAGCTGACTCTGAGGACGGAGTCGGCAATCTCGTTCTCCTTGAGCCGTACCTCGAACAAGGCCTGACAGAAATCCCGACACATGTCGAGCGTAGGCCGGACCTGGGCTGAATGGTCGTCATCACGGGTTTCATACAAATTCTGGCACAGCTTCCAGCATGTCTTCCAAGCCTGTTCCTGCATGTCGTCTTTCCCGCCGAAGTTGAATAGCCGTTCCCGGTGATTGTAACTTAGGTTTGCGAGTGTATTGCAGAGTGTCCAGCATTCTGACAAGGCAGTCCGAAGTGCTCTGATTTCTACGTCGTTGTCAGGGACATTGGACCTGGTCTTGGTCCAGACAGATCGCTGTTCACCGTCATCGTAGTGGGAATCCTGACTCTGCTCTGTATCCGAGCTTTCCGGTATATCTACGGTAATGTTAGTCGACTTACGGCTTTGGGTAAAAGATAAGAGCAAAGCCTGACCATCTAGGTTTGCCTGGTGAGGCGTTCTTTTGAAATTTTCTATCTCCTGTAGTGTTTGTGCTCTGGGAGTGTTTAGTTCATAGTGGCCTGTCGGAGCCACGGATGTGGTTATTGGAGGAGGCGAGATGGGACTTGCCCCGGATTTCTATACACAACTTATTAGTCTATGTCAACCACGACCAAAGTAAACAAGACGTACCCTTGACTCTGCTCGGGGGACGGTGATGGTGACGTCTGATCTCTGAGTCGATGATGTTGTCGACGGAGCGGGAGATTCCACAGTCTAGTTATCTGGTTAGCATGATTGGCTTTCAGACGAGTTTGATGGATATACGTACAAATCCATCGAAGCCAACTGGAGCATGGATAACCGACTGTGGTTCAGGTTCGTCGTCTTCCAAGTCATCCCTCCGCAAGTCCTCCTCCCTTGTTTGAAGCTATGTCGGCCAGTCAGTATGTATACCCGGAGGAACAAAAAAAATAATAAAAAAAAATAGCAATGCGTACGCTCAAGTCTCTGGTCTCCTCTGGGCGGGGAGAGGCCTTCTTCAGGCTGGCCGGGCTGCCACTGAGACTCCGTCTGCCGTTCCCGTTGGTGAGATTGAGGCTGCTGGGCGTGTTTGATCGTGACTTTGGCTTGGTCTTGGGCTGCTCTTCGACGGACTGGGGGACGTCTTCCGCCTGAGACGGGTCGTGGGAAGGGGGATTGGAGACAGGCCTAGCACCCAGGACAGCACAACGACAGTCAGTAAGCAAGTTTCAACAGGCAATGCGCAGTAGAGTCTCTTCTTTTCCCATCCGGACAGACGCACATGAGGGGGGATCGCTGGTTAGATCTCAGGGGAGATGGGGCATCGGCGGACGGGTAGATGGCGGTGGATCGAGGCGACACAGAGGCCTGGCTTTGGACTGCAATCATAGCAAGTCGACTCGGCACTCAATTCGTATTTATATCAGGTTCGAGAGAGCTTGGATGCGAGGATGTACCGGCGGTATTCGAGGCTGTCGACTGTGTAGAAGATCGTTAGACAGGCAGACAGAGGGAGAGACAGGAGGAGAACTCACAGCAAGACAGCGGTCAACCGCTCGGCCAGGCAGCAGACGGTCGACTAGATTAATAGAACCGATGGCCAGCGAGCCAGCCTATCCGATGCTCTTGCTATGAGCCGCGACGACCTGACGGCGTTTTCTTCTTATTATTATTGAGGGTCGACTTTTTATGGGGTTTCTTTGCCGTGGGGGCCGACAGTCAACTAGTTAACTATCAGCGATGCGACGGCCAGATAGATGTCTCTCTCGGGCCAGCTGTGGTTATCGCCTTGTCTCTCGCCGTCTATACCAGCGTCTCTGGCCTCTGCTTCTCCGGCTGCTCTGATATCGCTGTGTGTGTGTGTCTTCTCTATCAGCATCAGCATCTCCTCTTCGTCGACTCAAAATCAGCACCGTCGACTTCGCAACTCCGTCGGGTTGGGCTAGGCGCTGGGCAGGAGAGCAGGCCCGCGGCCGCTGCATCAATAGGGCCGCCCGCTGACTGGCTGCGCGCGCTGCTCCAGGTCGCTATTCTTTGCTTTTTCGCTCTTTGCTTCTTCCGCGCGTTAGTACGAATGTGTATATCAATCGGGGACTTCCTGCGGCCCTGGTTGGGCTTCTGCGAGGACGAGGATGCTAAGTAATAAGCAGCTACAGGGATGCGGTGGAAGGCTGGCCGGCATATAGAAAAGCATACTTCAAGTGGTTTGCTGCTGCTCATGCTGATTGCTGATTGCTGATTGCTGATGATTGCTGTGCTATGTATATCTCTGGTGACGGCGAAGGTGATGGTAAGCGCCTGTCCCATCTGCAATATTATGCTGGCTGGCCAGTTCATGGGCCGGCACCTTGATCTCTCTCGAACCTGACTCCCTGACCCCCTTGTCTTTTGACCTTGATCAACAACTCCTGCTTTGACACGCCGTTATGGGTTGCCCAACTGTTGGTGTCTCCGGACCCGCGCATGTCCTCACACGTACATAGCCGCCCTTCTCTTCTCACTCCGATCTCTTCCTCTCCTCCCCAGTTGTCTCCTCGCGCGGGTCTTCTCGTTCAATTCGTTTTAGTCGTTCATTTTTTTATTATTTTCTTATTTTTTAACGTCTTCCTTCTGTGTCTACAGGTTGATCTTAGCTCGGTCACGCTCAGCTGGGTTGTATCTATCCCTCTGTTAGCATCCAGTCGTCCACACAGGTTCAACAGTGTCTCGATCTTCCATACCGCAGAAGCTTCTCGATCAGGTCGACGTGCGTCATTAGCATTCTCCTGCAGCAGTATCGCTTGCAGCCCAGCTGGTCCATCGCATCACTAGTACTGTCAGCGCCCCGGTGTTCTATTCGATATAGTATAGTGAACGCATAGCATACCCATCGGGGACACCCTCGTCCAGCAGCCGCAGATATCGCTCCCACAGATCTCCAACCACCTAGCATAACAAGCTCGCTGTCAATTGAAGCTCCTCCGCGTTGATATCATGGATGTCTTTGCGCGCCTCCTACCTTTCCGCATGAGAAACACCGCACGGGAATAATCATGGTGACTTGTTTAGCAAAAGAACCCTTTCGTAGGCTGTAAATCTGCGTCTCTTGCTGGCGTCTGATCAGCCGCTTCTCCCTCTTCTTCGCCTTCTTATCGTCGTCGTCGTCGTCGTCGTCTTTCTTTTATTCTTTTTTATTCTTTTTTATTTTTTTTGTCGAAAAATCAAGGTCACGAGACCACACGTTTCCCTTTTGGGACTGGAGCTCTTGCTTAATAAGCGGATAAATATTTATACGTTGATTATGTAACAAAGATAAAGTTTAACCTTTTTTTTAAATTTATTTTATTTTTTTTTATAGAGAAAAAAAGAAGAAAAGACGACGAGAAGGAGACGATATTAAACGGGCGGGATATTATACCCAATTGCTGGACTGAAGATGACGGAGAAGAGGGCTAGACGGCCGGATGAGGCGCAGAGTGAGAAACCAGCCCGAGAGCGACACCGTGTGAAACGCCGCCGAGTCGACGAGGCCGCAGATGAGCGGGAGGAAGCTATACAGGACACTCCAGAGAAGAGTCCCAAGGAGAAGAGCAAAGAGAAGTCCCCAGGAAAAGCCGAAGAGAAGCCGATAGAGGACACACCAGAGACAAGTACGCCGTCAAAATCTCACAAGAAGAAAAAGAAGGACAAGGAGAAGAATGCAGTCGCAAAGACACCGAAGTCGAACGATGAGAAAGCAATCGCGCGGCAAAGGGAACCAAATGGCTGGCGAATGTCTCCTACTACTGGTGGCCGTCTCCTAAATCTAGATCCTGTCTTTACCAAGGACGAAGAGTAAGTCTGATGTGTACACTCTTTGGGCTTTTCTTTACCGTCTACTAACTTGAGCAGTCATATAATTCTAAGTCTTGAGTCCGCCATCCAGGTCTACTCGACGTCGACCTCGCATGCCGTCCGTGGCCTTCGATCTTGTGATAACACACGTATCTCTGGCTGTGTACTCTCTCCGATCGACGATGAGATAGCATACGTCTCTACCTCAGGCGGTGCAATTGCCGAATGGAACTGGACAACCGGAGAGACCCAGCGAACTATGCAACTTGAAGGATCATATTTGCTATCTATCAAGGTGGAACAGGGCCCTCAAAAGGATGGCAATGAAGAAGAGGATGTGAAGGATGTTGCTGTCTTTGCACTGGTCATGCGAGATGGGAAGCGTGAAATATCAATCAACTCCTTCGATAAGTCGGGAGATCAGCCTCAGAATGATGGCCCAAAACATCATTCTGTTATCCTGGAGACTTCTACCCAGATAAACGACTTTAGACTCGCTGCGGGCGGATCAGTGATTATTGCTATAGCTGGAAGTTCTCTTATCATTGGACATCAGGCTAAAGGTTCAGAGCGCGAACCGGAATACACATGGCGCGAAGTACAGTTACCCTTCACTACGACTAGCTTCGACATACGTGAGCCCGATAGGGAGTCTAGCACGAAAAAGGGCAACAAGAAACCCGTCGTTGATCTTGTAGTGGGACAAAATGAGGGAGCTATTATCATGTACAGTGATGTATTGAATACTCTCAAGGGGCTTGAGAACCGTCGGATGGCGGAGCCAGGTGCCTCGTCACTGAAGTTCCATTGGCATCGCGGACCTGTCAAGACTGTTCGATGGTCAAAAGATGGTATTTCCCCCCCTTGTCATGTCACTTTGAAGTGCTTGTGTATCATAGTACTAACAACTGCACAGGAAATTATCTCATCTCTGGTGGCCTCGAAACCGTCATGGTCCTCTGGCAGCTTGATACTGGGCGGAAGCAATTCTTGCCCCACCTCACTTCTGCGATATGCAATATCGTTGTCTCTCCTAAGGGCAGTAGTTATGCCATTAAGCTTCAGGATAACTCTGCCATGGTCTTGACTACCTCTGAGCTTAAGCCGACTGCAAGCATTAGTGGGCTACAGGTGCTCGAGGACTCCAGAGAACGCCATCACAAACTGCCCTGCAGGCTTCCGGCGCTCGTACATCCTATACACAGTAACCATCTCCTTATCGCCGGTTCGACGGCAATGGGAAGAGACGCAACCAACTCGTCTTATATTCAAACCTTCGACATGCGCTCCAACCAACAAGTCTACCGTCAAGCTCTGACCCGTACCAATGCCTCTGTCCTCAATGTTGGTCCACAGGGAACTCAGTTAACTACCCCGGACATCACGTTTGTTCAGGTATCCCATGATGGCTCCTGGCTTGCCTCCATCGATGAATGGCAGCAATACCCGGATGATGTTAAGGCCTTATACCCCGGTATTGAGCATCAAAGCCGCGAGCCGAAGCGGGAGGTGTGTCTTAAATTCTGGCGCTGGAACGAACCCACTACGGAATGGGAACTCGTGTCTCGCGTCAACTCACCGCATACTTCGACTACCGGCGAAGCTCTGGCAGTCCTTGACCTTGCTGTGCATCCGCAGGGCTATATGTTTGCCACCGTAGCTTCGGATGGAATGCTCAGAATCTGGACACCGGACAGCAAAAGCACGAGGAAAATGAACAGTCGTGGCGGAGGTACTAATCAAGTGAAGTCCTGGCGATGCTCGCATGTTATTCCTCTTGAAGAACCGAACGATCAACCCTCTGCTTCACTATGCTTTTCTGAAGACGGCTCTGCGTTGGCTGTGTGCTGGTCCACTGTCTCTCGTTGTGGGCTGGTTTACCTCCTCGACCCCGAAACAGGCCGCCTTCACCTCTCACGTCAAGGCCTCTACACGGACCCTGCTCAGGGTTGTGGATTTATCGACCGATACTTGATAATTGTCTCTGACTCTGCCTTTGTCTGGGATACTGTATCTGACCGAGTTATCTCCCGGATTCCCTTGCGAATCAAGAAAGCAAAGGACAACTTCCAATCATATCTAGCAATCAACCCTCGCAGCCGGACCTTTGCAACCTGCTTCTCTCGTCCTCCAGTAGACCATTCGAATCCAGTGTCGAAAAAGGGGAAATCAGCGAGAAACCAACTCTGTGTCTTTAACGTTGAATCATCTTCTCCGATCTTCCAGTCTTCAATAGACAACACCCCGCTTGCCTTGTTACCTGACACAAAGACAGGTGAATACATAATCATCGATTCATCTGCGTCTATCACTAGAATGACATCAGGCGTTGCATCAGTTCTACCGGATTCTGCATTCGCTGAGTCCACATTACCCCTCAAGAGCGGGCTGGAGGATATCTTTGGTTCATACCGGAGGCTCCCCAAGGCTTCAACTGAGAAGCCATCTGAAGAGCAGGAAACGGCTGGTGCAATTGAGAAGAAGAAGAGCCTGGCTGATGTATTTGACATTGCCCCATCGTTTGCTCTGCCTAGTGTCGATTCTCTGTTTAAAAGCGTTGTTAATGTTTTTGCAAAGGGATAAATAATCCCAGGCATGGCTATAGAAAAGCGACATAGATACGAGCAATTGAGTTTACTTAACAACCGCTTCTATTTTGTACTTGTTTTCATTCGCCTGTCCATAGTATCCACCTGCATGGCTATAAAAATAAAACCGAAGTGAGTCACCGTTGCATATATAAAATAGTGAAGACGAGCGAAGTCCAGTTGATATCAAGCATCCGACCAGCTCTGTACCTTGAATATCAACCGTCAACAAGGAGGAAACATGGACTCTCAACAGGTATCAGGAACAGTCTCGAAGCCGTCTCCGACCAGCCAAAAGACCTTCTACAAGACACCGTCTCATTTCGAGCAAGTAATCGGCTACTATCGAGGCGTCCGCCATGGCCAACACATCTTCATCTCAGGCACCACGGCCGTCAATCCCAACAAGGCCTCATCTGCTGCCGAGCCGCCACAAGTCCTTTTCCCCGGAGATGCAAAGAAACAGA
Organism: Trichophyton benhamiae CBS 112371; assembly: GCF_000151125.1. Lineage (NCBI taxonomy): Eukaryota > Fungi > Ascomycota > Eurotiomycetes > Onygenales > Arthrodermataceae > Trichophyton > Trichophyton benhamiae. The sequence goes on along the minus strand of NW_003315086.1, from coordinate 179,892 downwards.
CCATCGCTGCCTTTGAAGAGTGTCTACGTGCTGTCACCAGCCTGGGAGGTAACGGGGTGCAGAGCGTAGTGAGAGTACGCATGTTTGTTGGAAGACACGAAGACTGTGGTGCAGTTGGCGAAGCGTTCACAGAGATATTCGGAGACCAGAAGAGCAATGCGAACAATACCAACGCTGAGATTGGGACTGCGGCGACGATGTTGGTGGTTCAGAACGGCTTCATCAATCGTGATATGATGGTTGAAGTAGAGGTCGATGCCATGGCGGTTGAATAAGTTGTTGTTCATTGCTGAATGTTCTATAAAATCATTATATATATAGGATTCACCAGCTGGTCAACCCCTTCTTTCTGTCAAATCCACCTCTAAGTTGAGTCTCTGGATGAATCACTTTGCCATTGATTATTGTGTGTTTGACGACACCCTCGCAATGCTCTGGCCGTATCCTCGCCAGCCATATCATCTGCTCATCTTCCTTTCTATATATCAGCATGTTGGCTGCAAATTTATGACCACCCACATGCGAGACAAAGAAGATACCAACGCCGCCGGGCCGCTCATCATCGTCGTCTCGCAGTAGGCCGAGAGGACGGAGGTGTCGTTCGAGTTCTTTCTTGATCAACGGCGCTGATATACCACACCGGGCATCGCGGGTCTTGTGGGAGCATAGCAAGACAACATAATCTCGTGGACAAGGGCGAGACTGCAAACTACTCTTGACGCTGGGTACTTGACCTTGGTCTGAGCCGTCCTTGCTGATGAAACGAGCGTTAAGCTCCGGTATATCTGCCGTTGATATGTGGTCCACGTAGGTGAATGCTGGCAGGAGGAGAACCGTTGAAGATGCATCATCGTTCATCGGATCAACTGGTATATTGGATGCCAGAACCACGGTTCTCTGAAGGGTCCTGTCAATATATATACCGTACAATATGAACATGGAACGCTTACCTCTCCCTTGGGCTGAGGTGAATCGCTGAGGGCTTCCATCAGAGACCCCTTTTCATTCTCTACCTTTGATACCCAGTCCGACTTGCCCGTAGCAACAAGGACATGGTTCGTGACTGGCTTGACCGTCCCGTAGAGCTTCCTGTCTTCGTCTACCTTGAATCTTGACGGGTATCGAATGGTGCAGCTGGCGCAGTCGTGGTCACATCCGTCTCCGTCCACTTTGGGGTCAACCGTAGGGAATAAGTATCTGTCCGTAGAGCCGCCATCCCTTCTCTCAGGCACTACAAGGGCCTCCCTTGCACGAGAGAAGATCGAACCCAACATCGTGTATATATTTGACTATCATCAACCATCTTCAACGGGGGGCTATCCAGCTCCTTTAAATGCTGCGAAATAGTGCTGCCTGCCAGTTTATCTCCGATATCCTGCATAAATCCATGACGATCAAGGTCCCCCGGATAGAGCGTCGTTCGTATTAACGCCGTCGTCGCCGTCGCATATCAAATATCAAACTTGCGAATCGAATGACATCAAAAGTCAAGAAGAATAGAAAAAAAGGGGGTGCTTCACTTCGGCCTTTTCGGCTCAGCCGCAGGGGGTTGCACAGCTTATCGCCGAAAAACTCCGGCGTGCTTCTTTTCTTAGTTTATCAAAAAGCTCGACGATGCAGGAAAAAGATAAACAAGAAGCTGGAGAGACGAAGACGAAAGACGGCGAGATCGCGAGGCGGCGAGACGAAGGCGAAGACGAGGACGAAGAGAAAGTGATAACTACTGCAGCATGGCCGAAGGCGCGCAGGCTCCGGGAGCTGCGGAGGACGCTGAGAAAGCGCAGCAGCAGGAAGACGAAGAACCGCGTCCACAACCACAACCACAACCACAACCACAGCCACAGTCACAGTCACAGTCACAGCAGCAACAGCAGCAGCAGCAGCGTGAGCATGAAGAGGAGCCTGAAGCAGAGCAGCAGCATGAAAAGGAGCCAAAGAAGAAGCGGAAGAGGAGAACGATTGCATGTCTCCAGTGCCGGACTCGAAAAGTGAGATGCGACCTGGAATTCCCGTCCTGTGGACGCTGCGCAAAGGGACCGTGGCCGGATGCCTGTGTCTACGAGAACGCTGGACCGACTACATGGAGCTCGACGGGCACGCTGCCGGCTACACGGTCTCTATCAAACGAGCAGTCGAGGTCTCGTGCAGACGCGGACGGCCGTGGTGTCCGGGGCGATGCTTCGAGCTCGCGGCTGAGCGAAGAGCAGCGGATTCGGGAGCTCGAGCGAGTGGTGCTCAGCTTTGCTCAGTCGCAGGCCTACGCAAAGCAAGGGATGGCAATGGGCAGGCTGCCTTCGAGAGCTGCTGCGGACAGCGAGATACAGCATACCCCCTCGCCGCGTTCTACGCAGTATTCTCGAGACGAGGCTGGATCTATAACTACTACCACCACCACCACCAGGCCGGATGCACACAGCAGGCCACTGTTGGGAGTCAAGGGGAATAGAACTCGCTTCTACGGACTGAGCAATGTCGCAAGCCTGGTCACCGAGGTCGGTTGATTTTATTTCTGTGCTTCAATTTTCTTTCTTTCTTTCTTTTTTACCCTTCCTTTCTTCGAAATCTTTCACCTGCTTATACGCATGTGTAGTTTGGGGATCTCCGTGCCTATACCAAAGACTTGAAGAGCAGGTTTCCTGCCTTGGCCAATATCCGCAATCTAAAGGCGCTCAAGAAGGATCTGGACCAGATAAGGGGGCCGCTCTCGGGGGAATCGGCCCTTGATGCAGTCTTCCTCGCCGGATTGCTACCTGCGCGGTCTGTGACATACAATCTGGTCCAGTACTACTTTGCCTTTTCAAGCAGCACATACCATGTTCTGCATAAGCAAACATTCTACGAACGTCTGCAAGACCTCTATCAGCATCCCAAGCAGGCTGCTGCGTCATTTGTAATACAGCTGCTACTCGTCTTGTCAATAGTATGGAGTGTGGATGCGCCGGAGCCCGTGGCTCCCTCAAGCGACAAGAGCGTCACCGTAACCCGCAACATGGCAATGGAATGGATACACTGGGGTGACACCTGGGTTTTCCATTCGGGAATAAAACGGCCGAACATGTTCCTTTTACAGACTCGCTGCCTGCTTGTCCTTGCAAAGGATGCTAACTATACCCAAAAGAACCAGGCCTGGGCTGCTACAGGAACTATTGTGAAACTAGCAATGTCGGCAGGCTACCATAGAGAACTCGGACCAGACGCAAAAGTATCCCATTTTGACAGAGAGATGCGACGGCGGATATGGTCTACCATTGTGGAATTGGACCTCAATGCTTCCTTTGACAGAGGGATGCCGCCTACTATTCAAGCGGTGGACTATGATGCCCTGCCGCCCATAAACATCAATGATGAAGATATTACCGAGTCTTCTACTCAATGCCCAGAACCGAAACATTGGCAGATACCCACCGACTCCTCCTTTCAAGTCACTCTGGCTAGGTCGGTTGACTTACGATTACGCATATGTGCCCTTGTTAATGCGCCCCGAATTGCTATTTCTGCGGCTCAACTATCGGAACTAGACGATGAGTTGACACGACATCTCTCAGAAGTCCCTCGGACCTGGGAGAGTTTTGAGTCCACGGACCTGCGACAGCGGCAGCGAGTAATGCTCTGGAGGGCTTTGATAGACACCCAGCTAAGGCGCAGCCAATTATGCTTGCATTCATGCTGTGCCTTGAGTGATCTTCCACCTTCCGTCTCCAACTACTCCTGGAGAGCTAGACTTGAGGTCGCGATGGAATTGCTCTGCCAGCAGCATCAAGTAGTAGAACAGCTGGGCCGGCTGGCATGGCCTCTACTTACAAATACCACCTTTCAAGCTGCACTCACCTTATGTCATTACATGTACAGGTCTGATCGTGGCTTCGGTGAGTTCTCACTTTTACGTCCACTCTAACCACACCAAATGTCAAATGCTAACCCATATCTCCGCCTCTAGCTTCATATCTCATCCAAGCAACTTTGCCAGCAATGACAGAATCTCTTATTGCCTTGGTCGAGAAAACATTACCTCACCTAGAAAGCAAGTTTTTGATTTTGGAGAAGGGAATAAGAGAGTATTGTTATTTTTGTTTTATTATCTCAATGGTGAAATCGAAGCGGTGGCCTGAATCGGCCTTATCACACCAAAGGCTCGCTATTGATCGCATTAGCAGCATGTGCTACAGCATCTTATCCCGAGGCAACAGTAGCAGAAGCCAGGACGGCGATACCGCCAAGGCAAGTGTTTCCAGTGTTTCTTCCATAGAGCGTGAATTGTAATAACAGAGGGATGTACAGGTGGCTACTGGCACAGATGCTTCTGCGAGTATGGCAGCAATGCCTATACCAGCTCCTTCTCTACATAGTGGCCAATTATCTTCAAAAGCCAGTGAGATAGCGGATTTCGGGGTGAGTACCTGGCATTCTTCAGTTTTCAGACTGCAAAGCTACCTGCTGACACTTATGTTATTTGATTTAGATCTTTGGGGAGTGGGATTTCCTTTTTGGTGACTTCACCGCGGACTTCCCTGGCTTTGGAGAGATATAGATTGGGATAACCATCCAAAGAAGAGACTTTGCGTATGGTTAGGCCTCTATTGTACCGCTTGGGAACATATGATGTCCCTATATAATTTACATGCACTGACTATACCGCCCAGCTGACACGGCCGGCACTTTGCCTGCTGTGAAGAGCATATATACAGACGACTACGCTGTCCACTTCCGGGTCTCATATATATTCAAACAATAAGGAGCTTTTCAACTGCTGACCATTCGATGGCCCGAACTTGAAACTCCTTGTTCCATGGCGCTTTCTGTGACTGAAAAAAGAAACTGTGATATATTCATTCATGAATCGTGAGGCCAGACAGATCAACATTAGACGTCGCTCGTTTATATATCATCACCAAGCCTCCCCTGGTATGCCAACCCATATAACAAGAACACGCACCGCATGCCCATAACCAAAAGATGCCCCCATGCTCAAGGAACCATACACGAAGAAAAGGACGAAGAGAAAACAGGACGCGAATACCATGAATCAATTTCTTCCTTCGATGTAATCTCTGTTCTCAATCGTGACACTTTTCGTCATATGGTTCACTTTATAGACACCCACAAGGCGAGACGCAAGTTCGAACTGAATAATGATACGAATTAGCATTTGTTAACCCTGACACAACACCAAAGCAGGCACATACCATGTTATTTCGCAGAGAGATGACGATGAATTGAGCGTTCTTTGTTCTCTCCTTGATATGGGATGCGACGATAGAGACCTGCTCACCGATGGTTAATAATCACAATAATCGTTTCCAAAGGAAGGTATCCTCAACTTACGTTTCTGAAATCCAACGCTGCATCAATCTCGTCCATGACGTACAGCGGCGTTGGGCGGTAATGGTGCAAGGCAAAGACGAGAGCCAAACTTGACAGCGTCTTTTCTCCTCCAGACAAGTTGCTAATGTTCTTCCAGCTCTTCTTTGGAGGCATGACCGAGAACAGGATACCTTCAGAGAAGGGATCCAGGGAGTCAACAAGTTCTAGCTCTGCGTTACCGCCCATTGTAATCATTTGATACATTTCCTTCAACCGAAGAGATATGGTGCTGAACCCTTCCATGAAGCCAGTGAGACGGAGAGAACGTAGTGTATCAAGACGTGATTTGGCAGCATCACGACTGGCGAGCGCCGTTGCCAGGTCTGCGGAGCGAGATTCATGTTCGGCAACACGGCGACGGTACTCCCCTAGAACTGACAGATCGACAGACGTATTCTGCGTTTTCTCCTCGAGCGCAGCGATCATTGCTTTTAGGGATTCCTTGTCCATCTCTGCAAGTTCATCCTTCGTGTAGATTTGCAATGACTCAGGTGCTTCCTCTTCTTCACCAAGGTCACTGATACTTTGGAGGGAAAGCTTCGAAAACTTTTCATGCCAGTATTTTGCTCGTTTTTGGTTCTCAACCAATGCCTTCTGGCTCTCTTCAAGTTTATTTCGCATTTCAATCTCAACTGCTCGGGTTTCATTGAGCTCCGCGGTCTTTCCATCCAGCTCTGTCTTTAATGCTGTCAACTCCTCCTGTTTGGTTTGCAAGGCCTAAATTAATGTTAGTATGAGTGCATGGCTATTTATTGAGTTAATGCTCATTACTTACCTCTTCCGCCTCCTCTGTTTTCTGCTTAATTCCGGAAACTGCCTTGGCCTGGTTTTTGGCCTCTTCATTCAACCTCTCGATATCCTCCTGGACACTTTCAAGCTCAGCCTCTGCGTCTGCACGGGATTTCTCATGTTTAACCCGCAGTTTCTCATTCTTAGACTTGGACACCTCGGCATTGGACACCTCATCTGTCAGAAGTGAAATCTGTTCCTTGAGACCATCCACTTTGGCCTTTTGGCCCCTGAGCCTTACTCCACCGACTTCCATGATTTTGTCTTGGAGGGCCTGGATCTCCTCTTCAACTCCAGTCATTTCGGACCGTAGCTTCTCGATCTCCTTCTCCAAAGCCTTAATAGTCTTTTCAAGACTGGCCTCTCGCTTTTCATCAGCCGCGGATGGTTTGTGTTCTTCGGAAAGTTCTTTCACTCTGCGCTGGGTATCTGCGAGATTCCGCTTGGCGCTATCAATCTCTAGCTGGAGTTTTTGAATAGCCGTTTCAACTTTGGGGATTGCATCTTTGGTTGTTTTTAACTCAGTTTCCAGCTCCCTTTGCCTTTCTTGGAATGCCTGGAATTTTTTCTCCATTGCATCTCTATCGGCATCAAGCTTGGCAACTTGCTCTCTAGAGACCTCTGCCACCTGTTTAGAGGACATTCCACCTCTAGCAACCCGGGTCCCTCCACCGCTCATAGTACCGGAAACATCAATGAGTTGTCCATCTAGCGTCACTACTCTCCATCTTCGTGCACCGTATGCGATTTTGTTGGCTTGCTGCAAATCCTTTGCTACAAGGGTATTTTGGAGCACACTATAAAAGGCGGCTTTGAATTTGTCGTCCACAGGTTTAACGAGATCAAATAGGCGGGGAACGCTGTCGGGCGTGAAAACAGAGGACATGTCCCTCCGAGGTAGTCTGTCTAACAGAATGAAGTTCGCCCGGCCCAAATTATTCTTACGGAGATAGTCAATACATTGTTGACCAACTTCAACAGTATCAACCACCAAATTGTCAAGTGCTGGACAAGCTGTGGATATGGCCACGTCGTATTTCTCGTCAATTGTTCCAAGGTTTCCGAGGCGACCATGGAATCCTTCAATACGTCCGGATTCCTTTAGTCTCATTAACCCCGAGAGGACGTTACCCTGGGTTTGTGTGCTTGATAAACTGGCACGCGCCTCGTCGGCCTTCTGGCGCAAATGAGAGAGCCTGGAACGGTATTCTGGTTCTTTGTCGGCAAATTTTTGCACGTTCGCGGAGCAGGTAGCGACTTCGTGCTCGAGATTGGCCTTCTCTGCCCGGCACTGTTCAAGCTCAGCTGTCTTTGCACTCATGTCTTCCTTGATAGAAACAATTTTAGCTTGTGCTTCTTCCAAAGCGACTGCGCCGGCATTGCCCTTTTCACGAAGAATATCTAGTTCACTTTGGGCAACAGCGGCAGCGGATTGTTTCTCGTTGATTTTCTCTTTCCACGGTTCGAGAGATGTCTGTTTAGCAGCAATTTGTTCTGAAAGGCCTTGCGTCTTTCCTTTGAGACTTTCACGAATTTCTGCAAGCTCCTTTTCTTCTATCTTCATTTCCTTTTCAAGAGCTGCAATCTCGGCGGACTTCTTCTCAAAGTCATCGCTGTGTTTTTCAACAAGCCCGGCACATTCAGAGGCGGCAAGACGGCTCGTGTTCATGGACTTCTCGAGCTTCTTTTGCTTATTGTTCAAGAATTTCCGTTTCTCTTCAAGCTTGACTGATTCTTTATCGTACTTCGCCATTTCTTTCATGATGCCTTGGGTTTCCTTCTCCATGGCCTCATACTCCTTCGCAGCCTTTTTATATGTACGTTGAAGCTGCTTGATCTCATCTTCATTGCCCTGATGCTTTTCGAGTTCCAGGTTGAGTAACTCTTGATTCTGTAAGATAGCCTCTTGAGTGACGTTTGTGTTATCGTTGCATTCATCAATGTATATTTGATAGAGTGCGGATTGCTTCTCGACCAACTCATTCTCGTCCTTGATGTAGGCAAGAGCTTTATTTTTCTTATCTTCGAGGCTGGCTTTCTCCTTCTCAACATGCTGAACTCGATTGTTCTTTTCGTTGCAGGTTTCGTTCAAAACCTCAACTTCGGCAGCCGCCTCGTCGATGGGAGTTTTGTATTTTGATGTTCCAATGATATCTTCCAGGTACTCAAGTAAACCGTCGTCATGTTCATTGGCAGCCTTTGCTTTCATCTGAGCGATGGATTCGACTTCACCTTGCAAGATGAGGAAACGCTTATGATCCAAGTCGATCCCACGGCCTTTCAAAAATTCGGTGACAGTTGTAAAATTCGTTTCCCTTTTATTCATATAGTATTTGCTGCTATTATTTCTGAAGGCTCGCCGGGAAACGACTAGCTGCGAATCTGGGACAACTTCGTGGCCCCCATCCGGTAAATCTATAACCTCTTGAAAATGAACCTCAACCTCGCAAAACGGTAAATTGGGGAAGTTGGCAGAGTTGTGGATAAGGGCTGATATTTTTCCCTGGCGCATCTTACTAGCCCTGAAGCCAAAAACAAATAGAAGAGAGTCAATGACATTGGATTTGCCCGAACCGTTAGGCCCGACGACGGAGGAGAAGGAAGCGTGGAAAGGGCCAACAAACTGCTGCCCAGCGTAACTCTTAAAGTTTGTAAGGACGAGGTGAGTTATGACCATTCTCTGCTTAGGTCCCGATGGTTCTTCCTCTGCAATTTGGGGTGCTGATCGTGACTTCAGCATTATGTCCATCGGCCGCTCAAGCACGCTAGAGCTTGGGTCAACTCTTTCAATGACGGATTTTTCAACATCGGGAGCGTTCGGGGGAGTCTGGTTAACGGCATTTTCTGTAATATCTGCAAGCGGTGTTCCGCTAAGTCTTCTTGACTGCGCTCGATCAGCTTCTGGAGATTGTGACGGTGCGGGGGTTGGAAGTGAGGAGACCTCTATAGATGAGTGTCGGCTGCTTTGGCTCCTAGGTATGCTCTGTCTCGCTTTTGAGGTGCGCCTTGACCGAAGTTCAGGTTCTTCTTCCGCCGAGACGATACTCTCGTCTGTTGTTGATACTGTAGACTCTCTCGCACTCATCCTAGAGCGGCGTCGGTTTGAGCGACCCATTGCGGGAGTCGGCGTAGTTGGCTCTTCCACCGGTGCCTTCGAGACCCTGCGGGATACCCTCCGCTTTGGGACAGGTGTATACTCCTCCTCTTCGTCCTCCTCATCCTCGTCTTCGTCATTGCTTGGGATACTGGGGGTAACGCGCCCCGAGGCAGGCTCATCGTCGGAGCTTTCTTCGAGAACAAAACTCTTCCGGGAAACCGACCGCCGCGGTCGCGATGATGCCGATGCCATTTTGCCAGACGCTGCTAGTCCTCGTGGCAACAGAGAGTGTAGGATATCAAACCGCAGCGAGCCGTCTTTTCTCTGTTCGTCTGTTGCTTCGTGATGTTGATGTGTTTATGTTTTGCCTAAAGAAGACGAACATTGAAGATTACATAATACAGATATCGGGAGTCTTGGCGACGTCGCGACGTTTTTCTTTTGCTTGCAGGTTGATAAACCGAGAACAAACAACGATGGGAGCCATAGACAGCTAGACGACACAGAAACAACACCTGAACGGCGGCCTGGGGATAGACTGCAATATGGCGCCTTGGGAAGAGTTCGATATTGCGTTTGCCTTCAAGCGGGATTTTTCCTATGATCACAAGCTCGTGGACCAAATAATCTCTAATCGACGGGTCCTTGATCATGTTCTCTTCGTTGACCGGCTGTTGAAAATACTCGGAATTGAAGCTGGTAAGACATTTTTGGGGCTCAAACTGGAATCTATGAGCAAGGCTAATGTGTATGGTGTAGCATCAAAGATATACCCCCCGAGATCTAACCAAAGCTTGCGGTCCCTCTTCCAGCAAATCGTCTCGTCGTCTTCGCCCAATCACCACAAACAATCCTTGATCTACTACATCTTGAAAGACTGCCGAGGAGCTACTGAGAAGTCAGGCGCTTTGCAGTTTGCCAGGACATGTTATCTACCGGATAAGTACAGGCTATTTATTGACGGGCTATGGTACCTCGATAAGCTAGAGTTTCGAGTGAGTATCCAGCTAGTCCTAAAAATGGACGCAGAAGCTAACCCAGGTCTATAGCGCGCCCTGGAGTATATTACAGAGCCATCTTTAATACCCACCTTCTCCGATGAAATTCTCTATGTCCTGTCAGCCTCGTCGAAGCAAGATGACGGTCTTGCTATAGCCTACTATGTAACCGTTCAGCCCCCGCTAGCTTCTCAGAAAGCTCTCAATGCATATTTTGGATCGCTGTGTCGAACTGGAGTTCCAGAAGCGTTTTATTTCCTAAGACAACAGCCCGAAGAAAGTAGTTCGTCGCTATTAGAACAGCTCATAACCTTTGTTCTTTCCACAAAGGCCGGAGAGTTAAGGGCTAAACGTGCCATGGACCTCATAAACTTACCTTTTAGCGAGACTGAAGAAGAGTGCTTCAATGACTTACTCTTACGCGGTAATGCAAAAAACTTGCACGGTGCTCGGGATACAGTCATGATGAGACGGGTTGCTACTGGGCGAGTGGAAAATTTGGACAGCGAACTGGAGTCACTTGGAGGGCGCAGGCTAGAGGGCCTTAACTGGGATGATCTGAAGAGAAATCTCAAGTCTACCAATTCTGTGGAAGCTTGATACAATAGCTATGATCTATGATACCAGGACACAACACTTCGGTATTTGGCGTTTAGGTTGCAATTCAGGCGTTTAACCGGCTCCATAGCTTCAGAGGGTCATATGTATAACTAGCTCCGGTGCTCACATCCACCACTTCTAGAACACAATAATCACCATACTTTATACGTCAACCGTCGTCCTGTCCTCAGCCCTACCAGAATCCTGTCGTAGCTCATTGATTACGTAATCAAAAATCCAGCCTCAACCGCGACCTCAAATTGAAAACATCCAAAAGCTTGACGATTTGAACGAACGGAACCATTTTGTGAATCTCACATCTTTCGACAGGAGCTGAACCAACACTCATAAATATTATCAACAGCGCAAATACTGCCTATATCATTTTATACCCTATTAGAGCTTAGCCTGACACCCTGTCACCCTAAACGAAATAGCTACCGGTAGCTCCAACTAAGGTGAAGACGCGATACCCTACCGTGTCAACACTTGCTCACACCACCGGTGGTGGGAGGGTTAGCACCGGGGCTCTTTGAATATGGCTATTTGCACGTATTATCAGCAGGGAAGATGCAAATTTGGGGGTTCGTTGGTGTCATGCGTTTTCATGCAATAGTCCTCAGCTTATTCGGCTAACTTACCATGTAGATCGATGCGCTTATGAGCACCCAAAGAACCAAGGCCAATTTGGATTCACTTCTGGGAACAGATTCGGAGTACTACAGTCCGGTGGGAACAAACCCAGTGGCGGCTTCGGAAGTAGGTAGCCTCCTATTCAGTGCTATTGTTGAAGTTCCTATCGTTGTATTAAGGGTGGAGGAAACCCTGGCTTCTAGCAGACAGATGATAAAACTTTACTCACTTTTGAATTGATTTACTGACGACGGCATTTACTCTACGATTGTTGGAATAGGCGATAAGCAAGATCCAAGGGAAAAGTATGTATACACGTATTCCGCTCTCTGGAACATCAAACGCTAATCATTAAGTAGGTATTCTTTAACTGCCACGGATATAAAAAATGACCTGACGGACGGTCAAGGCCGGCCCCAATGGATCTTCTCGGCTTATGGGCCTGGAAGGAATGCACCAGTACAGCTCTTCGGCGGGCCTGAAAGAGAGCAGAGCTTTGAAGAAATGCGAGCGTTGCATTACGCTGCTGTTGCCGAAGGGAAGCCGCAGGAGGCCATACAAAATGCAAATAACTTGTTTGCCGCCACAGAAGCTCAGATGAAGAATATCATCAACAATTTGGATGCTGCGATCCAGTATGTGATCGATGGAGAAAATCAGCACCCAAACCGGCATGACATAGTAAACGGGAAGATTACAGCGATTTCATCATCTAATACCCAGCCGAACCCATTTTCCCAGCAGTCTCAGCCTCAAAACCCTGTTCAGCCTTCTCCATTTGGTGGTTCGAATTTATCTCAACAATCAGGAGGATTCGGGAGTACTTTTGGGAAGCCAACAATGCTAGGCCAGCAGCAACCACAACAACCCGCTTTTGGTACGCCATCCTTCGGTACACCATCCCTTGGTGCCCCAGCATTTGGCACTCCCTCCTTTGGACAGCCGTCTGCCATGGGGAGCTCTCCTTTTAGCCAAGTTGCTGCTTCTGCAAATCAACAACAGTCAAACCCCTTTGGAAAGCCCACCGCGTCTCCATTCTCCCAAGCTGCTCAGACCACCAATCCGTTTGGTCAGCCACAAGCACAAGCTGCCCAAGCGCAACAAAGCTCTCCATTCGCACAGCTTCAAAGCTCGGCTCAGTCACAACCAGGCTTTGGGACAAATCCATTTGGCTCAGGCACTTCTCTAAACCAACAACAATCAACGCCAGCGCCATTTGGACAGCCTTCCCCCTTCAAAGGTCCAGCGACTTCTGTTCAACCCCAGGCCAGCACAATCAACGTACCGCCGCCCAGTGGTCCCATTCTTCCTGTGAAAAATGCCAACCCCAACCTGAATCCTCTACCTAAAACGTCTGGACAGACAGTGCAGGACCCTATGACCAAAAAGCTCACAGTGTGGAAAGGTCTTCGGGTCCAGTATATTGATGACGAGCCATGCTACCAGCATCCAGATGATCCGCAATTTTATGCTCATATATTTTTTCCCGATGGCCCGCCAAAGACCGATACATTCAAGTACTCAGTGGCGTCTCCAGGGGAGTATACTTCAGCTGTGGAAGAAGCTTATAAGTTCGCCCATGAAAACGGAGCATTCAAAGATGGAGTAATGCCTTCGGTACCGCCTAAACCCGAATGGTCAAGATACGACATCTGAACTTTCACATGGACGAGACGGCGACGACATGGTTGGCGTTTGGCGAAGCGGCATTGGTTTACCTCATCTATTTTGAGATGACCATCTATACCACATTTTCTCATTACTTGGCGGTATATATTGCATGCAAATACTTTTAGTCACTTTAACTTGCATTCGGTTCAGTGAATACGGCTACGTCGGAACAAAGATATGGATGTACCATAGGAAGTTTTTTCTGATATTCTATAACCAGGCCGACAAAGCAATGCTAGACGAGAACATATAGAATCCTCACTCCCTGCATCACGGTAACAGTCGGCCAAACCTAGACTACTCAAAGTACGGACCTTCTCAACTAATTTATTGAGCAATGGTGACTTCGACCTCAACACCAGCCTCGATGTTAATGATGATCTGCTTGACGGTCTCAGTTGGAGCATGGAGACTAAATTAAAGGTTAACGTTGAAACAATATAGGCAAAAGACACAAGGATAGCGCATACTCAATCAAACGCTTGTGGATTCTCATCTCATACTGATCCCATGTCTTGGAACCCTCACCGTTAGGAGTCTTACGGGTAGAGATGCGAAGAGTCTTGGTTGGCAGGCGGACGGGTCCCTTGACGTAGAGAGACTTGGAGCGAGCACGGTCAATGAGCTCCTGGCAGACCTTCTCCAAAGAGGCGACCTTGCGCGAGGTCAAGGTGATACGGATCTTGTGGATTTTCTATAATGCACATGTTTATTAGCCGATTGCGCCCTCCCATGACAGGCAATTTACGTGGCCTGCTGCCGCTGCGCAACCACCGAGGATATGAAGAACGTACTGGGCCTTCGCCAAACTCCTTCTCGGGCTTCTGGTAAGACATCTTTGCTGGGTGTGAGGAGCTAAGAGTAGCTAATCTGGTTGGTTCTGCATTGCGACAATAACTCGTACGTTAGATAACAGGTGTCAAGCCAGGGAGAGACATGTAATCAGCACTTACAAGAATATGCTGAGGGCGAGTGCCAATCAAGACCTGAACTGTTCGAGTTCGGTAATGTGATGAAAGGCGTGTGTGTTGGTTGTGGTGGTGGGAGTTATCTTCCTTTGCTTCCTCGACTATCGCGATCTTTTTTCTTTCTTTTTGATGTTAAAAATAATGTGTGGGTGAAGTCTTGGCATGTCGGTTATTTGGCCTAACTACTTTAGGTCTAGCGGTAGTGACTCATCATGGCTAATATGAAGATGAGTCAGCATTTCGATATCCCGCAGTTTTTCTAATATCAAAAAGCTGAAATCAAAGCAACAACAACACAGCAACAGCAAACTGCTGGTTTGATATTTTTTGCCCTTGAAAGTAGCTGCTATCTCCTTATTAGCAGTTCTGTGGATTTTGAGGCTCAACTTGCATGATATCTCTGGAATGGTGGAAACAACTTTACTTCCCCTGGCGCCTGTACCACCGCCGTCAGTGCACAAATATATACCAGATGACGAATGGAAAGCATGTTTAGATGCCTGGATCAGATCAGTTGAAGCTCGCTTAAGGCTGAACGACCGGGAATTTGAACTATCTGCTTCAAAGGATGATGCTGCATACCTGTTCCTTACTTCATACTTCTCAGGGGGGTTGCCACGTACACATGCACCAACATCAAAGGCAGCCAGTTTATTACAACGTCTTTGTTTCCTCTTAAGTCGGAGGATACTACTGGCCGGATCTCATGGTCCTTCACAACTTGTGAATGTTGACTTTCTGGGGAGCTTGTGCTTTTTCTATACCTCTACTTTACCCCTCAGGAATTTGATGCTGGAGGTGTGGGAGAGGGATTCAGAAGTCCTGGTCTCCAGCACGCACAAGGCGAAGGCAGATATAATAAAAGAGATGACCTCGAAAGATGGGTCATATACGAAAATCGAGAGAAGATTACGACCCTTGACGCTCCTTTCATCAAATCTATATGAGGTGGGAAGAGTTCTTATGGCTGGTGATGATTACATAGATGCAATCTTTGAGGCATTCCACAGGTCGAAGGATGAACATCTACAAAAAGCTCTAGTAGCCCATATATATGTTGGGCTTATATCATTGATGAAGGTCAATCCCCCTGCGACTTCAGCACTCTTAGATCAACTCTATGGTCTAAAGAGCTCTGCAAATGTCGAGTCAAAGGGCCCCAGAACTCAGCCAACACTACTCTCAGCCCTCCTTTGCAGTACCAACTTCATCAAACGCCTCGAGCATGTGCTAGTTGGGGACCAGCAGCAAAAGCGAGGCGATTCCCTAGTTTCTTCCCTCAAAATATACCGCTCTGAGTGCCAGGCATTACACAAGTCGTACCAGCGTCCAAGGAAAGTGGATAAGGGCAAAGGGCGAGATATCTCCGCTGGAATCCAGGAAGACGTTCACGTCCATCGAATATCCCTTGTCACCCAGGTACAGGATCTATTCCCTGATCTCGGCTCAGGATACATTGTGCAACTCCTTGATTTTTACAACGATGACCTCGAAGCGACGATCTCGAATCTCATAGAGGGGACCCTTCCTGAACATCTTAAATCTCTTGACCAAGGAGCCCAACTCTCAGAACAGCAAGATGTGGTTGATCTCGCACCACGGCCTACTCCGCCCCGTTCTGAGTCACCTGTTCCTCACATCGAGCGTAAAAATGTATTCGATAACGATGAATTTGACCGGCTGGAGATATCACCTTCGAAGCTGCATATAGGTCGTGCCAATGCCGATCTTACTGCAGATGACCTGCTCGCTAATAAGTCTGGCTCAACAAACAAGGCTGCAATACTGGCTGCTCTTGCGGCATTTGATTCGGACGATGATGAGCGTGATGACACCTATGACTTTGCCGATGTTGGGGGAACAGTAGACACCTACCCAACAGCGACGGATGGCGATGCAGCCGAGCCCCGAGAAGGTGGTGGCAGCATGGCAATTGAGCTGAAGCTATATGATCTTTATAAGTCCAATCCCGGAGCATTTGCACGCGACCAAAACACTCGTCGGTCTCAGCACAGAATAAGTTTGCGTAAGGAGACAGGAATGACGGACGAAGCAATTGAGGGATGGGCATTGATGCTCTCCCGCGATCCAAAGCGAGTTACGAGGCTAGAGCGGAATGTGGCTTTGTCTGGACTACGTGCGCACCAACAGCCCGATCTTCAACCTACGGCATATAGAAGACCTGCCGGTGAAGATGGTTCTGGAGAAGAGTCTGGAGGCCATGACGGAGGTCGAGGACAGAGCCGTGGTCGTGGCCGGGGTGGTAGAGGCGGCGGTAGAGGCGGGGGCCGAGGGGGAGCGTCGACTGCACCCGAGTCAGCCATTGAAAGACGACGGAAGGATGAAAATAAGGGCTCGAGGGCGAATCATAATAGGCGCAACCAAAGGGCGAAGAAAATGGCAAGAGGCGGTCTGTGATTCTGTGCGATTCAGCCTCCTATGTGCTGAGAGTATGACTGCTTTTATTAAAAGCATGCAGATCAAAAAGCTCCGGGAGGATGATACGAAAATACGACTTCATGACTGCATCGAGAATAGAATATAATCATAATTCATTGGCGGTGCATCTTGCTCTATAAGACAAGCATCCATTCCATTAACATCCATTACTGGTCTCTAAAGTGAAGCGTAAGTGAAAGATGGCATTAATATATATAGGTATCTCCTCTCCCTCTTCACACCCTAAGCATATTCCAACAAAATCTATCAACATTAAGAGTTCTCTATCCATTAATATTCATCAATCAATGATGATGATCCGAAAATACACCCTTTTCAGCGATTGACTTCTGGCACTCAGCTAACATTCGTGCTTGCTTAGCAATATCTCCCAAATGCCCAATGACCTCTTTGTTGCCGTCGACGAATGAGAAGATGGCATATGGAATCTTGGTTTCTTCGCAGAACTCGATGACCAATTTCTGCGCACGGCGAAGGTTGTGTCTAGGAAGTCGTGGGAAGAGATGATGTACGGCCTGGAACTGAAGGCCACCGTGGAAGAAGTCAAGCCATTGCGGGCAGTCAACGTCCATAGTGGTCCTGAGCATTTTCTGCGGGAATGACTCATGGACGCCCATGTCGGAGGTGGACATGGCGAAATGCGACAGAGTGATTTGAACATGTAGTGGTGCAGTGATCATATGGCTGACCATGACGAAAAGGACCCGGCTTTGCCAGTCGGGGATGCATCTGTACAAAACCCCGTAGCCGAACCAAGCCCAGAAGAAAACGTGGCCTGCAATCTCAAGCCAACGGTGCCACCAGGCGGCACCTTTACGAGGGCCTTGGCCACGAATCAGGTGCTCCCAGCTAAGGCGGTACAAGTTAAAGCGACCGAAACATAGAAGGGGATAATATAGGAAATGCTGGAAACGAATAAGGAACTTTGCGGCAAAGTCGTACTCCATAACACGTTCGTAGTAAGTACTTCGAAGGCTATCGAACAGTCGATGTGAAACAGCAAAGAATGGCATATGCTCGATATCGGGATCGTGTTCTGGAGAATTGGTGACGATGTGATGCACGTTGTGGTTTCTCTTCCACCAGCCGATGCTTAATCCACCAATAAAATCTGCGATAAGAATTCCGATCACAGTATCGGTGTGGAAGTCGTGCGTGATTCCAAGATGGCCAGCATCATGGACGGTGAAAACCAGCTGGTGCCATGTGCATCCAAGAAAGAAACCAGAGGTACCGTACCAGCCGCAATGCAAGAAGTACAGGAACAATCCAAAGAGTAGTAGATAGCGAGATGTTTCAACAAGGTACGCCGAATAATTGCAGTTGAACAGGCCTTCATCTAGGAGGCGCTTGTATAGCTGGCGGTACTTCTGCACGATGCGCTCTTGCTCTACAGCAGTAACTGGTGGGTATTTTGCCGTGTCAAAGGCAATCTCTTCCTGTGTTCTGGCATCCAGGAAGAAAGGTCTTGTTTCGGAGTCTTTCTTTGCTGGGGAAGCAGTTCCAACTGAGGATATGGACGTGGATACGGAACCTCGCCGTCTCAGGCCTGAATCCTTTTTATCGGCAGGCTCGAACAACGGCGAAGGGGGGATTGACTGTCCGTTACCGGATGAGTTATCATCGGATTCAATGGCGGCAGACAAGTCCCCTGAGGCGTAAATGGAGAAATCTCCCCCCTGGATCGGCGGTAGGAAGTTGACCCAGGCACCTTCGATTCTTCCAATCTGAAAGGACTTCATCCGTTCTTTTGCAGCCGCAGAGTGAAGCCTATACTGGCGAGTTAGTCTATTATCATTCTCCCACAATGGCTCTCCTGCGGCGACAAAAATGATAAACGCTTAGACATACGCATTTATCTCATCGGTAGCATCCCTGCCAACCATATGCTGGATAGCTTTATCACCTCCAGGGTGGAAGGGCAACCATGCATCCAGCTTCAGCACCCTGCCCTCGAAGATGACGATATGCCTTCCATCCGCGATCTGTTTCCCTATCTCATTTCTTGTCAAGACGGTGCTTTTGCGTGAAGCAGCCATGGCGTCGTCAGGCAGAAGCTTTCGGCGGTCTGTGAACCACAAGGAGCAGTTTATAACCAGCGAAAGGTTCTGAGCTTCAAAGGAGTCGGATCGAATAGCTCACAGCATGCTCGACACGGAGGGAAACGAAGCTCGTAGATGAGACAGCTGAAGACCCGACACGCCACGGTCGAGAGTGGCGTGAGATGCCGCAGGAAAGGAGATGAAGTCGAGGTTCGTCGTTTTTTTTTTGCGGGCGTCCCTTTTCGGCATCTCCAGCGCCAAGACATCCCCGACCTGTGGCTTTATTTTTGCTTTTGAAACTCCGACTCGACGACGTCCTTCATCTTGGATTCTACACACAGCATTTGGATAACTACAGAGTGGTGGTTTGTCTACTTGTGAGGCCCCCTTTATATTAGACAGTTACGTTGTCAGCCTGGAATAATAGTTAGCTGCTTGTCGTAGACTAACTAATCATGGTGGGTTGCTCTCCTTTCATGTGCGGGACATCCAAATACGAATTACCATCTAGTTGCATGCTATTGGTACAAGACGGGACAACGGCTGACGTGTTTGTAGGAACCACTTGATACCCTCATCCAGCGGTGGTTAGAATGGGATCAGGACCCTTCCACTCGCAGGGAGATCGAGAAGCTCCAGGCAGACAAAGATGATGCCGGCCTAGAGAAGCGCCTACGAGAGCGTGCGTGGAAACCCTGCCAGATCAAAATATGGAGTTCCTAACAGATATGTAGGCATTCAGTTTGGGACTGCTGGCCTACGGGGTAGGATGCAAGCCGGTTTCTCATGCATGAATTCTCTTACCGTCATCCAGGCTTCCCAGGGGCTGGCCAAGTTTATCAAAACAACACACAAGGGCACAGAACAGCCGTCAGTGGTGATTGGCCGTGATGCTCGACACAACTCTCAGAAGTTCGCCTTCCTTGCAGCAAACGCCTTTGAGGCCGAAGGTATACATGTGTGGTGGTATGATGATGTTAATCCAACTCCGTTTGTGCCCTTTGCTGTTCTGCTGAAGAAGGCAGATGCCGGAGTCATGGTTACAGCTAGTCATGTAAGTTCTGCATCTCCAATGCTGGAAGTATGAGATTTAGCTAACTGATGAATAGAACCCGGCACAAGACAATGGTATTGACAGCTACACCCACTGATTTCTACTCTCTGTTCGATTGGCTGACCTTTTAAATATAGGATACAAAGTGTTAGCAACCACCTCCTAGTAAGATTTTGGGGGTTATACTAACTCGTTGGTTAAAGATACTTCTCAAACGGAGCCCAGATCAACTCCCCGATTGATGGCCAGATAGCAGAATCAATCAGGACCAACTTGGTTCCTTGGCCCAATGCGTGGCGCGGAATAGACGGTCCTCAGACCAGAGAATCAGATCTACATAATGAGGTCTCAGCCCTTTATTGTGAAACCGTCAATCGCTTCGCTGTTAGTTTCTACACAGCCCTGTCATACCTCGAGAACTTCGTTTGTACACTGACTGCCTGCAGAAATCAACCGTTGATAACTGGCGACCGCCCAGTAAATTTGTTTATACACCAATGCACGGCGTTGGTCACGCTACTATGTATAAACTTTGCGCTTCCTTGGGCATTGACGGAATCATAACGGTTCCTGAGCAGGAGCAGCCTGACCCTGACTTTTCGACCGTTAAATTCCCAAATCCAGAAGAAAATGGTGCTTTAGATCTAGCCATGAAAACAGCAGATAAGTCTAGTGTAACTTTAATAGTCGCCAACGATCCAGATGCAGATCGTTTCGCTGCTGCTGAAAAGGTCAAGTACGTAATTTTCAACTTCTTCTTTTCGATGGCCCCTATTAACAGCTTTAAAGTGGTTCCTGGTTTAGGTTCACTGGAGATCATATAGGAGTTCTACTGGCATCGCATCTCCTGGATTTATGGAAGAATAAGAAGTCAGAAAAACCTATGGCTATGCTAAACTCTGCAGTTTCGTCGAACATGCTATCGAAAATGGCCGAGAAAGAAGGCTTCCATTTCGAAGAAACTTTAACTGGATTTAAGTGGATGGGGAATGTTGCCCGACAGCTTGAAGCCCGAGGCTACGAAGTACCGTTTGCGTTTGAAGAAGCTCTTGGGTACATGTTCACGAAAGTTTGCTATGACAAGGATGGACTCACCGCTGCCATGGTGTTTTTAGCAGCTGAGGCGAAATGGAAAGAACAGGGCCTGACTCCATTCGGGAAGCTTGAACAGCTCTACGAAACATATGGATACCATGAAAATCTCAACACCTACTTCGTCTCGCCAGACACGAAAAGCACTACTTCTCTATTCGAGAGCATCCGAAAGAATACTCTTGATGCTCAGGGTACTATCGGGTCATTCCCTATCCATAGATGGAGAGATATGACCAGAGGTTACGACTCAGATACTGCGGATAAACGGCCAGTGCTTCCTGTAGATCCCGCGAGTCAGATGCTCACTATATGGTCACATCGAGGCATTCGGTTTACAATTCGAGGCTCAGGCACTGAGCCGAAGGTTAAGAGTAAGTTATAGTTAACAATTCAACCTAGCCCTATAATGGAAAATGCATTGGCTAACACCTTGATTCTTAGTTTATATCGAGAGCTGCGGTGCTTCCCGCAACGACGCCGTTGAAGCAGTTTGTGATTTGCTGACGGCCGTCGTAGAAAACTGGATTAAACCATATGCTCCAGCTATGACCTATTTCAACAGTATGACAACTTCATCTGGACATATTTTGAAGCTCTCGTAAAGAAGGCAAATATGCCTCCATCCTGAAGAGTGCCAATGCCGGCGTACATAGATGCCGGTGAGGTATAACAACCGAGTGAGAAATTGTTTTAGCTTTGTCCTACCAAACCCTAGCCCGTGTGGCCTTCCATGTGTGAGAATAACTCTCCTCAGGCTAACAGGCTAAAATTCCAAGGCATACATATGTTTGGGGTTGCACAGGGCAAAAGTTTGCCCTAGTCTCCAGGGTGTCCCCCCTTCCTTCTTGCATACCACCTTGCACCCATTACTCATCGAAACGTACTTCAGGCTTTCATCACGTTCTTTAAGCAGATTGTTTTTTAATGCTCATGTCTTTATGCCCAAGCTGACTGACCACCTCAGGCCTGAAAGCAAACTGACCGGCATACGGGTATCTGCACCAGATCAACCTCCTGATTACCTGATTCTTCCTACGCCTTATAACTAGACCCCTTAAAATTGGCGTAATGAATAACTACAGTCTCACATGTTTCCTCTCCAAGCAGTTACAAAGAGCCTGTTTGATTTTTTAGAGCATTTAAGCCTTGGGTTCCCTCTTATCAATCGCAGGATCCCTACAACGTGTTTTGTTACCCTTATGAATAATTATTTCTAGAGCACCAAACTGCTACCGTCTAATCATTGCCACACTTAGCACCATGTCCACCTATTACGACGATGATTTCGATGACTATTACCATGAAGGGATCGATAATATCCCACATATGATGGACCAAGGTTTCTACTTTGATGTATCTGACGATGACTATACCATGGCTCTGCCTCGTCCAAGACAAAAGGCTCCTAGACAGCGATTCCGACGCCCAAGATGGAGAGCCCCTAGGCGAGTATTTAACTAAGACTCTCCGCTTAGCTGTGAAAATATAAAAAGCTAACGCGAAATTGTAGACATGAAGAGAGCTACACATATGTCTCGGACTCAGACGAAACTGGTTACCGGGCAGGCGACGGCCACCATGGCATCAGACGGTCTCGACACAGAGATCACTACCGTAGTCGACGATCAGGTCATAGTCGGAGCAGAGATTCTAGCCGTTATGAAATTCACCATCATCACCATTACTACTGTTCCCAGCACGAGGGCTCCAGGTCCAATGGCCACCAGGCACAGTCAAACAATGTTCTTCAAATAGAGAGCCAACCGTATCAAGGCCAGATAGCCGCAGGGGTAGGAGGAGGAGCTCTCATGGCGCTTAATCGACCGGCAATTGCTGCACCAGCTCGGGTGTTACCTTCAGCCATCATCCCAACTACGGCTGGACCCCAATGCGCGTGTGAGTGTTGCCATACATCTCGTGCCCATCAGGTAGATGCGTTGAATATAGTAAGGGGCCCGCAGCTCTTGGGTCAGGGAACTGCGTTGGCAGGTGGACAGCTATCAGGGCCTTTTACCCGCCCAGTCCAGATTCCTAGGTTGTTGCAGTAATGGTATCCACCTTTGTTTGTCCCCCTTTCTCATTTCTTGGACGTTTAAAATAGCTCAAGGTATGACTGATAATTGTAATTGAACCTATCTGCATGCTGTTGATGTGTACCAACTTTCGGTGATTGGCTAGAGAATGTGCCTTGATCGATAGAGGATTTTTCTGTGTCTGACACGATCAAATTTTTCAAATAATATAGATAAACAAAGGAAAGAAAACGAATATGAAATACAGTTTTATTCTAGATTAGCTTCATGTCCGGTTTATGGTTACAGAATGGCCAAAAAGAAAAGAGTATAGTGTCGTTTGTCGGGAGAAGGATATATAGACAGTAGCATCAGGTCAAGCCAAGTGGTGTTGAGGAATGTTGATAGGGGTGTTGATGGAGGTAGAAAGGGGTCGAAAGGATGGAGAAAGATGATGGTACTCTTTGATTCTTTTGGCAGGAGGCGCACGATTTATGGGATAGGCTCATAAGGACACAAAAAGCAAAACATCAAGCTTGGTTTATGGTCAAAGAAGTGCAAGGTGCCTGGTGCTTTTAATCTGGGCGGTGTAGTTATTTCGGCGAATCAGTTTAGAAGTGGATGGCCTTGGAGTAGGTGGCCATAGCAGCTTCTTTGAAGGCCTCGGCGAGAGTTGGGTGAGCGTGGCAGGTTCGGGCAACGTCCTCTGAGCTAGCACCGTACTCGATGGCGAGGGTGGCCTCAGCAATCATCTCACCGGCGTTGGGGCCGATGATGTGGACACCAAGAATGCGGTCAGTCTTTGCATCAGCAATGAACTTGACCTGACCTTCGCTGTCGAGGTTGGTCTTAGCACGGGAGTTAGCGCTGAACGGGAAAGATCCAACGCGGTATTCAACACCGGAGGCCTTGACCTCAGCCTCGTTCTGGCCAACCCAGGCGACTTCAGGGTAGGTGTACATGACACTTGGGATGGCAGCGTAGTTGACGTGGCCATGGCCCTTGGTGATGTATTCAACGGCAGCAACGGCTTCCTCCTCAGCCTTGTGAGCGAGCATAGGGCCGAAAGTGCAGTCGCCAATGACACGGATGTGCTCGGACTTGGTTCGGTATTCCTGATCGATGACTAGTCTGCCCTTATCGTCGATGTCAATGCCGATGTTTTCGAGTCCGAGACCAGCGGTGTATGGTCGTCGACCAATGGCAACGAGAACGACGTCAGCTTCCAGGGTCTTCTCCTTTCCACCCTTGGCAGCCTCAACGTTCAAAGTAACGGTACTACCGCTGTCGTCACCACTGACAACCTTGGTGCCGGTCATGAACTTGATGCCCTGCTTTCCAAGGAGCTTCTGGGCCTGCTTGGAGATCTCAGCGTCCATGCCGGGACCACCGATCTGACCGAGGAATTCAACGACGGTGACTTCAGAGCCAAGTCTAGACCAGACGGAGGCCTACAACAATGGCCATTAGTTAAAGTTTTCCACATGCAAGCTTAATATTAGGCGGAAAATGTTATACCATCTCCAAACCAATGATTCCACCACCAATGACAACCATCTTCTTTGGAACTTCCTTCAATGAAAGAGCACCGGTGCTGGTGATAATCTTCTGCTCGTCAATGGTCAATCCGGGGAATGGGGTGGCTTCACTGCCGGTAGCAATGATGATGTTCTTGCCCTTGACAACACGCTCACCACCCTCATTGAGTTCAACCTTGACGGAGTTCTGGTCAACGAAAGAGCCGGTACCCTTGAGGTAGTCAACCTTGTTCTTCTTCAAGAGGAACTCAATTCCCTTGGTGAGACCCTCGACCGAGGATTCCTTGGCCTTCATCATCTGCTCGAGATTGAGCTT
Source organism: Trichophyton benhamiae CBS 112371 (assembly GCF_000151125.1). NCBI lineage: Eukaryota > Fungi > Ascomycota > Eurotiomycetes > Onygenales > Arthrodermataceae > Trichophyton > Trichophyton benhamiae. Next base: position 155,258 of record NW_003315086.1, on the reverse strand, counting down.
GACATCGCCAACTTCGATACCGCGCTTCTTCGTGTCGTGCATAATGGTGTGGTAGAGATGGGAGTTGTTGAGGAGAGACTTTGATGGGATACAGCCGACGTTAAGGCAAGTTCCGCCTAGGGTACCGCGCTTCTCGATACAGACAGTCTACCCGGCCAATGTCAGAAATCAACGGTCAAGCGCGCACCCGGAGTTAAAAGGAGCCGCTAATCAACGTACCTTTAGGCCCTCCTGACCGGCCTTGATGGCAGCAACGTAGCCAGCCACCCCGCCGCCTATTATGACCAAATCATGCTCTTCTACCAGAATAACAAAACGGCAAACGGTCAGCCTTCCCGAACAGCATCACGGTCCAAACCAGTGGGTATTATCTCAGCCTTACCTGACTCTGTAGCGTATCCTCTCCTTGATCTGGGGAGAATGTAAGCCCCAAAGGCCGGGTAAGCGGTTGCGGCGGTTCGTTGGGACGGAGCCCAAGCCGTCTGAAAGGCACGGCGAGGAACGACCGTACGGAACATGATTGGGGAGAGAGAAGCTTGGAAGGAGAAAGCACTGCTTCGAGGAGGAAATAGAGGGAGCGACAGCAGTCAATTGGCAGCTCGCGAGCGCTTTGGAGGATGGAGATGGAAAGAAATGTCACGATCGTGAAGCAAAGTCGGAGGTTGAAGTCGAAGTTCTTTTTGCGTTGAAACTGCGCTGGCTGCCCAAAGCGGTTAGCTCGCTGTCGGCGCCGGCGCGCGCTCTCCGTCGGCCTTTTACGGTCCGCTTAGTCATCATATATATATGGGAGTCATAGAGTCATAGGTAGCTGTATATACACAAGAGATGGATAGATGGAGACTAGATCGTGAGTAGGTCTGAAAATACATTGGTCTATAGATGAAGGTATGTTCTATACAGATTGCTTAATCTCAGGAGAAGTATTCTGGGCCTTGAGCTCAGCAAAAGTGCGCTCAGCGTCCCAGGTCCAGGGGGTGTCAGCAGCGAAGAGGAGATCCATGTCCTCCAGAGTGCGCTGGTTGGATTCTGGATAGAGTGCCCACACCATGGGGATAGTGATGGCGTTGCTGATGGCAAAGATGTAAAGCGTCTTCTCTCCAATGGCATCGAACATCACAGGGCAGAGTAGAGTCTATCATCAAGTTAGCTTAGAATAGTTAAACCAGGGGGAAGGATGGAAAGAGATAGACATACCAGCCATCCATTACCAACGCTCCAGCCAACTACACCCCATGCATTGCCTCTAGCCCGGACTGCAAGTGGAAAAATTTCCGCGGGATAGAGCCACGGAACGGTAAGCCAGGTGGCGCCAAACACCGAAGTGAAAATGAAGATCATCGATGCTGCCGCTGCGCCGTATGAAGCGGCCTTGGCTCCGTCTCCTGCTGCGGTAGCATCTAGGCCTATGCGTGAGAACCCGCCAGCAAGGAACATGGCAATTCCCTGGCCAGCTGAGCCCCAGTAGAGAGTCCAGCGGCGACCAATGCGGTCAAGAGTGAAGACGCAGATTAACGTAGCGAACTAAAAATCTAAGTCAGTAAATGTTGCTATAGGTTATGTGAGGTAAAAGCAAAACATACCATGTAAAATATATTGTTCAGACCACTGATCCACTGACTCTTTATGGCGTCAAAGCCTGCAATGCGGAAGATGGTAGGGGCATCTTCTCTTGTTAGTCATTACTGAATTGATACAGGGTATTCAGGGTGGACATACAGATAGTAACACCAGCTATGCCAACCCATTCCTGCATGATCTGCAGCCAAACAACCAAATGGACACGCCGTCCGATATGCAGTTTCCCTGACCCACGGCCAGTAAACATAGACAAGTACGAGGTGCTGTATGTCTCCTCGAGCGCAGCAACTTGTTTGATATCGTTGAATTCTGCGTCTGCGCGTGCAATGTCTTCTTCACTTTCAGTCCCTCGGAGTTTGCTCAGGATGTAGCGGGCCTCTTCATCACGACCCTTCTTGACCAACCATCTGGGAGACTCGGGGAAGAGCCAGACAATGCCAAACAGGAGAAGCAGGGGGAGGATCTGGAAGGCGATTGGGAAACGCCAGCGGAAAGCAGTCGCACCATCGTCAATGAATGCAAGGCCACTATTAAATTTTGGTTAATAATATAGTCTCATGGTGAAAGGTAGATAAGTGAGAGACATACAACTCTAACCAATAGGCCACGACAACTCCGAAGATGTTGAGAGTGAACTCAATTGCAATGAATTGACCGCGAGACTTGTGCTCTGCTGTTTCTGTGGCCCATACCGGCACAATCGCATTCAATATGCCCGTACCTATACCATTTATCAACCGGGCTGCATGGAGACGTTAGCTCGTAAAGCATCAATCAACTGAGAACACGCGACCAAACCTACCAAAAATCATCCAGACGTGATTTTGGGCAGAGCACTGCAATGCAGCTCCAATGATTCCCCAAACAGCACCCAGGGCGATTGATCTGATGCGTCCCAGTCTATCTCCAACCATTCCACCGGCAAGAGCTCCCACCAAAGTGCCGAGGTAATACACCGACACAATCCCCCCCTGAAGCAAGCTGTCAGTAATGACGGGGCTGTGCTTTGACCCATTGACGGCCTCTGTATGCCCAAAGCCCATGAGCTCAATGTAGTGTTTGGCGTTGTTCACGCCCCCCATCATGCCCTGGTCATAGCCGAAGAAGAAGATGGATAGAGCAGCTACGCTGTTGATCGCAATCAGCAGCGAGCGCTTCTCGAGCCGGTGGGTAATATTCCACCGGTGAATCTTTTGTGTCATTGTGACGTATAGAATGGCTTCAAACGAATGCCCTTTAAGGCGAGCGGGAGGTGGAAGACAATGCGCGGACCTGGAGACGATATATGGCTGTCTTGGACTTTGCCATCAGCCCCATGGTGGTGGATCGGCTAGAACCTGCCATTGTCGATATCACAAGTATTGCAACAGCTCGGCATTGATGCATGTCTCGTCAAAGCATTTGGTCCGCAGTGGAGAAGCGATCCCGGGAAAAGTGTGAGCCTATTTGTCGGGGGCTCAGCGTGCCGAACATCATTGCGTCAACAGTGTAACTCCGCTTGACGGCATCCCTACACTTCGGTATCATGGAGATGTCATATAAGTACCAAAGCTGCTAAGGATCTGCCCCTGGCAGGAGGCATCCCGGAGCGTCTTGATATGCGCAAGCGAGAATGCAAGAAAAAGAAAAGAAAAACGTCTTGGATTTTCGCCTCTTTGGAGGCTCCAAGAACGCCAAGCACATTAGTCATGCGGCCTGGAGCTATGCCTTTTCTGTCTAAGCATCAGCTTAGTCATAACAATTTAAGTCACGTGCTTACGCGGAGGCCAGATATTCATTGGCGGCCTCTGATTGGCTATAATGACGACAAGCTTACAAATCGCGACGCGACCGAAGGCGACGACGATATTAAAAGGGACAAAGCAACCTCCTGCATCTCGAGCGTCTCGAGCGTCTCGACAAGTTTCTTGCAACGGCGATTCATCATTATATATCCAGCTAAACCAGGCGTACAGCTAGTAAGAAGCGAAAGCAACAATGACTGCCGCAGTAAGGACGAGGCCAAAGCGGAAGCTGTCGACTTCAGCATCTCGAATGACCTTTGGGTTGCAGAAGAAGATCGTCCTCTCGTCAGCCTCTATGATATCCCAGAAGCCAACTACAACAGCTGAAGAGGACCCAGAATTCCTCCGCAAGCAGCTGGACCGCATCTCCTCACACCCATCTCTCACTCCTTACAGACGACGGGTCTACCGAACTCTGCTCTCCGTGCCCAAGGGTCAGTGGACGACCTATGCAATGCTCTCAGCCCACCTATCCTCCTCCGCGCGGGCGATAGGGAATGCAATGAAGACCAATCCCTTTGCACCCGAGGTTCCCTGCCATCGCGTTCTAGCGTCGAACCGCACCATCGGCGGGTATAAGGGCAGCTGGGGTAATGGCGGCTCTTATGCAGTGGAAAAGACGAAGCTGCTGCGTGGTGAAGGGGTGGTTTTTGATGCGAAAGGGAGGGCAGGCGGAGAGATTTTTACCCAGTTTGCCGACATGGGTGAAGTGTTGGAGGGGAAGGAGTCATAATGTGGGTTTATTCCTTTGTCTCTGCAATCTCATTATATGATACATAAATTGACATGATATAATGTTTACAGAACATAGCAGTGGACATATGATGAGAGAGAAACGAGGATACGCTCATTGAAGTGACTGATCATCAGCCCAGGAGCCTATTCCCTCAAGATCCTCAACCATATTTTTGTACCTGGGCGTGGATTTTTCTTGCTCGGTTGTGCTGTTATCGTGAGTGTGGGTGTTGCTAGAAAGACTGCCGGCATACGCATGGATGGAAGACTTGGAAGGAGTGTCATAGCCACCCCCGTCCGAGCATGGAGGCGGTTCAATGATCGGACCCGGTGTGAACGTTCCTGCAGGCCAAAATTAATGAGACGTTGTCTACAATTTGAGAAACGTGAAGGGGTATAAAGGGCTAATACCGTTCATGCTGACCATTTGTATGTAAGTGGACATGCTTGAGAGTAGCTGGGGTACCGTCACAGTGCACAAGATGGAAGAGCACAGGCTTAACCATCGTAGCCACCAAGGGAGGGAGATAGGCGGCTTTTAACTACATCTCTACTGTAACTACAGCCTACAACCTACACAGTCAGGTGCAGGTATCTTACTCTCCCCCCATTATTCGCTTCCAATCCTTTCCATTGAATTTCTAAAAACGACATTTAAAAACGAGCGACAGAGAGAACGGATTCCCCCATCAGGGATTCCCGTAACTTAACTATCCTTGGCCAAAAAAAAAAAAAAAAAAAAAAAAAAAAAAAAAAAAAAAAAAAAAAAAAAAAAAAATGAACGGCCGCCAGTGAACTCGCAGCCTCAGAGCGACGAGATGGGCACCCGCATGGAACATTTCTGACACGCAGCCCCCAAACTAACAAGCAGAGTCTGCTGAGGATATTCAACTTCCTCAAACCGACCTTACCTTGAGGTTTTCCTTCATCAATTCTCCCATTTTCCGTTTTCGTAACGTATACCACTGTTTTGCTGCTCTCTGCCGTCATTTAAATTTATATCAAATGTAGGCGTTTCAGTCTATGTACTATGTCCGGCTAGACAATTGCCAGTTCGTTTGTTGACTCTTGAGAAGGCAACGATAGCCTTGAGCCGGGTAACGCTATTGGAGCAAGCAGCGGGAGATGCTAACCAAAAATCAAGATTATCGTGCGCATGAGAATGAAATCTTCGATTTTTGGTTAGCGTCAGGCCTGAAGCTGCAGCAGGGCTTGCAAAGGATGATAGTGACCATCCCGACCAGACATCTCGGCCTGGGCTGCCGCCTACTTCGTCTTGGGGTAGCGGCCAGAGAAGCTTCGACGTCAGCCACAGCAGATGCAGAGACTTTTTTCCGTGATACCTCGAGGAGGTGGATGTAAGTTGTCCCTTTCATGCTAAGTTAGCTGCTGCTTTGAATTCGGATTCTCATCGTGTTTCTCTAGTTGCAACGAAGATGCTCGACTGCGGGAGCGTCATGTCAGGTTCAACGTCGCAGAGCTGCAGCACGCAGCTGTAAAGGCCGTCAATCGAAAGCACTGTAGAAATATTGTCAAGTTCGCTGAAGGGGGGTTTAACAGAGTTTTTCTCCTGACCATGGACGATGGCAGTGAAGTTGTTGCCCGCATCCCAACCCCCATTGCTGGGCCTCCACGCCTGACGACAGCCAGTGAAGCTGCTACCATGCAGTTTCTTCGGGATGTCCTACACATTTCTGTTCCTCGAGTGTTTGCCTACTCGGCAACATCAGACAATGTAGTCGGGGCTGAATATATTCTGATGGAGCGGCTCAAGGGCGAACCGCTTAGTTCAAGATGGCTTTCTCTTTCCAAGGCTGAGATGGTCGACTTAATGATGCAGATAGTGGATATCGAGAAGAAGATATTTGATTTCAGATTTCCGGCATACGGTAGCTTGTACCACCGAGTTGATATACCAAAAGAGGCAAGAGTGGATATCGAGGCGGGTGGAGGGGAATTTTGCATCGGACCTATCTGCAAACGCCAGTTCTGGCATGGTGAGAGGGCAGACATGAAGCTAGACCGTGGTCCTTGTATGCCCCTACATCCCTCTCTTGTTTTTTGTCCCTGTGTCTGATTCAATCTATAGGGACTAATCCTGCAGACTGTGTTGCTTCACCTGCTCGTCGAGAACTTGCATGGACGTCTAAGTACGGGAAACCAAGGCCCAGAAGAGCCTTCCTCCTACCAACAGAGGAAGATATCAGCCCCAGAGAACATATATCACTCCTATCACAGTATCTACAGGTTTCTTCGTTCTTAGTTCCGACCCAGCCTGAGATGGCAACGCCGATATTACGCCATCCAGACATGAGCTTCCCTAATATTCTTCTTACCCCCGGAACAAACAAGATAGAATCGATAATCGACTGGCAGGATGCGGCTATTCTTCCACTTTTTATGCAGGCTGGCTACCCTGCATTCTGTGAACATGACCCTTCTCGAGTTCAATCTTTAAAGGAACCCAAACCTCCTGAAAATTACAAGGACTTGAATGAGGTGGATCGAATGAAGGCAGATATAAAGCTCCGCTTGCAAAAGGCCAACTTATACTACTACGCGGCTACCGGGCTTGAGAATCGCCTGCATCTGCAAGCACTTCGCCTGCCTGGCCTTGGAATGATACAATATCTTATTTCTCATGCCGGATACCCTTGGGATGCTGATCTAATTAACCTAAAAGCAGCCCTGGTTGGACTGACCAAGATCTGGGAAGGAATGATACCCGATCCATGCCCGATCTCGTTTTCTCCTGAGGACGAAAGGGAAATACTACATGATGCGGCTGAGTGGAAGGAGTGCGAAGAGATTCTGTCCACCATACTTGAGAATCTCGGTGTTGATAAAGAGGGCGGCACGCATCCAGATGATTTTGGGTATGCTCTTGAAATGGCTCAGCGACTGCGGGTAAAGATATATACCGATGCAGAAGAGAACCTACAAAAGCTGTTCTGGAAATCCTGGATTTTCAAAGATGATAATGACATCTCTCCTCCCCCTGTACTTTGATTTCTCGTCCACTTCTACTCTCTACTCCCTTTGTATGATAACTATAGCGAGAATAACATTTTTTATGGGTCAGGGGACCCTCTCCTCCCGAAAGTTTAAAAAGCTTAAAGCTTAAGCCAAACTTTGTTCTCTTCCGATTTGGGCCTTCTCGAAAAGTATGGGGTGGGGTGATTTTAGAGGGATTGGATGGCTAGTGAAATGGAAAAAAGATAATGACCGAAAACATCACGATGAATTCCATTCTACATGCTAATCACCTAGGTACTAATAAACAAGTTCAAATAGCCGAGCCGAGCCGAAAAGAAGAAGATAGTCATCAAGGTCGTTAACGCTGAAATGCTCCGATAAATAATTCCCATGAGCCTGTGCCCTCATGGTGCCCTCATGATAGTTGCCTGTTTCGGGAGATTTTTTTTTCTTTTTGCTGTAATTTCGTTATATTTCCTTTTGCTCTGTCAGTTCCGTGTACCCATTATGCCATCAAACCCAAGCGTCTGACAAACCCTGTTGACCGGTAGGCCTGTGTAAGCCCGTTCCCATCACCCCCTGTTATACACTTGCCCCATGAAAAGGATGCTAGCAATAGTGATGCTGAAAAGGCTAAACGTAAAAAAGGAATAAAGTAAAGTAAAAAAAAAAAAAAAAGAAAGAAAGAAAGAAAGAAAGAAAGAAAATGAAAACAAGGGGGAAGTTGAGCCACTGGGGATGAGTCTGGGTTCAGTTTCACGATTTCAAGACTTGGTATTGTCAAGCGTGATAGGCGGTATTCTGGACCAAGTTATGAGAAATGGAAAGGTAAAGAGATAGCTCCGCATGATATACACCTGGCGTATACAGAAAGAAGTATACTGATAAGGGTTCAAAACACGAGAAGATGAAAAGCTTGGGAGAAAAAAGGAAGGTAAAAAAAAGGAAGAAATCATGTACACTGAAGAAAAGAAAAAAGAGTAAGAAAATCAGGGAAAAAGAAAAGGAGAAAGAGAAAATAGAAAGAATTAAAGAGCATAGACTCATAATTAGTGCGTGATGAAAGAGATAGGAAAGAAAAGATGTTTGTGTCCACACAACGCCACTGTCCTGGGTAGATTGTAGAGACACTGAAAAACAGGTCAAGAAAGGCAAGGTACAAATGTTCGAGGGAGACAAGTCCCACTCGAACATTTGACGGCAATAGAATAAAATGGAAGAATAAATCGAAAGAAAACGAACAAAGTCGGTTCATCTGCAGATGAGTGCCAGCTCAAAAAGGAGAATCCAAAGGTTAGGCAATGCAAATGCTTCTTAGATCAGGGCTGAGACAATCCGAAATATCGAGGGGATGCAATGAAATGAGAATATAGTTTCTCTGCCTCTCTGGCAGGAAGTGAAAGAAGGACGAGAAATAGGTTGGTGGTCGCCTGTTAAGCTTAGCATGTAGCCTCAGCACGTTTGGACTTGCTGGAGGTACGCTTGGCTAGCTGCTCTCCATGGAACTGACGAAGATGCTCGGTAAGATGGTCTTCGCGAGTGAAACCCATGAAGCCCTTGCGGTTGCAGCGTGGCTTGGGGCAATCCATTCTCGTCGGGAAGTGGATTGACTTCTGGTGTCGGCTCAGATCAGCTACCCGGCTGAACGAGCCTTCACAGTTTTCGTACAGGCAGATAAACCGCTGGGTAGACCTAGATGGGTGGCAACCGGAGTTAGTCTGTCTGTTATGGTAACGTGATTGATGGGCAAAGTATGGGGTTGGAGTGGCAACGTACCTCTCTGCAGCTGTTGATGATCTGGGGCTGGAGGGAAGGGCAGCCATGGTCTGGCCATCAAAGATATACTCCTGATTGGACGAGGTGGAGTGGCTTTTGGGCCGCCCCTGCGTCGAACTACGTGGCTCGTACTCGCAGGTAGCGTCATATTCATATGAGTTTGGGGGTGAGTGACATGACTGGATGGTGTTGTAGTATGTTGACGCTGCGCTGTATGATGTGGAGATGGATAGGTTGCTGTCCGTCGAGCTTGAGTAGGCCATGGGAGGAGCCAGAGGAGAGAGATGGCCTGGCAGCGACCGAGTTGAGGTAGTGTAGGTATTATCAGGGATTTCTCTCCAGGACTCTCCGCGGACGGGAGACTGGTAGGTAGTCTGCCTCTGACGGTAAGGGAGAGACATGGTGTGAGTAGTAAAGGTTGAGACGGGTAGTTGGTAGTGTTCAATGTCAAGCCGTAGGGAGAAGAGGAATGTCCTTTGAGCAAAAAGGGGCTCCAAGAGTATTGTAGGTAATGTCTGAAGTAGTATGGTGATTGTGGATGGGGAGGGATGGAGAGATGGGGGGGTCACTGGTGATATTTTATATACCCTTCAGGTACCAGCGAGAAAAGGAGGCGAACCTTCACCTAGCACAGAAATGGCAGCCTTTGCAGCCACACGTGACAAGGGAAGGGGAAGGAGAAGGGAAACAGCAGAAAGCAGCAGATCCTCAGATAACCTAAGCAGCAATGCAAGACAAGCAGAATGATGCCCATCGAACGTTTCACAGCCTCGGTGTGTTAACGAGCTGACTCGAGGGGTAAACGACGAGGGGAAGATGAGTTCGATTGAAACAACAGCAAAGAGTGAAGCTAGCGGTTATGCTACCCCCATGCATTTAGAAACACCCAGTAGGTTGGTTGGCCAGATAACTCGCTGGTCCCAGGTGGCACGATTACATGAGCGGGCAGCAAGTGCTTCTCTGTTTTGAAAAAAATAAAATAGAAAATAAGGAGTGCACTTTGCACGTGGATGAAGAGTGATGGGAACACAGCCTCTCTGTAAGAGTACGAGAGAGGAAATGACGTCGGGGAGAGAGGCGGGTACGTATTAGAGAAGCAAAAGAATTGGTTAGGGGGAGGAAGAAGAAGTGAAGCAAGATGATATTTGGCCGTAAGCGAATATCAGCTCGATCCTGATAGGAGACAAGCCTAATCATAAGGACAGGAGAAGAAAGGGGCAGCGGAATGGAAACCGCCGAGTTGAGTATGAAGTAATAAGAGCAACCTCTTAAACAAAGGAATGGCGGTACATGCAGAGTCCGCTTCGACCGGCAATCGGCGCCGGAAACCAGATATCAGAGGAAGAGACGTAGAATAGCCGGAGGGGTGACAGGAGTGACCTTTGGTCCCACAGCGGGCAAGGCTGAGGAGACCTTGGATGGTTTTACAAACGAGCATATGCAGTGGTAAGAGGGAAGGATGATATGGAGATCAAGTTCGCATAGACAGAGCTAACTTAGAACGGAGCGAGAACTCCACGGAAGGGCAGACACAGACTGGCTGGTGGTCAACTGGTCATTCGAGATGGGATAGGATGGGATGGGGGTGTGTGGTATGAGACGGAGACCGACTGCTCAGCCCTCCCATCCATCTCGCCTTCGCCTCATTCCAGTAAGCCAGCTAGTTAGTTAGCCCATGGGTGGTTAGTCTGATACGGACACCACCCTTATTGCGGTGAAGAAAAGGCCTCTCTCGTAAGCATCGATGACGGGGCGGGCCGACAATGGAGCCTGAAGCTGAGGGATTTCCATCATGGTGATATTGTTTGGATGGGCAAAGGATGAGTGATAGACCGGGTGTCTGCAAGATGCAGTGGTCGTTTGGATCTTCTTCCTGTGGTTGCTCCACAAGAGTTGTTCCTTTTTTAGGGCCGTTTAGGCCATGTCGACAGGCCAGAGAAAAAGAAACGAGGAACCCGACCGCTCACTCTCACTGGCTGGAGAATGTTCCTTGACCAGTCAATCAATAACGGGCCTGCTGTTAATAATAACCCTGCAATAGAGATGCACCCCGTGTAACCCGCTAAATCGTGTGCGACCTGTCGACTTGGTTAGCCAAGCACGGAGTATATTTTCTGATACGGCACGTATGTAAGTACACGGTTACGGAGAGTAATCAGAGAGCGAGAGGTGTACGGAGTACTATGCAGGCGTCGGGCAGATGCTGTGCAGCGTTCACCATCAACCATCAAGCATCATCGCCGCCGTCACCAGCGTCACCTCAGTCTCTCCGTCAGGTACGTGGCCATGCAGGCGTTTCAAACCCGACCACCCCGGCCTAATGAGGTTGCTACCATCGCCGTCATCGTGTCTCTGTCTCTGCTATCCCGTCTCTCTCTGTCTCTCTGTCTCTCTGTCTCTCTCCGCTTCTCTGACGTCTCTGCTGTGCCAGCGAGTCGCTGGATGTTTGTTGTCTTCATCTTCGTCGTCGTCTTTTTCCTCTTCTGGAGAAAAAAAGGTTGAAGTCCGCTGTCTTGCTTATCTAAGCACTTCCCCTCCCTTTTTGGCTGTTTCTCACCTTTTCGTTCTTCTTCTTCTTCTCTTCTTCGTCTTCAACGTCAAACATCGAACGTCAGGCATCAAAATGGCCAGCATTGCCCATCCTGCTCCCTTCTAGCCCGTCTTCTGGCCTGTCCCTCGTCTCTTGCTGGCAGTGCAATGGTCCCTCAGCTTCATCGACCGATTAAAAATGCCGCAAGCCAGCCTGGCGTGGCAGGGTAGGGCGAGGCGGACTCTCGCCTCTAGCTTTCGGCCTTGGGAGAGAAGAACTGGCTGACAGACTGACAGACTCAACTCGAGGATCAAAGTTGATAGATAAAATAGAGAAAAGAGAAAACTCGAGACCATACAGAGTCCTTCGTGCTGCTTCTACTGACACAGCCTTTGCAACCCTCGCCGTCTCCAGTGCTGGGCTGCACATGCAACCGATTCAGGTATCAGGCAGGCCTCTACACGAAGCACCCCCAAGGCAAAGCGCAAAGAGGGCGTCAAGGCATCCATCTCATCAGGGGGAATCAATCACAGCAGCCCATCTCCGAGGAAATAACCTTTCCAGTCCAGTTAATTATGTTTTCATTTTTTACGCGGCATTGGACGGCCTATCAAACACAAGCAATAACTAGAGTTGATAACACAGCAAGAGATAGCAGACGTCGGACATTAGAAATCAGGAACGAGAAGAGGCTTGCCGGCATCAGCGGTCTTATAAGTTATTTAACATGTCTTATCCTCTTCCCCTCCGCTATTAGCTATTGCTATCTCGTGGAACAATCAGTCTCTTTATCTTCGTCCTTTTTGCTGCCCTGCTTTCTTGGTGCCCAACTTGATCACTCATTATTATTAATTTCAGAGGGAGGGACAATTTTTCTCGAACCAATAGCCAGCACCACCGGGGCTACCAACCAGCCAACCAGTGCAATAAACACACGTCGCCTTATAGTACTGGATCATGAGACTCCCAAGTAGCGAATAAGCCCTCTCTCGTTTCATTTTATTTTTGGCGAGGTCAAACTCGAATGCTGTAACTAAATAGTCTTCTTCCAGCACTGCCTCAAGACCGTGAATGCCAATGAAAGGATAAATCCAACAACCAAGTAAACGGTGTGTGCCTGGAGGCTGGAAAAGGCTCGAAGGGCTCTTTCGCCTTGACTACTACGGTCAGGTGCGAAAACGAAAGTACTCCTTGAAGACAGCCTCAGCTTTTTGCCGATGGCCCGTCCCTCTCTTCACTACCCCGGCATTTAGTTAGTTACATCGCGCTAGCACTGCCCCCCTGATCGATGCCAATAATTCTGCCTGCGCTTGAACCCCCACAAGAGAAGGATTCGAGAAGAAGCGGAGACTAGAAAACACGAAGGGAGGCTGTTCTGCAGGGGAGAGAGCCCTGGACTTGGCTTGCCTTGCTCTCTAATTGTGAGGGAATATTCCGGAGAAGTAACCAGGTAAAGAAAGGCACATGAGGATACAGAGAGACCGGAGAATCAGGAGAAGCAAAAAGAAGACGGGAATGGGAAAAGCAAAGGTTGCCGATTTGCGCGCCAAATACACTCTCGAGGAGACTCGGAAGAGGTACGGAGTAGTAGTTCACAAATTAAAATGACATCACACCGGAACGAAGTCAGAAAAGAAATCAAACAGGTTAAACTCCCTCCCAGCCCGGTTCCAGTCCCAGGTAACTAAAGAATTGCCTATCATTTCACTTTACTCGTTCCCCATTCCCTTTCATCCAATGAATAGAAAACAAGAAGCTAAAAAAGAAGAGAAAAAACACGGAAGTTGCGGGAGAGTAAGGTACGTAGTTATGTGAGCGCAGGAGGAATTAGGAAGATGCAGGACCAAAAAACAGGACTGAAGGAGTAAAAAGGAGATTGGGGAGAGACGGGACAGTAGAGGGATGTGCATTGTACTTCAACAGAATCGATTGTCATTGTATTTGGCGGACACTGACAGACGGCCTTGCACTGTTTTACAAATCATCTTCAAGGTACTTGTAGACAAATTTAAAATCACCTTTTCGTCGGTTCATCCTATTAACAGCCGCGATATTATTAGCATAAGCTGTTTTTGACGCCCGCCGTGGGACAGCAACCAAGTGCCGAACCCGGCTACACAACCCAAACCATTACGAAGACAAAGATGGGGGGATGAATATAACTTACCAGGTGCTTTCATAATCAAAGAACCGATAAGTACCCTGCTCATATTCCTCAGTGATGTTCTTCGGCTCCTCGTGCCGCTGGAACCAGGTCTGATACAGCTTGTGGAAGCGCCAGCTTTGGTTTTTGAGGGCCTTGGCAGCCAGGTACTGCTGATACGTGGACTGACGGTAGTAGAAGAGATAGAACAGCGTGTCTGTATCTATTCTGCCGGTCTCGTATAGTCGTGGATCATCAAATATGGGTAATGTCTCCTGAGGGTAATAAAGTGGCGTTGTGTATGGCGTTTGGGGCTTGTAATGACGGGGCTTCTCCGCATCTCCCGGCTCTGGGCATGTACTATGTGAGGCTACCAATAACCGTTGTACAGACGCGGATTGAGGAGCTGTCGACCGTGACTTGGTCACCTCAAAGGAGTGAATCAGATCTTGGAGACCTGGAGGGAGATGATATACCGATTCGTCTGCGGACGACTCATCTGGGCTCTTCCCCTTTGCCTGGCCATTCGTCACTGTACGTTCCTTATTAGAGGCCGACGTTGATGGAGCTGGGGTTGTTGCTGATGTTTCTATTTTGGACATCGCAGGTGTAGGAGGCATGGTCCCCGGTCGGCTGGCTGCAGTCACGCTCGGGCTTAATGTAGGCGACTTGGATTGACTCCCTGACTCGTCTGCGCTGCCAGCAGAGGACATCAGCCGTTGTACCTGCACCGGCTGTGCGGGCTGGACCATAGGAGATGCCGTTGACGACGCTTTGGAAGCAAGCTGTGCTGCCGATACGGCGGGGCTGGCACCAGGGGGTGGTGGTAGGGGTGCAATCCCAACACCAGCCTTATCACTGGCAGCAGCGGCGGCAGCAGCAGAGGCATATTTGAGTGTCTCTCCGGGTAGCCGTGCCGGAGGGGGTGCAGGTTTCATTGAACTTGCTGACGATGACGAAGGGCCATTAAGATGGAGCGTGGCAAGGACGGGTAGAGGGGATTTCATCTGTGTTGATGGCCGTCGTGCAGGACCTGAATCTGACTTGCCCTTGTTGGCCTGCCGGGACTCTGCGTCATCTTCCTGTATCGATTGAGTGTCTTGTGATGATACCCGGTCGTTGTCGTTGTTCATGCCAAACTGGACTTCATCGTCGCCTAGCGGTATGTCGTCGTAGATAGTCTCGTCCTCTCCGCAAAAGTCGGGATTGTGACCATCCTCTGCATAGTATTTGATGGCTTCTTGAGCGTCAAGCACTTGTTGTGTTTCGACATTGCCGTTCTGTAATGATCGTAAGAGTAACTCTAGCTTCCCAACGTGCCATTTATGCCGTTCCGATAACCGTTCGATATCCGCCATCCGATTCGACTTGGCGATGTCCTTCTTGCCCTTTTTCATTGACGCTTGTATAGACTCTTCTTCTGCTTCCATAGCCTCTATCTTCTGCTGTAGAATGTCAACCGTTGAGGACAGGAAATCACACGTGTCGGCTTTCTCTTTCTCCTTGGGATCCAAGCGCGCTGCGGCCGAAAGCCCCTCTTTTGAGTAGGCCTTGGTCTTCATTTCCTTCTCTACAGCCTTGAACTGTTCCATGCACTAGATCTGAGTGTTAGTATCGCCTCCCTAACGCTGGCTAGGGAAAGAAAATGGGGATATATAGTGCGCACTGTTTCTATGGCTCGCCGTTGTTCTAGCAGTGGGCTTTTGTCCTTGACCTCATTTCCGGCAGCCCATGTCTTGATCTGATCTCTAAACCGTTGCAGTTTCTTGATCTCTCGTTTAAGATTGTCTTCAAGCTTGTCTCGTTGGGCAGCGTTGCTGGAGCTTCGGATCTTCTCATATATCCCTTCAAAGGATTGTATGCCCTCACCGACCTTCTTGAAGGTCTTGTCAATTTCTTGCTGCGTTTTTCGGGAAGTCATGATGATGTCTTCATAACCTGGCTCTCAGGAGCGCTCGATCCGAAGCTCAAGATAGTTATGCGTGTGCGTGCGTGCAGGGACTGAAGGAGTGGTACAGGGTGTGGATGAGACCGTCAGTGGTCAACCTGGTTGCGAGGGAAACGGGCCACGAAATCAGGCAGCTTCGGCGTAGTGCTGGGACAATGGTTTCCGTCGCCGTGCAGGCGCGTGTAAATTCAGCTGAGCAAGAGGTCAGATGCGAGATGCGAGATGCGGGAAGCTGTTCCGTTGCTTTCGAACTGCTTTCATCTTCATCTTCATCTTCCATCAAGAAGTTGCGCCAAGCCGATTTGTGCCAAGAATCTTGGAAGCCGAAACTAACGGAAGAACTAAGCGCCGGATCACGTGAGTGAGCCCCGATTTGGATATTTTCAACTTCACTTCGTCATTTCTCGCTTGTCCGACAGCATCGACGGCATTGACGGCATCGATGACGGCCTTTGGCTGACTTGCCGGGTGATTCAGATGCGGTGGCCGTCATGTGCCGCATATCCAGCAGTTGCAGTGGCTCAGATGGGTACTTTCAACTAGATGATGGGCTTGGGGACATGGAGGAGGGGATCAAAAGAATGCACGCAGGTAGCCGCCAGGCTACAGAAACCCCCTCCGATCCAAGGGAAGCAATCAGCCGAATCTGCAATTCCCTTCTTGAGACGACCTTCCTCATGCTAATTATGGAGGATGATTCATGCATTGCTGTGCCGCAGACAGCCCCATGCCGCCTTCCGCTGGACATTTTGTCTCCCCTGTTGATACATGGCGTTTTATCCAGTACGGGCGATAGATTGGCGACAACGACGACTAATCCGATGGTTCTCCAAGAAGCTAGCTCAGGCTGTACTACCTCACAGTTTGGAATGTGTCTAAGAATAAGCTGCTGTATCTGAGATGTATCGGAGATAATACGAAGTCTATACGGTGCTACCTCATGCCTCTTTTAGTAGCCTATGGTCTCAAGTGTGTGTGGGGGGTCACCTCACTTAGTACAGGTAGAGGTGCATGTAGGATAGCCTCCTCTGTCCTCCATTGACTGTAAAGAGCCTCGCCTGTGAGACGCGCATGTAACTAGCCATTGTAAATCACCGGCTGAGCCATCAAATGCTGACTAATAATAAGTAGTTGATGCAACATTTTCCATATCAACTTGCTTTATGATTCATACATTCGTTGAAAATAAAAAGACAGAGTACTTCTATACATGGCATGATAATGAAATAGCCGTGATACTATCTTCTAGGATCTCCACTCGTGGCAGGGAAGATGAAAGGTGTGACATCCCTTTCTCCCCTCCTTTCCCCCATAATTCAGCCCCGGGAACACAGCCGGCGTAGCACATATTGACTAACTACTTCTAACCATCTCCTTGATCTATTGATCCAGCGATCTTACAAAGAGTGACATCTGCCTCGGTTACTGTTGATAAACAGCTTGTTTCGTCGATTGGCCGTGGAGTGCTGGTGTTTGCCGCTGTCGGGCCAGATGATACCCAGAAAGATGCAGATACCCTAGCGGCCAAGCTGTTGAAGCTGAAGATGTGGCCCGATGAAACCGGGGCAAATGTACCTATCCTCCTCTCATGTACCCCCAGATCGGATCTATAACAATAGCAGCGCTGATATAGCCCTATTTGGTTATTTCCAGTGGAAGAAGAACGTGCAAGACATCCAGGGGGAGGTCCTCTGCGGTACGTAGATACATCCATATTATATCGCCTATTGGGTAGTTACCAAGTTTGCCCCCCTCGGTTACCGTCTCCCAGGCTAATGCATGTACCTATTTGCCGAACAGTGTCACAATTCACTCTGCTTGCTACTTTGAAAAAAGGCAACAAGCCTGACTTTCACAAAGCGGCAGATCCTAAGACGGCTCGAGAGCTGTATGAGTACTTCCACTCAAAGGTGCAGAACCTGTACACCGCAGAGCGGGTTAAGGACGGAGTTTTCCAAGCCATGATGGAGGTAGGTTTGGTCAACGATGGACCGGTATGTATCTGTACTCCTTTGCCCTTGTCCTTTGTGCAGGTATAGCGCCGGTGCTAAGGGGGTTCAGGTCACGCTCGAAATCGACACAAATCCAGCAAAGAAGGAAGATAACGCCAGTGCCAGTGCTAGTGCCAGTGCAAGCACCAGCTAGACATCTCATCTCTCGTAGGTGACCTGTCGCATCCCAGGACTGCTTGTTGTATCTTTATATATAGACTTAGACATGAAAGATGTTGCTTTCCCAAAGCGGAATCAGGGCTTAGGGCTCGAGGTGGCTGCTCTTAGCGCGGGGATGTTTGCACTGTTTGCCTCCCGCGCGGGTCACCCAAAGCGTAGAAGGTTCCTGAACTTCCTCTGCCTCTTCTTCTTCTTCTTGCTCTCGCTTTCTTCTTCACTTCCTCGCTTCCTCACCTCTGCCTCAGTTATCCGTGATATCAGAGACTCACTCTGTGCTAGAAGACGGTTATCGAAGAATATAGTTAGACCTACACAGTGCAATTGTGCCTGGCCGAAGCAACCATGGCTGAAACTTCAGGTACATAGAGCATAATTCCTTAGCCTCTTGAGCCTATTGCTGACAGACACCTGCTTCCAGGAGTTCGCCCGCGCGTATACTTCGACATCGAAATTGGTGGAAGACCAGAGGGAAGGGTTGTGTTTGAGCTGGTAAGCTTTGCAGAGTCTGGTCGAGCTCGGTTATCGGTACCTTGCGGACTTATAACTAACACGGTGGTTAATAATATGTAGTACAACGATGGTTAGCATCCAGCTTCTTCTACTCGGAGAGACAGAACGAGAAAAAGCTGACGTGAAACAGTCGTCCCCAAGACCGCAGAGAACTTCCGTGCCCTCTGCACTGGAGAAAAGGGAGAGGGCAAGTCCGGAAAGCCATTGAGCTACAAGGGTGCGTACATCAGTGCTTTTCTTTCGCTACCTTGGGCCTTGTTGAAGCTGTGTCTAAGTTCATCCTTCTACTAGGATCTATCTTCCACCGAGTTATCAAGCAGTTCATGATCCAGGGTGGTGATTTCACCGAGTTCAACGGCACCGGTGGAGAGTCAATCTATGGGGAGAAATTCGACGATGAGAACTTCCAACTCAAGCATGACCGTCCATTCCTGCTCTCCATGGCCAACTCCGGGCCCGGAACCAATGGAAGCCAGTTCTTTGTTACCACTGTTCCCACCCCCCATCTTGATGGAAAGCACGTCGTCTTCGGAGAAGTGATCAACGGCAAAGGACTTGTCCGCAAGGTGGAACAACTCCCAACCAGCCCTGGTGACAAGCCACACTCGGAAGTCAAGGTCGTTGCCTGCGGTGAAATTACGGGCGATGAATATGAAACCGCTACTAAGCGTGCTGTAGACCCAACTGGAGATACATATGAAGACTACCCAGAAGACAACGACCAGGAGTTCACAGGTCCCGAGTATTTCAAGATTGCCACTGAACTTAAGGAGTTTGGCAATACTGCTTTCAAGTCTGGTGATGTGCAGCTGGGTCTGGAGAAATACCAAAAGGGTTTGCGCTACCTTAATGAATATGCCGAGCCTTCTGAGAATGACCCCCCAGAGCTTGCTGGACAGATGATGACTCTCCGATTTGCTCTCCACTCTAACTCCGCCCTCCTTGCTAACAAATTGAAACGCTATAATGACGGCCGAACGTGGGCCGGATATGCTCTCGACCAAGCTGGTCATGCCAAAGCCAAGGATGCGGACCGGGCAAAGGCCCACTATCGACGAGCTGTTGCCCTTGCTGGATTGAAGGAGGAGGATGGGGCTCTCAAGGACCTAGAAGCCGCTGCCAAATTTGCCCCCAACGACGCTGGAATCATTGCCGAGATCTCCCGTGTGAAGAAGAGTATTGCTGAGCAAGACCGCAAGGCCAAAGCTGCTGCAAAGAAATTCTTCTCTTAATTTATGGAAACAACCCTAGCTATCGCATACAAGACGCAATATGCAACCCAAATCATGTACGCCAACTAACGACATTTTAACCCCTTTTTATATTAGAAAAGAACAAAGCGTGTAATTTAATTACGTTCTCGCTTTTTTCATTACTCACTGGACCATTTTTTGCCATTTGGTTTACTGAAGAGGATAAGAAACCTGGAGCCGGAGCCGGAGCCGGAGCCTATGGCGTTGGCTTTTTTCTTTCTTTCTTTCATTCTTTTTCTTTCTGCTCATTTCATTTCACCATGACTCTACATCTACCTGTCGATGCAGAATCGTTTCAAAACGGGAAGCTATGCGGTTATTATATCCTTGGAAATAATGCTGGATAGCATGCTCTGATAACATTGGCAAGATAAAGGATAATAAACCATTAGACTTCTGAAAGTGACGAGAAAAGGCTGAACTATTATCTAGTAATTAATAGTAGTCTTGCAGGTTTGGCACTAAGCCTTGCGATCGCTGGTGAAGGCGCAACTCCCTAGATCCCTCTTCTCAGGAACAGCTTCGGGACGAATATCGAAGTCGAAAATATCCATGGGCACCCCCATCGTCGTACATGCATTCGGAATATCCACCAGCCCAGCAATATGGCCCTGGACTGGCGCGCAACTAAGCAGCAGATAGACCTGTTCATCCGAATACCCAAACCTACGCAGGTATTCAATCACCCTCCTACATGTCTCCCTGTAGGCAACAGTAGCGTCCAGGTGATGCTGCTTCCCATTATGATCGACGCTAAATCCTTCAAAGGTCAGATACCGACCGGGCCCAAACTGGGGTTCGACTGGACCTGGTATGAAAATAGGAGATTTCATCGCCATCTGGACCATGCCGTTCTTGATCACGCTGAGTTTAACCGTGATGATACCAGCCATTTCGATGGCGCCGCAGAAGGAGATCTCCCCGTCGCCTTGAGAGAAATGCAGGTCTCCTACAGAGAACTTGGCTCCCTTGACGTGCACGGGAAGGTAGACTTTGCTTCCACGGCTGAGGTTTTTGATATCGCAGTTTCCGCCATTTTCAGGCCGGCCCTGTATATAGTCTTAGTTACCACATGCTAGATGCAAAGGGCATAAACAAAAGGCGTCATACAGGGACAGTTCGAGCTCCCTCCTTTTGTATCTTGGCCTTCAATTCACCTGTAGCTCCTCCAGCGTGTGCGTTCTTGACTTCAGGTGGCTTCGCCACTTCTGATCCCACGTTCTCTGCCATCAGCTGTCCTTCTCTCCTGTTCCATTCAGCCAGGACCTCTGCAGATGGCGCGCACCCGAGGATTCCAGGATGGATCAGTCCCGCAAATCGAACTCCAGGGATATGTCTCGAGGAGCAGAATATCCCTTCAAAGTCCCAGATTGCCTTCGCTCTATCTATATTATCAGACTGGACATCAATTATCTAAAAAGGGGTTGCAGACTCCTTACGCTTGCGGATAAAACTCTGACAGGAATCCTCCTCCGTTATTAGCTGCAAAGATTCCAGTGAATCCCCATGGTTCGTCTTGAAACTGCTGCACGTCCTGGATCTCGACGAGGAGCACGTCTCCAGGCTCTGCCGTTTCTACATCAAACGGCCCGCTTAAATAATGAACGTACGTCAGGTCAACGTCACGGACATCATCTGCACAGTCATTGTTCTTGATTTGTCCACCAGTCCAGTCAAGGCATTCGATCTTGACTGTTTCGCCGTTCTTGATGCTGCCACAGGCGGGAACTATATACAATTACACGTAAGGTCAACTATATGTCAATACTGACAGTGGTGAAAGGAAAGCCACTAACTGTCAGGATGCCATCTATTCTGTTGATTTGTTTCATGTCAGTTTGTTGGCCGACTAACTATATCGGTTCATATAGTTACTTACATGCACTCCTGGTTGCTCTGCTGCCGGCTTCCTGCGATCAACTCGCATCGCTGTTCGGATCTCGTTAAGGCCCATGATAAATCTCTCACATTAACTGGCCAATATTTCGGCAATTCCGCAGTATATTATTTTCGGGTTCTGAATCTTGCCTGCTGTACGAGAAGGGTATATATATGTCTATGCATGGACATGTTTCCCCGCAAAGAACTATGCAGCTCGTGTCATGGTTCTTGATGCATCCCTGAAGTGGCGTCAAGTCCCCAACCTTAACCGTCACCATGTTTACTGCCAAAGTTACTGTAAAGTGAAAGGTATCGCTGGGAAAATTTACACAGTATTCTAGACTGAAAAGTGCTAATTTGTATATTCTTACAAGGTACGGGGTATGGTCCTGCATTTTGAGACAAACTGATGGCATATATTAAGAGCTATCAATTGGCTATTAGATCTAGCTATATATGCTGTGGAACCAACGCTTATGCCCTGTCACGTTGGTTAGAAGGGTCGTATGAGTATTCGGATGGTTCGTCGAACTCCTCCTCCTTCAACTCTCGCAGGAAGCCTCCTTGGACCAGCTCCTCAACACTAGTTTTGAGATAAATCTGAGAGCCAAAGCCTGGTTGGCCAAACCAGCTAGCTACCGGACCTAAGAAACCCGAGAATGGTTTCATTACCTCATAAACGTGATAGTTGTCTGGGTAGTTTCCTGTTTTGCCTGGTGCGAGGTTTGACGGCGGCAGCGAACGCGAGATATATGGCGATCCCAAAGGCGCAACAAACTTGCCCTTCGGGCTTCCAAATCGGTCCAGTTTTCTTCCCTTGGTTAGAGGAGCCTCAGCCATTATTGGTTTGCCCTGAGAGTCGAGCGCGAAGCCGTCGAATTCTGGATAATTGAACCACTTCTTTGGGTCTAAGTCCCCAGCCCATCTTAAAATGAACTCATCCGCGCAGAGGCCACCATATCTATAATATGTCGCTGTTTCAACCGACACGGGGAAACGGCTTGGTAGGGTCAGCGGTCCAAGCCGTGGGTCTCCGCACACTGAGTCTGCAAATTCGGGATTGAATTTTATATGCTTGCACGGGTCTGGAAAGCATCTTCTTGGGAATATATCTGGCTGAATATTTTGTCCATATGTAAGATTCGGCTGTTCAGTGAGAAGGATATCGAGTGGTGGCATACATAAACTATACCTCTTGTCGGGCTGATAGTCCCTGGTTTGTTTGAAGGGGAGTTGCTGACACTGCCCCTAAGAAGCCGAAAGATGCGGCATAGGATAACAGCTTTGAGAGCTTCATCTTTGTCGTGTGTAATGCTTTTCGTGGGTGTTCTCGTCAACGTTGGATCGATGGAGGGCCAACAGAGGGGATAGGACACCCTTTATATGTACTGCACTGCATGAGAGGTGCATCCCAATGTTTCCATAATGGCCTCAAAATGGAGCTGGTTATTATGCACTTCTGTCCAATGCATGGATCATTTGCGTTTGGTATATCAACAATTAGATTTCGACCCTGGCTCTTCCAGTTGTCCAGGGATGCTGTGCTCCACGGCTACAGGCATTTTTTGTACCTGGATAACCTGAGGCAGCTAACAAAATGGATATTGTTGGATTGTTCATGATCATAGGAAGGGCCAAA
Source organism: Trichophyton benhamiae CBS 112371 (assembly GCF_000151125.1). Classification (NCBI taxonomy): domain Eukaryota; kingdom Fungi; phylum Ascomycota; class Eurotiomycetes; order Onygenales; family Arthrodermataceae; genus Trichophyton; species Trichophyton benhamiae. The sequence goes on along the minus strand of NW_003315086.1, from coordinate 132,334 downwards.
AATGGGCCCCTATCTGTGTCTTTTCGGTAAAAGCTTCCTCGTCATTGAGTCCTGGTATTTAATATTTCGGTCCTGAGGCAGATTTTGGCAGTGTGATCTTACGATCAGAAATAAGCTTGTCAACGGGTGATAGGTAGCCAAGGAAATGGTTAAGCTTACTTCGCTACTTAACTGTTGACTGGCTAGGTTGGTGGGTAATCAGTGGGGTTGACAGCAGCGGCTCCTCAACGCTCGACTGTCAGGTGAGGCTGCGAGATTCGATATGTCCGATAGGCCAAGCATTGGATGGGGGCATTCATGCCTGAACCCCGCCCAGATACCTTGGAAATACTGGATCGAGAATATTCTCTCATTTAATGAGTGTTCCAAAGCTCCTTTGCGCCGTTTGATAAACTCATCTCGATCGAGACTTGATTTCGGTCGAGACTTGATTCAAACCCGTTTAGATGAACCCTTTCGACTTTGAGCGAACAAAGCTCAAGATTTCTGGGGTGGGTTTTGAAGGATTCCAAATGCACAGCATTCAACATGCCATCGTCGACCGGAGATGTAATATTTTCAAGTTCAAAAATTCTCCGAGGAGTGCCGCGTACCTTGACACAAGGGCTGACGGCAACCAGTTGTGGGCTTTTATGATCTTCCTTGACACGAGTGCTCCGTACAGTTGAAAATATACCCGCTTTGCTCTCCCAGTGAAGCTCCAGGGATACGATATTCTTACGTCCAATGGACCCGATTGACATGGAAAAGCTGATAAAATCCTCGATATTCTCGATGAAAGCTGCATTCTGGTAGGAGAACGGGAAAGTCCCACATCATTTGCTTGTTGGGATCAAGCAATGAAAGGTGGATATCCAGGAGAAATGGAAGCCCCTCAAATTACCTAGTCCGGCGAGAAATGTTGAGGTATCAAATTTTTCGTTCATCAACAAGTGGGCCATTTGTGGCCCTGAGTAGCAAAAGTGTAAATGATATCATGAATCTCGGGTGATAGCATAGGAACCGGGCTTTTCTAGGTACTGGACGAAGTATTTTGGAACTGCGGTCGTATATGTCAGTCCACCATTCGGTGTTCATGATGGAAATATCTGATATCTCCTCCCGGAGTAACCCAGTTACTTCGTGGTTGGTAGTATCTTCGATACCTCATTCTCGGTCAGCACAAGGGCCAAATTGAAGCCAAGGTGATATTCGATATACGCTAGTGAAACTATACAGGCCTGCTGGACTGTTATGCTCAATATAAACCCTATCTTGGCCATGTTCGATTGCCTAAAGGTGCATTAGTTAGAAGTCAGGATTAGTCATCCTCTTGTGTCTGTAGAACTCGCAGATGGCTCATGTTCCGTTGTGGACATGGGGCATAAGGCCTTTTTGTCCCATGGTCCTGTGGTCCATGTTCCGACATTAGATGATATTCAATCTTCCTGTAAGCCAATGCGAACATACCCTGGAGAAAGGTGCGACAAAGGCATTTCTTCTTGGCAGCCCCCGGTCATCTAGCATTTCACTTTGCTTTTTATATCCATTGAGCTCCTTTCTGGTTCTCTCAGGGCTGTCGCGGGCACTGGGGTGAGGTCGGAATGTTGCTTCTCACAGGGCCGGCTGCGTATTGCCACCTGGTACCTGAGCAGTCTTTCCATCTCCTCGAGAGACAAGACCTGCCTTTTCTTCGCCACGTTAAAACTATGTCATCCAGTGTCATGATGGTGAAATGGGTAAACGACACCGTTTAGCAAATATGTAAATGCCTTGGTTGATCTGAAATTATCTGACCACAGTGCTGCGTTGGTTTCGAGTTGGTACATCGGCTAACAAGCCAGGTACCCCGGCAACGGAACTGTTATAGCCAGGGATTTGTAGTTAACAAGTTACTCCAAGCCGATATTCGCTTGATGGCATGGTTGTCAATAGCTAACAATTCTAGATAATAGAATCATGTACTTCGTACGCTAACTGAATCCCAAGGTCGCAGTCTGATGTTGTTCAGTTTTGAGGATCGCTAACTTAGTTAGCTAGTATTAGCGAGTTAACTAACTAATGAACTAACTAAGTTAAACTAGTTAAAATCCAGTTAACTCGTTAACTAAGTTAATTAACTAGTTAAGCCTTCGGGCCGCATGCTTAAATGTAATTAGTTAACAATGGCAAATGTGGGTTAACTAAAAATCTGTCGGTTCCTTCACTAACTAGCCTCTTCTTCGCGGTTATCCATTAGGATGTGTAATGCTGATGGCTGTTAATTATCTTACTGTATGGAGTATGGAGCATGGGTGCAGGGGATTCAGCCGCCTTGCACTCGTCTTTTACGACCATACCATATAGGTCTCTCTGGCAACATAGTTATGTACACTATGATTTCAGGGGGAGTCGTTGAAAATGTAATTCATTATATATATATGTACTCTGACAACATTTCTTAAAACGGAGTTGGCCTTACTAGGTTGACTGCCATCCCTATCTACGCAAGATGGGTTTATTAGATTGAATCTTCTTAGTTGAAGAAGCTGAAAATCAACTTGAACCGTGTTTTATGTAGGGGTGAACGAGATGATCGGGCGTCAACATATTGTAAGAAAGAGTGCATAAGCTGGTGTGATGTACATATTTTTTTTGCCGTCCAAAGTAGTGAGAAGGAAATATCATGATTCGAGTGATGATAATAGGGTATAGATGTAATGGCCGGATCATCGTACCGTAGGTGTGAGATGCGCTGAGAAGCTAGAATTCTCCGGTTCATCCCTCCCTCGCATTTCTCAAGCTTGAACTGGTCAACAACAACTTCCACAACAATAATCATGCCACCAGCATTATGTCTGTTCACAATCTTCGGTATAATGGTTGCTTCACTTGATAAATTAAAAAGGTGTGTATAATAAGTTACTGAATATATGTTTTTCTAGACCGTAATTATACATTGATAATCAGCGTCGTCTGCAACTTGCGAGTCTTGCTTGACCCTTGTGTGCTCTTTGTTTACATATATTACAGTATCTGCATCTAGAGTCATGTCAGCTTAGTAAATATGCTTCATTTTGTCTAAACTTACCTATTTCACCCTTCTTGTAGCACTCCTCTGCCCTCCGGACCTTGTAAATCTCATCCAAAATAACAAGTCTTTTACGAGGCTTTATGTGTCTGCGTACACCACGGCCCGCTTCTTCTAGCTTATCTGTAGTGATACCGTGTGTATCTCCAAGGTCGCGGAAGATGTGGATAAGGAGGCGTATACATTCCGACTCCATCTGGTAATTGAGTTCACGGCAGATGAGGTTTTCTGGCCACCAGCCGGGAGTGGCCTCCGTTGGAGGCCCCTTCTCGTCTTCGTCGTGTGAGTGATTGATTTCATTGCGCGGGTCCATCAGTTTGGCGTATGACTTTGCTATGTGGAGACAGTTGTTGTGCTGGAAGGCTGCAAGGGCGGATTCATAGTAGGCCTTGACCTTCTGCTCATCTCCTATCTCAAGGGATACCATCTCCACGCTATCGGGCTCTTTGTCTAGCTGGGGCCTGGCATATGAGCAACAAGCGGACGATTTTTTTCCTATAATGGCATAAGTAAATATTATATCAAAGCAATAAAGACAACAGTGTATACCTGGTAGTGAAGAAGAGCTAGCTTCCTCTCCTGTACTTTGTTGTGGTTTTCTAAATGCCAATGGAACAGAGTACCGCTGGGAGTGCGGGTAAGGGTACTGCAATTGCGACGCTTTTCTAGAACCGACCATTTTCAGAGTCTCAAAGTTTGTCGAGTCTATATGTCCAAAAAGAAAGAGGTGTTTTATCAAGCGAGGCTTAAATATATGGAATGGGATTGTGATCTATATACGGAGTAAAGGGAGTGGTATATTAAAAAATAAACACGAAGTAAATAAATAAACAACAAACATAACTACAGATGATAGTTACTGCGGTCTGTACGGAGTAAAGTCAGGGACAAATTTCTTTAACAACTGGTTCAGGGGTGGTAGTACTTTTGAAAAAGCAAATTTGGCATTGTTTCAATACAGTCCAGACTAGTTGGATGTTAACTAAGGCTGTGAAGCCTAGAGGGGCCCATGTGCATAATATTGGGTGCAAGGACAGCAAAACGATAGAAAAACAAATATAGAGCTAGATCCCAGCCGTTGGTACGGAGTACAGTTCAGCAGCTAACTAACTAGTTAACGGTCAAAGAGACCCTTCCCAACCAATCTTGAAAGACAAGAGAAAGTACGGAGTACTCCGTACTCCGTACTGGGTGCTGTTAGTCGATGCTGAGAGTAAACAGTTATAAGAATCACAGCCATAGATTTTGGAACAGCACCAAATACGTAGTGTATACTCCGTAATATATAATATATATATATATATATATATATATTATACTCGTAGATCCGATCTGCTGTCACTCGTTGTACGGATGATTGCTCTATCATCCCATATCAACGATGCGGAGGGTAACGCCACCTGTGAGAGGCCAAGGCCACAATAAACTTCGACTCAGCGAGCAAAGTTCCGGGATCCACTCACGGCCCGGCCCCGCGAGAAGTTTAAACCAATCAATTGTCTCGACTTGCTTCGCCTTGTTGACTGCACGACCAGCCAGTCCGTCGAAAAACAACTGGGGGCGCGCTCCAGATAACTAAAGAGCAAGGCCCTGTGCTTTCTGTCATGCCAGTGTCATATGATGGATTTGGCGGGTGAGATAACCCTCACGTGATAAGGTGCCCTCTCCCTCCTGAATTCCTCGAAGCGAATTCAGTGACTCGGCTCATCTCCACTCAAAGTCCTCAACACCCTCAGCATCTCGGGCCCCTCCCAACCAGGAATCACGACTACTTACAGCCAGAAATACAAGGAGGGTGTTGAGGGCTTAATGATGGAAGCCTTCATGCAACTCACTCAAAATCGCTTCTAGTAACGAAGGATGTTAGTCACCTGTCTTAGTTACATTTCCCAATGAACGATCGCCAGCAGGGGAGGGGGATCCGGTAAATAAGGCATTATCAGGCTTCTCAGGCGCAATCGCCCACGGCCTCTGGTTAGCAAACGACGGTAGCGGTTGCGGAGTGCCCAAGAAACAAGGGACTTAGCGATGATCCTGTTACACGGGACGGAATGCGACCAGGAAGAATACATACGGGCACTCGGGTTGTGCGAAACATATCCCGTTCTATCAAGCTATCCGCACTAGTAAGCGCAAGTCTGAGGTCTCTCTGAAGTTTGGAAATGGCTAACATGGTGAGCTAGAACATACCACGGGAGTTAAGCATGGTTCTTAATGGCCATCTGGGCCGCAGAATAACACCCAAGCTCCCGCGATGAGATGACGCCACCACACGTATCCAGAAAATACGAGCAATCGATACAGATCTCAACCACTGGTACAAGGTACCCAATGACTGACGGCTGTTGCTAATGGGAGCGGCCAATGTAGGCACACCCAAGCTCTCCCAGAACATTGGTTTCTTTTCCATCCACGAATGAAGGAATAAACGCCATTGCTGAGACGGCGCATTGGCGAGGAGCATAGTGTAATGAGTTGGCGTAGGTCAATGTATCACACCCAGTACTTGCAAGGCCAGGCAGACAGTGATATAGATGATGTCGATCCAACTTGTAACTTAGCGGAATGAGGGTTAACCAGGCTGGAGGCTGTGACCAACAGAGGGCTACAGGCAAACAATCTGTCAGGTTTCCAATGGCCACCCTTTCCATCATGTCATATCCTGTGGAAACCAGGATTGTTTCCTCGTCTTTTAATACCCCCTACTTCTATTTAACAATTACGCTTAACTGAAGAGGCCCAGAGCATGTCAGGGAACATAAAAGGACGACTCACAGAATCAAGAGATGAAAGTTTTCTGCAACGTAGAATCTCTTGATACTCAGCGATGGGACGGAGTAGTTTAGAGCTGCCCCATTGGCCACAGAATACCTTCGAGCTCAAAATAGATATCAGTGAAGTTATTAGCATGATATACCAATTACCTCAATAATCGGATTCGAAACTGTTGAATCTAGGGTTGACTGCAATCTTGATTGCCTTCTCATATTGATATAGACTTGTGAGGGGAAATCGCTTGAGTTACAATATATGCGGATATGCGTTGATGGAGGTCACACAAGTTAGCCTATGTGGACAACAGGAACCAAGGTCCCAACTCAATAACTATTGAGAACGATGAGCATCCAAGTAATCTATTCTGGAAGACCTTTCTTGTGTTACATCACATACTCCATAAAAGAGCTGGAAGGTAAACAAAGGTTTACATGGGAGTCTCCAGGAAGACACTCCCTACACTCGATATCGGCTTTCATCATGTTTCAGTGTGGAACTTCATGTATATAGTTACTGATCTTGGGCTTACGTTCTACCATCACCAGATCTCATAGATCACATTAGGCCATCCTCTACCGTCAATTCACCCGCCATTCCTCTTTCTCGGCAAGATCAAAAGTATTGCTGGATAATTTGGAGAGCGAGAGAGGGGGGAAGAGGCTGAGTATGTCTTCGACACAAGAACTAAGTAACTACGGATAGTCATACTCTCATATTGGAGCAGTTGGCATCAAGGGGTAACTATATCGAGCGCGTTGTCGCAGTCAGATGGACGTGTCGGGGCAAAGCACAGCCACCAGAACGCAACCCAGTCGTGGCTGGTATTAGTTGTCATTAATAACTAATAGTTAGTTAGTCTGTTCAAGGATGGCTTTTACACCAATGCATCGCTGAGACATTCACGGGGGCTGGAGTTAAGAATCGCCCCCAATAATAGTGATGGTTGGTTTCAAGTCCCAATTCAATAATGCTTGCAAAATGTAGCGCTAGGTACAGACCCTTGTCAGAAGTCCAGGACGGGTAAGTCGCAAGAGAAAAGATTGAAAGGCTGTCTGGAGCTTGAGAATCGAGCCACCTCACGCCGTGTTCTGAAGCCTTCCAATTGTCGACGTTGTTTTCCTTTCTTTCGCTTTCACTGCTGGACGTTGATGTTTTTTTCGTTTCAGGAACACGGAAACACGTGACCGCCCCTCCGCCGGCGGGCTCAGCCTTTTCGACTTCGACTGCGCAACTTCAGGCTCAGAAACCAACAACCTACTCCTGCAGCCACATCCAACATTGCACGTCTCCGATGTGAGGGCCAGCAGTTTGCTGTGAATTTTTATTTTTGGACCAGGGGCTCGCCAATGAAAGCCCAAGCCAAGCAGTTGTACTGTTGGAAACGCCCAATACCCCTGTGCTTTTACTATTATGCGGATCATAATTGGGCCGCTATTAACTAGATGGCCCTTTGTGTGCTTGTCTTTTGCACCCACAAATTAGCAAAACAGACCCCTCATCGTTGCGGTATTTGTTCTTCCCCATAACTCGAACGGGCAAGTGATATGAAGATGTTTCCCGCGTCGAAAAATGGCCCTCGCTTACAGTGCTGGGAGAAAGGGGCTGTTAGCACCTAACTACCCAGAGTACAGGCAGGGACAACAATTAACTAAGTTTATCTGCACCCTCTAAGAGGATAGAAGGCTTATTATGCCTGGAGATGCCAGCTAGGGTGCCCTGGCATCGACCAGGGAGCTTAACTGGGCAGTGCCAGCTATTGTTATTTAGAGCAGCTCCCATCCTCGGAGCTGTTCAATTTTAGTTTGTTATTTTCACTGTTGAAATTTCTGTTTATTCAAGCCATTATTCTTCATTTACAAGAAACAACGGAATAATATCAGTTCCTTGGGCCGGAAAGGAGTGTGAGAGAATCAAGCAGACGGTACTGACTGGATCTGCAGCTATTTCCGAAATAAGATGGCCCCTCAACATCCCTCTAATGGCTCAACTTGTGACTCACACGCCTTCGAGTCCCTAGAATCGATAGTGGAGTTAACATTCATTGCTCTTTTTTCACTATGTGGCCTGGTTCTAGTATATATCTATAGCCTCGGGCGAAAACGGGCCCATAGAAATGGTCACGCAAAGGAGGGGGCACTTTGGACAGTTCTGGCATTGTCTCTTGGAGCCGAACTAATGTAAGTCAATACATGATCATTGTTGTTGATACTATCACTGACTTAGCCACGACAGAGTGCATACGCTGGACCTTGCGAATACAGTTTACGGCGAATGTGCATCATCGTTTACGGCCATACTTCCTATCTTCACGATCGGAATTGCCAGCACCTGTCTCGATCTTCTCTCCGGATTTCTATTACTTGCCGCCACGCTGCTTCCAATAACTCGGTTGATGTATGAATGTGCCGGTGGGATAGTACCACGTGGTTCCTCGATCAGCCATAAAATTCTTATCGTGCTTATGGGGGCCGACTTGATTGCATGTATTGCATTATTGATATGGCTTATCACCGATACCAATGTGGACATCAACCTGGCCAAACGGTTTTTCAACGGGATTTATTCGGGCCTGACAGGGATCTTCCTCATCTTATATTATGTGCTAGGACTTATTGGATCATTAATGGGTTTTATCAACCATATAATTGCGATTAGGAAAGCTCCTCAGCTTCGCAGGAGTGGTGTATGTGATGACCCGAAAACGTTACCCTGTTTTCTACTCTCCATATCCTGCTTGATTTTTATTAACCCCTTTTCTAGAACTTGCGGACACTTGCACACCTTCTCACGATAGCTCAATTTTCCAAGTACGCCGTTCATATTGTCGTGATATGGGTCAAAGATGACATCGTGGGATATATCCTCCAAAGGACATTTCTACTTGTGGCAATTGCCACTGCACTGTACTATGTGCCAAGTGCAGCATTGGCATCTGCGAATAATGCCGAACCACCACGGTATGAGCAGGGGGCTGAGCCACCTGTGTACAGTACACAGTACTCCCCCTTGAACACGTTCCCTCGCGATGAGGCACGCTATTCCCAGAGCAATGCAAACATGACCGAAACTTATGACGTGCCACCATTACCCCCCGTGGGAAAACCACAAGAACTGCCAGGCGGGTATACCGAAGTACCACAGCAATCAGACTATCCACCGCAGCCATCATTGCCGTCATCTGGAAACTATTGCCACCCCGTGGAACTTCCGCATCAGGCCAACCAGTCCTCATGAGTATCAACCCGGCAAGATCCAGATTATGTCACTTTCTACGTCTTCTTAATATACTCGATGTGTCTCCATGTATGATAATTATACGAACCCATTACTACCAGATGGCCAACGGCGATCAACCGGAGAGGCAGTATATAAACGAGGGGCGGAAACATATACGTTTCTCTTCGAGCCTTATGAGCTGGGAGGGGCTATGGTCTATACCTTTCACCTCCGTTATACCCGAAAAATATTTCGAGCTGCAATGTTTTGGGCTATAATCCGTCCACAATTCACCTTAATCACGGATAGATTTGGCTCATACTCCTTTAGCATTTATAACCATTGCCAAATTCCGACTTGAACTGTGTATTGCCCTCATTCATTAGCTTGCATTCATCGGTCCAAATATGAAAGGCGAAGCACCCTTGTCGTCAAACATTCAAAGGGGAATCGCACAATATCATCGCTGGCGTATGGATGGTGAACCGGACCTTGTTACGACATACAACCATCCTGTACACCTTTGACGCAGGCGGACATTCCAGGCCAAGAAGCAAGGTAACTATCTACTCGCTCACTGAATACTACTCTTGGCCAAAGGCATGCCAATTAATTGAAATGCGTGCGTCTTTTCGGACTCTTTAGCTCGCACAACTCACGCCGTAGTTTGAATAGAAAGCGAATAGAACTATATTCCATCAATAGAGCTTGAAGTCCCCCTGAGCAAAGAGTTGTGAGTGCTTATTAATGATTGAGTTATATTTAGCCTATACACTATATTAAGACTAGTGTGCAATTTTCAGCCAATAGTAATCTTTATTTAAGGTTACATATCACGTGGCTTGTATTATAGTAGAATGACCAATATTTCCCGTGCGGATCCCCATAGAAGTGTTATTCTCCACAGTGACAAGACGACCAACTGTCAACCACATCTTGAAACCTCACAACACGTACCCCGTAGGATGCAATAATCTCAACGCCAGTTCGCGATGGTGGCCCCGATATTGACGGTGATGGTGACGATGATATGGCAGCGCTGACTGCTCGGTAAGCAAGGCGCCAGAAAGAGAGGGTAACCTTCCGGCTCCTTGGTTTAGCACAACGTTGTACCTTGTCGATACGCTAGCAACGACTGAGTTATAAATATCCCTGACTGACCAGCCACAGCAAGGACGGCCTCCGATCCAATCGATACTAAACGTGCTTCTACGACTTGCTCAGTCTCTCCCACGTTTTTCTTTTTTTCCCAATATACCCCAACTCGCGCATTTGCCGCTCGATAAGCCTGGTACCTGCTTCTGGCACCATGGATATATGGGAGGTGCTGGTACTGCAAAGCCTATCGCTACTATATGTAGATGCGTAATAGTGTGGGACTCCTGGCTCCTTTGCGTGGGAACCCCCATGGATACTCTTTCAGTTTTCCATGGCAGCATGGCCGGTCTTCGTACGTACGGAAACCGGGGAGGCCACAAGACACAAAGAGATTATTGACGCCTCACCTAGCTTACAGAAGCGCTCCTTTAAGCAGCTGAATGCTTCTAGCTAAGCTGACCTGCCAATCGTTCTGTCATTTGACAGAGGATCCTCGCTGTCTCTGGCTGCCTGTCTGTGGAGTCGAGTGAGGCTCTGTGGTGGCCATCGAGCGTTCCCCAAGAACAACATCTATCAAAGGACACTCCAGGGACAGTTTGTTTCCTCCTTTAAGCCTTCGTCATTACTTCTTCTTGTTTGATCAACCGGTTTCCCCCCCGTCGTATTACTTGCATGAGCGTTGGCTGGACGTTTGCTTTTTGGCTTGACCTCTCCGTGACACAAATCTAGTACCGGCGTTGCATTTTAGGCGTGTCACTTTCACCCTGATATATAATCAGCTTTTACACATACCTGATCCAGATGGCTATCTTCTGAGTGGATTGTGGATCCTTGCTCAACCTCTTACAATACCGACTTACTTACTTAGAGGTTATATACCCACGGTCCGGCCTATAAAGGGAGTACGAATACCGTCATCATGAGCTTTGGATGGTCTGCTGGGGACATCTACCAGCTTATTGTAGCCTGCCACACACTGGTATCAAACTGTACTCTGGGGCCAACGTCTGCTCTCCAAATAGTGCATGGTCTGGCTGTGGAGATTCAGGAACTCGAACGCCTACTGCAGCAGCTTCAGAAACTCGTTCAAGATGGCGGCGAGACCTCCTGCATCGATCTGCGCGGAATCGAGGATACGCTGCGTGACTGTCGCACCCATATGCAAAAGTACAACAACCTGCAGCAGGCTTATGAAAATCATCATAGAAACAACACAGACCCCGTCGTAGCAGGAGAGAGACGGCCATCTACCACTTCAACCACAGGGGGACGTACTAGAGAAATCCTTATCTCAGGTAGGAACGCAGCCAGAGTAGGCGGGGAACTGGTCAGACATGCTACCTGGGGAAGTGGCCAGGTATCTGCTCTCCAAGACCGGGTTTCGCGTCATAAGCAGTCTCTGACACTCTACCTTACAGTGCTGGAACGGTACGCTTCAACCTCACACATTACCCTGCTATATATATACTGACAACATGCGTATAGAGAACGAAGCATCCGCATGGGTAAAAGGCTACAAAGTGTTGAGCGCATGATCCATGAGCTTCATGCCGAAGCTATGCCTTTGACTCGCACCTACCCCCTCCAGCGTGTTGGGTCTATTCCTAGCTCAGGTTTGGGCATTTCAGACGGTTCTCCTGCAGACGGTGATCGTTATCATATAATGCTAGAAGCTGTCGAGCGCCAGCGTGAATACGCCATGCTCCAACGTGCTCTCGCTGAAACCGGTAATGACCAGGAATGGGAGACTATTTGTGACCAGCTTGATCGGTTCCATAGACGAGTCCTGAATGTCATTGAACGCAAGACGAACTCTACTGCTCAACACGGTTGCAGGAGCGAGCATGGATCTCAAAGCGAAAACGACATCGAACTAAACAGGACGCTGCTGAACATGTCAAGAGGCTCACTCAGGTCCCCTGCGAATGAAAATCAATCGTACCGTCGCAGACGCCACGCAGCGTTTGAGACCCCACTTGAAAGAATCTCTGATGAAATTGAGACGGAAACCGATCACCAGTCTTCTCATATATCACTTAGTGGCACCGAGGAAGTAGCAGACGGGCCAGGGAATCCGATTTACCGTACCTTATCGACAGTTACATTACCATCCTACACACCATCGGTATTCTCCGATTTCACGTCAACAAGCACTGCTGCCACTGAGGATACTGCAGTTACAGCTACCAATGCCGCACATATGGAAATACCCGGTAGTCATAATAAACCTTCATATATGGCTTCCCCAACGCAACCTCTCTCAGCTAGTCCATCAACCGTCAACTCTCTTTCTATCCCGCTATCAACAAGTCCTGGGTCAATCCATTCATATTCAACACCAATTAGCCCTAGGTTTGCGCCAAGACAGAGTCCTTCAAATGCACGCGATTCCATATCTAGCTACGCCAGTACAGCACCAAGTGTTGTCAGCATAGAGAATGGGAATGCTCCGTTGCGCAGTAGGGGTTACAGCAATGGAAATGGCAGTTCTTTCCCTCCCTCACCGGGCATGGTGTCGAGACGGGACACAGATGATTCGGGCCATCATTTGAGTTGTGGCTGGAAGACTATTCCACTTAATGGCAGCGTAAGAATGTAAGTACTCTTATAATAAATATATACAGGTACTTCCTTTTGGGTGCACATGCTAATTGATATACAGTTCATGGCATGATCATTCGACATCAGTTCGATGCATCCTCTCTGCGGGTTACAAGAGCGACGGGAGAATGTGTGCAATTCGCGCAACGGATCCCACAAATCTAGCCGAAAAGCTACCTATTCTCAGGTGTAAGATTCGCTAGTTTCTTATCGCCATGCAAACGTTCTAATATTGCAATAGTGTCCTCAGCTGAAAGGCGAACGATTCCTCATATCGAACCGCCTGGTGACCGCGATAGAAGCCATGAAGCAGGAGTTATATACTTCATAAAGGCGCCCAAAACAAAATATGGCGAGCACCCAAAGTACTACATTGAAGATCCAGATGGTAAGCTTAGTTTTCCTCCCCCCTCTATATTTTATTCGACCAAAAGGCCGAAGGCCGAAGGGACTAACATGGTTGTGGCGTAGATCTCATCTATCTACAAAGTTTAATCTTTGGAAAAAATCTACTTCTCTCGATGCTGGTGCAGAAGATATCTAGTGTGAATGGAAGAGAATCAGATCGCCAGTATCTACGAATATGGGAAGAGACGGACGGCGAAGGGCACGACGGAGATACATCGATTCTGTATTTTGCCTCTGCAAGGGAACGACCTCGGTATATTGAAGTTCATCGTGAGTTTGCTAACCAACAAGCTAGCCAACCGTCAGTTTATCGGCTCTACTAACAGTATCTTAGGAAATAATATCGACCCTGGATTTAGAAAAAGCCATCGCAACTTGGTTCTTGAACTCCAGCTTCTGCAATCTGGCCAACATCTACGAATCACTTTCTTGTCCGAATCAGGTTTGTCTCCCGCATCCTTCAATGCTCAAAGCATCCATGTTACATGGCCCCGAAGTTCTCTCTTTTCTCATGTCTCTTCCTCGTTATCGTTCATCTTACTGACCATGATGGTTGCTTAGACCTGCAACTCTTTACCAAAACACTCTTTAAACACGAACGCCCCCCTGCATTGCAAGTCCCTCGTGTGCCTTCGCTGTTCGCTGATGGGTCAGCCGCCCTCCCATGGGGGACCCCCTAGCTCGGTCCCTTGTCCCTTAGCTTACCCCTAGAAACTGTCTAAACCTTAAAAGGTCAACGCCTAAGCCACCCCAACGCAGGCTGACAGTATCTCGCCCCATTCTCGCAAGCTCCTGTCCAACTGCTATTGCCAGTCATATTCAGCCTGGCGGCCTCAGTCGGTCTGCTCGCATGGCTCTTCGCTTCCTGTATCGTCAGCTCACATGTGCTTCAGGCATCAGACGGAGCCTCTTCGTCGCTTAACCGGGCGTTCTCGCTCGCAAATCTATTTTTAAATATTGTCTGTTCCCAGTCTACATAGACTATGTCATGGTTATTATTGCCATCCATAGCCTTTCCAGCCCTGCATGTATACAAATATCCGCTTACTCCACTGCCTTGTCAACTTTCACTTTCAATTGCAAGAACCTTGGCTTCGTATCATGAACGTTGCCATGCCTGCCCTTCAGTCTGCCTGATTGATGGTCCTCGTCTGTGGTATATTCGAACTCTGACTCCTGACTCCCTGCGCCTCCTCCAGAGCTTTTGAGCATTGCCATCTTGGCATACTTTGAGCCTCATGGTGTATACATAAGTCTCGAAGACAGCTCCAGGCTCGGCCAACGCGCACTGCTACCCCCTTGGGGAACAGTCACAACTCTCAATTACTCGAAGAGGATACGTTTATAGCTGCTCACACAATAAAGCCGCCTACCTCTGCTATAACTGCAGGGAGTGGGGAGTTGTTAACCATGAAGATGCCGGTTTCATTTAAGGTGAAAAACCGTACGGTTAACTTCAACTATATTCCTGTAAGTTGTGCTTTGGGCCAGCAGTTTATCGACAGCTCTGAACATACAAAATATAGGACCTCGACCTCCGACGTCGCCGTGTGTTCGATGAGCTCGATGCCACTCACTTCCAGAGCCTCGTTGTGTTCGTCGCTGGAATTGGTTTCTTCACTGATGGATACGATGTACGTTACCCCACGATACCAAAAAGTAGCTGTTGGATGCTAAAGAATAACCGATTAGATATTTGCCGTCGGAATGATTATCCCCATGCTGGCTCACGTCTACTGGCAAGGCACCATGCCAATACACATCGAAACAGGCATGAGAGCCGCCACTTTACTAGGCACAATTATCGGACAGTTCGTCTTCGGGATACTTGCTGACCTCTACGGGAGACGGAAGATGTACGGCTTCGAGCTTCTTATCGTTACACTGTCGACTATTGGGGTTACAATGGCGGCCGACGGTGCGTCTGGTTCTATGAGTATTGTCGCATGGTTGATCGCATGGAGATTCATCATGGGTATTGGCATTGGAGGTGACTATCCGCTCTCTGCAGTGATCACCTCTGAATTCGCTCCAACTCGATCGCGGGGCCGGATGATTTCCACGGTTTTCTATATGCAGCCTTGTGGTTACCTCGCTGCAACACTGGTGGCGTTGATAGCGATTGTTGCGCATCGCGGCAGTATTCCGCAGAATATCCCCACGCGGGTTGAGGACATTGTATCCTGTATGGATAATCCAGAGTGCCGACGTGCAATGGACAGCGTGTGGAGGTGGGTGATTGGCATCGGTGCTGTACCATCTGCCATTGCCATATTCTTTAGATTCAGTATTCCTGAGTCTCCACGGTACACGATGGAAGTGCTAAATCGACCAGACGAGGCACTCGAGGATGTCAACGAGATGGGTTGGCAGCGAGTACCCCAAAAGACTATCACTCCAGGTGATGTTGAGATGCAACTACCTCCACCAGAGCAACAGTCTCAATCTCAGCGGCCACCCATGGCAGAAGGAAATAACCTACAGGCGGAAAAACCACCAACCTTCTCTCATAGGCCTGCCTCGGCAATATCAAATCCATCCAATCAGCCGGTATCCAATGATTGGAGCCATTTTGATCCCCGTCAGCACCAACGGAGCACTTCACGAGCGACAGACGGTGCCTCACAGCGTTCACCACGTCGTGTCTCGCGTACACATACCGTCTCCAGCGCCCATTCTGGCGCTGGATCATCCTTATCCTTTTCTACATCTAATGATGATGAACCAGCAGATAGTACATTGGTAGAAGATGATTTCTCACCTCCTACTAAGGAAGCTAGCCAATGGGCTCGCTTCCGTACTGGCTTTTACAATCATTTCATCACCAACGGCCACTGGCCCACCCTCCTCGGCACATCACTTGCATGGGCCTGCTTCGATTTCGCATTTTATGCTCTAGGCCCCAACTCATATAAAGTGGTGGGGAAGATATTCAACGAAAGTGTACTATGCTTCCCCGGCGTTATCAAACATGGCGGCCAGATGCCGACCCCTTGTCTTCCCCCTAACCGCAGCTTATACGAAGATGTCCTCCAGAATGCATGGCACTCGCTCATCATTGTTTCTGCAGGCTCAATAACAGGTGGCCTGGGCATGATAAAGCTAATTAAACGCAATTCTCCTCGCACTATCCAACTGTACGGCTTCATTGTTTTGGCCGTGATCTTCGTTATCATCGGCGTCTGCTTCCAGGTTGTTAACAGATCTACTTCTGTGCCACTAATTGCATTCCTCTACGTTCTTTCTCAGATCTTCTTCGAGATCGGTCCTAATGTCACTACCTTTATGATTCCAGCCGAGTTGTTCCCAACTCGATTCCGCTGCACCGCCCACGGCATCTCCGCGATGACTGGGAAGATTGCATCTGTCTTGGTACAGGTATTCGTTGCTTATGCACCCATTGGCCCCTACAAGCCATCTGACAACAACCCTTCCGACCCCAACTCCACAGATACCAAAGCTCAATGGCTAGGGTACGTGGTTATCATATTTGCTGCCTTTATGGTGCTTGGAGCCGCGGTTACGAAGTGGCTTATCCCTGAAACAAGACAGGTTGATGGTCTCGCAAGGCCACTGGAAGAGTTACAATATCTTGCTAAGATACGGAGACCAGCAAAGAAGAAGGCTGCTGCGCCTGAGCCTGCGAATGCCCAGGGAGCCTCTGCGGCTGCAAATGGGCCAAACGGCGTGCTTACCGGAGAAGGTAATGCTAATATGAATGTGTAAGGTTAAGTAGATAGGACTATGATATCATGTATAAGTAATGGGATCGGCTGGTAATTAGGGTACTTTGGCAAATATTGAATAACTATATATGTTAATTGTGAGGCATATGACACGAATGATTGATGATATATGAATTTAATTTGAATCTGATAATAACAGAAGACATAACACAGCATAAAGACATCGCAGGTCAGAAAACCATTAGGCCAATGCCAACACCCATAACCCATGTAGCTATATTATCCCTATCCCCATACCGTGATGACCCAACATGCATCGTAATGAGACGTAACAAAGACTAAGGGAAGACGGTATATATACACAAGGGCTTCGTAAACCAACAAGAGTCCGAAACAGAAG
The DNA here is from genome assembly GCF_000151125.1 of Trichophyton benhamiae CBS 112371. Classification (NCBI taxonomy): domain Eukaryota; kingdom Fungi; phylum Ascomycota; class Eurotiomycetes; order Onygenales; family Arthrodermataceae; genus Trichophyton; species Trichophyton benhamiae. The sequence continues at coordinate 115,101 of NW_003315086.1, read as the reverse complement.
GAAGGAGAAAAATAAGAGTCATAACGGGGATGACTCGGAAAGGTCTAATTCCTGCGATTCCAGCATTGTTAGTATTTAAATACGTTTCATATACGCAGCAGGTGACAAGACTCACATAAAAGTAATCATCATCTCCCCCTTGACCTTTGCCTTCAAGACCGACGCAAGCTCAACATCCAGATCCACTTGGATCTTCACTTTCTTTGACTTTGAGTCTTTGGTGTTGGACGCATCAGGCGTAGGTGTATCGGTGTTGCTGTTGACTCCATTGAAAACTTGCTTGAGGGTGTGGAGTACTCCATTTGCTTCAACTGGTGCAGGCCCGTTAGTACTGTCGTTGGAGCCAGCCGCAGTTGATGTCGGAGGCTGGGTTTCGTTTCCGGTAGTTTCATCCACTTGAACACCGTCAAGCATGCTCGGGGCCTCCTGCTCTTGAGCGGTGTGTTTGTCTGCCTTGGCTTTCTTCTTTTTTGCAGTTTTCTTCGGCACTGTCGGTTTACCTGCAGAAGCTGCTCCGTCTTCAACTGGGTCTTCCCCATTCACACTAGCACCGACGTTACCGGCCTTCGAGTTAAGCGGTTCAGAGTTACCTATTTGAACTGCTGATTCATCTGCTACCTTTGCCTTCACAGCCTTCTTCTTTGGCTTTATCTTCTTAGGTTTGGTCTCTTCTCGAGGAAGGGATTCGTCTCGGTGATACCAGCCCGTTTGCGTGCCGTTACCCCATCCGTCATCTACAAATCCATCATCTCGAGCCGGTGGAGATGGCCATATATCTTGTAGCGGAGCGGTTGAGGGAGCACTCTTGGTTTTCTTCCGATCCTTAGATTTTGCCTTGGGTTTGGTGGATGCGTCGGAGCCTGGCATCGGGGCGTCCTGCTCAACGGTGGCATTAGGGTCAACATTCTCAATATCAAGCTGTATCGTATCTTTGTCGGCGGACACTGAAGTCGGGACGCCACCGTTGTCGTTCAAATCGCCATCGACTGCGGCCTGGGCCAATTTCTTTGCTGCCTTCTTTTCCTTCCAGTAGCCGGTGCGGCCCTTCTTCTTCTTCGCTGCGTTTGGCGACGATGCGGTATTGGATGACGCTGCCTGGTACTCCCGGTCTTGGATTGCGCTCCAGCTATTGTCCTGTTGAGAATCCATCTCCTCCTGGTGCGTTTTGACCCCGTCGTTGGTATCGAAGGTCGACGACTCGCGCGTACCGCCGTCCACAGAGTTCACAGTCATAGCTCTCACCGTTGCTGTTCAAGGTGGCCAGGAAGCGGCTTGTATGCTCTGAATGTCCGTATCACTCTCCACGCTGCCCTCTGTCTTCCTCTCACTGCCGCGATGCGACTCAGCTGTCGTTGCTTTATCGATCGCTTCGTCGCTCTTTTTTTTCTCTTGTTTTTTATTATTTTTTCCCATCTAAAAAATTTGTTTTGATGACATAAGCTCGGAACAAGTGGGTCAGGTGGATCCTTCCCCGTTTGAGCCTAAAATTAGGGCTTAAGGAAGAGAAGGCATAAAGGTATAAAGGAGAAGCAGTTGAAAGCGACGAGAAGGTGGCAAAGGGACGGAGGGCAGACGTAGTGGAGGATAGCAATGGATACCTTGTGCCTGGTCCAGGGCAGGAAAAGAAAAGCAGCCAGGAGATAACATGGTCGAGTAGATGGAGGCGTAACTGAGATATCTGGTATCTTTGACCTAGGTTCTAGGAGGGCTAGACATATAATATAGGGCACATATATATGCTTGAGGGCTGCGGTCTGAACCTAGATCTTGAGATCAGGAGGAGCCGGTCGGCTTTAGGAAAACTTGAGGATCTTGGGAAACTTGACGGGCCTGTGAGGTTATTTATAGGGGCGTCGATTCGTCATCAGGGGCATCAGTCCGGGATATAACATTTTGGTTTGTCTTTTCCATGGTTGAGTATATGGAAGAAAACCATGAGAAATTAGGCGGCCAGTGGCTATCCCATATATTCCTGAGAGACCAGGAATTTCTTCTTTAAGAATCTCAGGATATTTTCTTTCCTTCGCGAGCTTTGACCACAGGAAAGTCGAGGGAGTCTAGGGGAAGCTTAAGGAAGAGATGCTTGTTCGTCCATGTCACTTGTCCCTCGGCGAAGCCTTCAGAGTAGGCTGGCGGTGGCGGCGGATCAGTGATCTTGGTGACCAGGTATGCCGTTGACGCCTCTGCAATGCCATAGAGCAAGACTCCCAACACGGGGATGCGAATCATCAGGTAGAACCCAACTGCAAATCCAAACAGCACTCCATTTCTGTCGAGGAACCACCGTCGTTTCTGATCAGCAGTGAATTTGACTCGGCTGAAGTACGGCTCAAGCTAGGTAGAGTTGTTAGTATACAAGTAACTGACCGTGCAAGAATAGGCACTCGAAGCTTACCAACTCTCTCATCAAGCTGCGAGAGGCAAAGTAACTCTGCAGAAAGACAATCAGATACTTCTTAGGCAGTACTAGACCGGTGCCAAAGACCACAGCCGCTGGCCCTAGACCAACAGCCTTGTTGAAGGTATAGAAACTTGCACATGGAAGGACGAAGTGGCCGACTAAGGGGAGGTGTGAGAGAATGTAGACTGCCAGCGCCATGCCGGTTCGTTTTCCGTAGCGAATGGCGAAGGCCTTTAGAGGCGCAAGGCTTGATTTTTTACCATGAGACATGCCGCCTTTGGAGTACATCCGCAGGTTATCATAGTACATTGGCCGTAGTGTCGTCGGGTCATCGTCCTTGTGCTTCCGCGTATAGGTTATATCAACCCAGCGTAATGACTCCATGAACCTGTTAAGGAAATGTAATAAGTCAACTCCGTCTACTGACCATACCAAGGAAACAGGATTATGCATACATATTGTCCAGGGTTGGCGTGATATACCGCATCAGGGTCATGAGGAAAAATGGCACCTGAAGGACGTAGTTGGACACGAAGTCCAGAGTCCCGATCACTTTATCGTCCCACACAGCATTCTCTAGGTCAATAGCCCAGGAGAGAAGCCATATCACCAGCTTGACAGCCACGATCTGGCGGTCATCTTGTTGTTAGCCATGGCTGGCGGTCGAGAGCGGGCAGACAGATTACTGCGTACCGGGATCGCAACGACGAGGTGGATGGCTATCCCGCTGCAGACAGAGAGGGCAGCCTGTTTATAGTGCTCCGACTTGAAGAGCTCCGGGTTCTGCAGCGCCCTGTGTGCTGTAGTTATTACCATGCAGTCAGCGAGTCTGGTGGTGGCATCAACTGCTCCGTCCGGCTTGGAGAGACCTACCGCCCACGAGCGTCAGCTGCGCGCCCCGCAGGATGGCATTGGGTTCGAACTTGGGCATCTCGATGGCCTGTATATGCGTGTCTCCTCCGTCGAGTGTTGATCGCGGTCGTCGATGTCGCTGTTGGCGTTTTGGTGGCTGGCGGTGCCTCTACGTCACACTAACTAGTCAGTTTAGTTGGTGGACTGGTGACTAGTTAGTTAGTTGGCTAACTATCTATGAGGTGGAGAGCAAAAGCCGACAACTTTGAAACATCGACAACTCCTCTTCACATGCGGCGCGCGATGTAAGAGCGAGGACCTTGGATTTGTTTACCTTCATCTGCTTCTACTTACGCTCCTTTTGGTTTCTTTGCTCGCTCTTTTCGTCTGTCTTTCGTTGGCTGTCGCTCTCTCTCCCACTCCGCCATGGCCGAATCGCCATTCCCCCTGCGCCGCTCCTCGACCATCCCCCGGACCAGAGCCGTCTCGACAGGCAGATATAGCCTGGGAGCGCATGAGCTCTCGACCAGCGGCCCCTCTCCTGCAGACGAGATCCTCTACTCCAGCCCCTCGGCGAAGATTTTCAAGTTCGAGCTGCCAAATTCCTCCTCGTCCTCCCCTATCCTCCCGGACCTCGACTACCCTGTGGACGCCATAGAAACGCTCCCGTGGGAGCTGCCGACAGAGAGACTGGCCTCCATCGGCCCGCTGAAGATAGAGACCGTTGCGGGCTCGGCTACATTTCTGAAATCCGGCAGCGTGGTGTACCCTTTACTCAAGAACAGCCAGTGCTGGTGTGTGGACCAGGTCTCTAGATTCGTCTTCAGGATACGGAAACTCACCTATTATCGCGTCGAGCTCCCTGGGGAGACGGAGGAGGATAAGAGCCGGGTCGAGAGCTTCAAAGAGGTCCTGTCCGGGATTATCAGATATGAAATCACTCCTTGTCCGTTTAAACGTGGGTTCTCCGTGGTCCTGCCGGAGGAAGCAAAAACACCCAAGAAGAAGAAAGCATGGCAGCCAAAACTACAGCCCATGCCTCCCTTTCCACCGCTGAATCTCCCTACTGATGTGCCCTTGGCTGCCTCGCGTGATCTGGAATCAAATGGCGGGCCCGTACTTGATGTGCGCAAAGCCACTTCTCGGGAACAGGACCAGGACCAGGATACGGGGAATGACCCGTCTGTGGCCACTGATGGAGAAGATTTTTTGTTTGTACCGGATAATATGCAGTCGGACGGTTCTACAGTGACTCCCCCTCCTCAAGCCTTCCAGTCTTTGGTCGCCAAATTCCAGCAGTTGCAAGATGCAAGCCCCGCGGAGGAAAAAGAACACCAGGAGTATATGGATGACAGCGAGCGGATGTCTAGCTTAGGGTCCTTCCATACATGTGAAATGGATGATTCCATTTCCCCTTCGGATACCCAATACTCGGACCCTCCGTCTCCATGGAATGAAGGGACTACTGCTGCACCTTCTTTGGCACATGGAGAAGATACCTCAGACCAATCTCCGTCTATTCCAGAATCCGACCCCTTTATTGATTCAGATGACAATAATATGAGCCAAATACCAAGAGAATTTCTGTCTACAGATCTACATTCAACTCCTACACAACCTAGCTTCGACAGACACGGATCAATCTACCTTTCATCCGAAGAAGGCGTTGACGTCAACGAACCCAGCTCTGATCTCCGTCAACGCCTTCGTAGCAACCGGAAGCGTGATCTATCGCCGCTCCCACCGCCATCTACTCTATACTATCCCTCTGCGCGGTCTCCCGCCAACCATCTCACCCACACAATCATGAAGAAGACATGCACCTATGTCCTCGGCCCACCAGTCCAGTTCCTCATGCTTCTCCTACGTCTTGCTGCAAAGGTGGCTGCTACCAGACCATCTCCTACTTCCCCTGACTTACCGGACCCATACTCTGACCAGGATGACATTGGTGATCTAAGTGAAGACGACTTTGGCATACCCATCCCCTATACCTCCTCACTTAAGCAGGTGAACTCGAATTCACTAAGCGTCTACGATTCTTTGGACGAGGCAGATTAGACCTCATTGCATTCTGTTTTGTTTAGGCTGTACTTGTACCTCTTGTGTCCTACTTTTTTTTCGCTCTTTCTTTCGGTCCATCTAGCGTGTTGTGTGGGCGGTAATGACGGCTTAGGGTTTCAGGCACCATATGCAACATCTACTTGCATTAATGACATTTTTTTTAGCATTTATCGGGAGGTGGTTTACTTTTTTTTCTCGGCCATAGCTGTACAGGGATCTTACTGGACGTACAAGACGTCTCGCTCGTTCGCATTTATTTTCCTGCAGCATTCTTGATATACCAGCCATTATTGAATACCATTTCATTTGTTGAAACTGATCCGTTGTTTCCCGTATATCTCTATGTCCCAGTACGCAGTAGGAGACCCCATCTAACGCCAAACAATGCATATATATCCCAAGAGCAAAAAGCTCTTCCTCAGCTCAACAAGACATACCACTAGCACGTGGCCGTCCTTTAACTAGGCTCCCTGCTCCTATTTCTTTCCCTTAGCCTTGCCTTTCTTCTTTGCGCTGCGGTCCCTCTTCTTCAAGCCCACCATGCCGGCCTTGCATATCTCTGCATACCGGCGATAAAATGCCTCTATCTCTTCTGGTTTCACGACCGTGGAAGCCTTGACTTTCGAATCTTTGTGTCTTCCGTTTGATGCCCGAATTAAGATCATTGGCGGATTCGACACTGTAGATTGTGATTCATCTTTACTTGTAGTTTCTGACTGGAGACGTTTCTGTGTAAGGAACACCGAGCCGCGGGACGAGGCCGACTGCTTGACGAGGAGGGACTCGAGGAAGGAGAGGAACTATAGCCGATACGCCATTAGCTATCTGGGCCATCTAAAGCACCCTTTGTATCGTGGGGTATATTTCGTCCTGTATCCATACCTCGTCGTTAGGGAGGTGGGGTTTCGACATTGTTGCGCCGATGTGTAGCTGTCAATGAGGTCCCAGTAAACGTATCCAAGGGAGATAGATTCTTTGCAAGGACCCAGGTATATATTCAGGCCCGCAAGCAGGTAATAATAATGACTGTAAGAAAGGCAAAGTTGTCTCTTCTTCTTCCTTGGTTGTTTCTTTGCTTTTCGGGCTTTTTTTTCGCAGCAAAAAGTGTGGACGATTTAAGGTTTAGTGGCATGACGCTTGGGCCACATCATAATTTTTGAAGAAAAGAAAAAAAAAAAAAGGTCGAGATGTTGAAGACTTAAGGAATGAGATGACGAGGACGACGAGACCGCGATGCGTCGACCGGAGATAAATACCACGCGGCTCCCAAAGCAGCTGCGCGAGGAGCTGGGACTGAAGGACAGCCGGGACAGTGGGAGGCCCAACAGAGGGCGAGGGAAGCCTCTGAGCAGGAAAGAAAGGCGAAAGGAAGAACGCTCACAGAAGAAACAGCATCACCAGCAGCCACGCAAGCTGGTGCAACGACATGTACGAGATGACCAGGACCGGGACCGGGACCCCGGTACAGAAGCGTCTTCAGATGATGATGCTGGTGACAGAGAGCTACGAACGACTATACCAGCGAAGCCGGAACCCAAATCTATTCTGAAGAAGCGCAAGCGAAGTGATGAAGCTCAGGGTACAAAGAAGAATGACGACGCGGACGTTGCCCTTCCTGAGCGCAAAATTCCACGGGCAGTTCGGGAGAAGCTTGAGGAGGACGACAGGGAGATAGCTCGGCTGGAGAAGGCCTTGGGGTTGAAGGGGAAGAAGAAGCTTCCGAAATCTTTTGAAGAAGACGGACTAGCTGAGATACTGGGTGATCTGGGAGGATACGGTTCCGAGTCAGACCAGAAGAGGGGCAAGCAAGACGGCGAAGAATGGCTACAGAGCAAGAGGAGAAAAGCTCAGGCTCAGGCGCAGGCTGATATGAGTCTCGACGAAGACTCAGGCAATGATTTCGATTCGGACAGTGGGGAGGATGAAACAGATGAAGACGATGAAGGTTTGCTGGATGAACTAGAGGAGGATGATGAGAGCAGCGAAGAGGGCAGCATGGACGAATTCGAAGGCTTCGATGACGAACCTGAGCAGCCACCCAAACGAATAAAAGAGAACCCATATGTTGCCCCTGTAGCTCCCTCCAGCAAAGACCAACCGAAGTACATCCCGCCATCGCTACGAGTGGCTGCAGCAACAGAATCCGAAGCTCTCATTCGTGTTCGTCGTCAATTGCAGGGCCAGCTCAACAAGCTATCAGAAGCCAACCTGATATCCATTCTCTCTGAGATCGAAAAGATATATCAAGACCACCCGCGCAAAATAGTTACAACCACTCTAATAGACCTATTGCTTGCTTCGGTAGCTGATAGGAGCACCCTTAATGACACCTTTGTCATCCTCCACGCTGCCTTTATATCTGCGGTGTATAAGGTAATTGGAATGGATTTTGGAGCAGAGCTTGTACAGCGCGTCGTGGAAAAGTTCGATGAAATATATGAGGATAAAAACTCCAGTGATCATGCCTCTAAGAGCAAGATATTGTCAAACCTGATGTCTTTGCTATCACATCTATATAATTTTCATGTTATTGGAAGCAGTCTAGCGTTTGATTATATTCGTCTCTTACTCACGGAGATCAATGAGTTGAACACTGAACTGCTTCTGAAAATTATCAAGAGTAAGTAATACCCCGTATGCTAGAGCCCCTTGTCATATATTGATACTAATTCCAACCACAGGTTCTGGATCTCAGCTGAGGCAAGATGACCCTTCCTCGCTAAAGGATATTGTAATGCTCGTTCAGCCAGCAGTAGCTCGGGTTGGCGAGGCGGCATTATCAGTCCGCACGAAATTCATGATTGAAATAATCACCGATCTTAAAAACAACCGCCTAAAAACTGGCATTGCCGGTACAGCACTGGCTTCCGAGCACATCACCAAGATGCGGAAGGTTCTTGGGACCCTGAACAACAGGAACCTCAGAGCTAGCGAGCCGCTCAGAATCAGTCGAGCAGATATTCATAATTCATCTAAGACAGGGAAATGGTGGCTTGTTGGTGCAAGCTGGAAGGACCCTTCAATGACCGATGACCATAGCAATGACCCCAGTGCAGGCCGTGATGCAACTATGACAGACACTTTGGATGTCGATATCACCGGAGGAGAAGTTGACTTAGGTCAACTTGCCAGAGCTCATCGCATGAATACTGACGTTCGACGATCGATATTTGTCGCAATAATGTCGGCAACCGACTGTCGAGATGCATATCTCCGGCTGACCAAACTCCGTTTAAAACGAAATCAGGAGACCGAAATTCCTCGCGTGTTGATGCATTGCGCAACCGAGGAGGAAGCGCATAACCCTTACTACACGTTGATAGCACGAAAGCTATGTGGCGAGAAGAGAATGAGAATGGCGTTTATGTTCTCTCTTTGGGATATCTTTAAGAAGATGGGAGAGCGAGGCCACTCGGAGGAGGACGACGATTTTAGTGGCATCGACGCCGAAGATGAGGAAAATGCACTCAGCACGAGAGCAATATTCAACCTAGCGAACATGTTTGCCAGGTTAATTGCAGAGGGTAGTTTGTCTTTAGGCATCCTTAAAATCCTCGATTTCCCGTACTTGCAGCCGAAAACAAAGACATTTGTGGAGATTCTTCTCATAACAGTCATGACACAATCGCAGCAGAAATCACACAAAAAGCATAAGAACAAAGACAACGCCGACGATGGGTATGACGAGAAGGCTCTAGTGACTATTTTCATGAAAACGTCTGAGACACCGCAAGTGGTTGCAGGGCTCAGATATTTTATCCGCAAAGTCGTTACCAAGTCTGACGTAGTGACTTCGAAACGGGATAAGAAGTTGGTGAAATGGGCATGCAAAACTGCCCTTGATACATTGAGTATCGTTGCGGAAGGAGGTTCAATGGCTTAGAATAGATACCCCAGTTCATTCATGTATAAAAAGTTTGAAGATAATTGAGCGGATTTAAATTTCCTCATCTTTGGTTCAATTGAATATATAAATCGGTTAAAGAACGGAGAGTCTTCACATCACTCCCAATGGCTCGATGGTCCGTACCGGGAAGATAATCCATCCCATCCCGGAGTAACAAGAAGCTTTCCCATCCAGCATTAATGGCTCCTTGGTAATCATCACCATGGTCGTCTCCTATATGAATACGTCTCCACCCGCCGTCTACCTGAGACGCAGGGTCTGTTACCGACAAATGCTCTTTGGCTCTGGTTTTCGCAACATCAAATATATGGCGATGGGGCTTTTCTTCTCCTGCCTCATAACTCGTCACTATAAAGTCAACATCGTTCAACTGAGTCCCACCCGTAGGAATAGATGATGATGCACGAGGTAGCAATTCTCCGCTATCTGCCCATGCATTCCCAACTGACAACCCCAGCGAGTTCAGGATCGGGGATACCCTGTCGTCGGAGTTGGAGACCACACCAACAATGACATTCTGTACATCGCCGTCTCTAAGGCAGCCGGCTCTCTTCCTTTCCTGCAGCTCTTTCTTCCAGGAATGTAGGCGGCTGAAGAAACTTTCCACATCTTCAAATAAAGTATATCCTTCCTTGCTCTCAAATCTTCGAAGGAGCTGAGATACCAATGAGTCCGGGACCTCTTGTACAGCTCTTGTTTCTGAAACGCCTTCTAATTCGTTTTTGCCTGTGTGAACTCGTGCAAAACAACCCCTTATGACATTTGCCCACCATTCTCTAGGGCCACCAAATCCTGGTGTGTTTCTCCCATAATTGGGCCTTGAGGCAGTTTCTCGTTTAAAAGCAACCTTGAATGCCGCTTGTACTGATTCTGGGGTGACATTTTGGGATATGAAACCTGCAGCCTTTGCAATCTCAGTGTACTGCAGCGCGACGTGTTGCCTAGGGTGAAATATCGTGTTAAACGCATCTAACGTCAAAAGAAGTGTCCGAGGGCGAGGACGAAGTGTTGCCGTCATTGCAATTGCAGTATGTTTGATAATGGCCTTGTAGCATTTTCATATTGGATTTCTCCTTGATCTCCTGAATCGGTGATTTGGAGTTGGATTGTTCGGGTTTTGCCAAGAACCTCGGCTGATGCGCAGAGCCTCATCTTTAATTGAACATCAACCGCGTTTCCGCGTAGCCTGCTTGACTTGTTTCGTTTCATCAACGAATCCGGCCGCATTTGGTGCGATGGAACCCGAGACGAATGAGCTGATTTGCCTGATACCTGGAGGATTGGCTTAGAAAGCAATATATCATGCCATATGAATGTATGTTTGTTGTGGCGCGTTGGAACATGGACTTCGTTGACTTCTCCAGCAGACACCAGCAAGAGCGCGTCAAAAGCCGGAGGAAGATGAATATCCTGAATACCCCAACAGGACTCGTCCTCCGCAACAAGTATCCAGAACTCCGCGATTCCATTTGGGGCCGCCGTCGTCCCAGAGCAGTGTTCAATTCGCGTCAACTCCCCGTTTCCTATTTGGGGGCAATAGTAGCCAGTCACGACGTCCGGCGGTAGTTGATGAGATCGATAAGGATGATCAGGAGGGTATTCATGGGTTGAAAAGATCGTCCGCCATCTTTCATGGTGAAGTGATTGAGGATTCGGAGTCGGAACCGGAACCCATAAACAATGGTGGAAGCATTTCGTCAGGGTCAGGAGACAATCTCAGCAACCAAAAACCGACAATTGGAAATGCTTATAGTAGTGATGATGAAATGCTCCTCCCTCTTTCTCCCACTCGTCCAAAAATCAAACGGCAAAGGCAACTTTCCCGGGCTTCCTCTATAGAAGGTGGTCCCGAAGCTAAGAGGACGGTTCCTGGTGGCGATGATATCGTGTCTTCTCTAGGGAGCTCACCTCCCGCCTTTGTGGAAGATTCTAGGAGCCCACTCTCAGAGCTAAATGAACAGGAAATTCTTACACCTGCTCGAAAGGAGCTGTCGCGTGGGCAAGTGCCATCTAGTCATCCTCGATTTGTCGTTAACAAATGGCAAATCAATACCCCCATACCAGGAAAATTAAACTATTCTCAAGCTCCCCATCACGGGGAGCCAGGAGCCTATGCATCTACACCACGACAGAAACCCCGTTTTGTTCTGCCATCTACCCCAGAAGCGGGACATGGTAAGAAGAGAGCGGGCCCTGTGACGAGCCCAAGTCCATTCTCTCCGCTCGCACGTCGCCCAAGGCGAGGGCGTGGTGGCTCTTTAGCGAAGCCGGATTTTACTCCCAATGGAATGGCGACACAAGTTCGAAACTGGATACTGGAAATCGGGGCCAGACGCCAAGCAGGTGGCCAGCCATCATCATTGCCGGCTGCGCTATTTTCTTCCGCCTATCCAATTACCAGTGATAATGACACTAGCCCAAGCCAGATTAATGTCCAAGACAAATACTGCCTTAATACGAAAGTTAGAGGAGTGAAATATTCAACTACGCGTTCTGCTCGAGGAGCCGGGCACCCAGCTCCATATATACTCTGCAGTTATGGGGAAGATAAAACCCCTTTAGCTCAAATGCTGCTTTTTAACCCCCCTCTAAGAGCCCCTCCATCAACTGTATCTGCCTCTAACATCATCCGGGACGGCAGCTCCATTGGTATTAGAAATGGCCTGGCATGGGAGATCGAGATCGATACGCTTACTACTACCGGAAGTGAGCATTCCGGTAAAGATGACTCTGATATTGTCAAAAAATCATCCCGGCCCTGCTGGGTCGGAATTGAGTGGGATATTCTGGTCTGAATGAAGGCAAGGGGGAAAAAAATATTTACTACACCATCTAATAAGCTATGCCTAAACATACCATAGAGCCGCTCAATGCCTAACCACCATCCGTTGACTCCTGCCCTACATTATGATCAAACCCAAAGCAAATACATACATACGCCCATTAATGAAGGAAATTTTCATCACTCCCATTCACTTGGCCTTGAACCTAGCAGCCCGCTTAGCCCACCTCCCATATTCATCCGTTGGGCAATCAAATTGGAAGAGCTAGAGCTCTTCAGTCCCTTCTTGAGCTGTAGTTCTCTTTCCTTTTCTCGTGCCGCAGCATAGTAATTCACTGCACCCTTTCTGCTACCCTGAACCCCAGCAGACTCCGTAACCACAACGGAAGAGCCGGAGCTGGTGGACGTTGAAGATTTTGTTGTTGCAACCGACAGACCTGAGGATGACCGTCTTTGCAGGAAAGGAGGAAGCTTGAATTCGGGCCCAGCACTGTTCATGCTGGAGTGGAAAGCAAGCTTACTTCCCGAAGCTGCATTAGATGATGCCTGACGTCGAAGTGCGAGACGGTCAACCACCTTTCCTCTTTGTCGGTGGGGCTGAGCAGCATTATCAACCGAGCCTGTCCTGTCCTGTTTGCCGGTCTGCAAAGCCCCTCCGTCATCGATGAAATCGGCCTCTTCAATACCACCGGAATGATCAGGTTGTGCTGCTTCATCATGTGGCATCACATTGCTTGACAGAGGAACAGCTGATGAAGCATCTGTGTTAGGACCATCAAGTACGAAGGACACGGTTTCGCGTATTTCAGCAAGAGTCAGGGGTTTCTTCATGCTTGCTTTACGGGCCAGCTTTCGGGATTTCACCGGTATTCGGTTTAGTGAGTCGGCAGCAGCAGCGTCAAAAGGTCGTTTTCTAGTAGCTGATTCACCGTCCTTTTGGCTACTATCATTGCTGTTGTTGTTGCTCCCCTGGGAAGCAACGTAATTGTCGGTATCTTCGCCTTCTTCCAGGAAATCTGAGTCATTATCGAAGTCCATATCCTCGATAGTTCTCATGAAAGCTGCCTTCTTCGGGTCCTCTGCGATTTTACCAATCTTCTCATCTGCAAGCAGAGCCTTTCGCATTTTCATAAACTCTCTTCTCTTTGCCGCTCGACGTCGAGAGATACGTTCATCGTCCGAATCTGACAAATCCAAAGCATCGCCAACGCGTTTTCTGCGCAATGCTCCAGTAGTGATATCTTTCATGAGTTTATTCACCTGGAACTCATCTTGCTCACGTTCGTGGTGACTGCACATGTGTTAGCTTCCGAAATGAATTGAAAAATGGTTGGCACCTTCGAATACATACGCGTTCATAGCAGCCAGTTCTTTCTCATCCACCACCTCTCCACTATTATCATTGATCATTTGTCTGTCAAACTCGTCTTCTGATCCAGAGTCCTCGTCACTTGCACCTCCAAGCCCTGCATATTCATCGTCGGATTCCTCGGCTGCTTCTTCAACCATCTCTTTTGCCTTGCTCTTATCCTTTATAAATGGCTTACTTGCCTTATTTTTCATTAACTTGAAGGCATCAACGTTGGTATGGGGCTGGTCGTCATCACCAGCAACGGTTCCCTGGTGAGCATTGCCGCGCCTAAGTCGTTTCCTTTCTTTTCTATGGTCGCCATCCTGGTTGGAGGTTATCACAGACCCAGCTAGAGTAGATGGCGTGGGTCGGAAACGTTTCGCTTGATCAAATGGGGACATGACAAATCCATCGTCTTGAGTTGGCTCTGGCAGCTGTGAATATTCTGTGTAAGTTTTGGTACTGGGCGAATCGATTGCTGGAGTATTGTGTTCTGGAAATCCGGCAAATATATCAAGAGTTCCGCTCTCCTGGCCCTGGGTTTCAGGAGCGAAACCCTGAGAGTCTGAATCGAATAGGTCGGCTACAGGAAGATCTATGCCAGGCATCTTGCGTAGCTGTGCTAAAGAGTCCTCCTGGGAATCTTCCTGACTGTTTCCCAGGGTTGCAGCGAAGGCTTGGGATAGTCCTATAAGCGGAGTCGTTGGTTGTCCAATATCGGGTATCTTTGGTTTGGGGGTGGCAGTCACTTGCATCTCGACAGGCTTCTCATCCTCGTCATCGCTGACTACGAGCTTTGCCCTGTTTCTTTGCCGCAAGCTCAACTTGCTACAATCCTGTGTTTCACCCTCTTCATCTTCATCAGCGCTTTCTTCAGCTTGGTTATCGAGGAACTTTGTATTCTGCTCCTTATCCTCATCTTCATCACAGCCATCATCACTGTCCATAGTTTCCTGCTCTTCTTCCGAGCGCTCTGAATTTTCACTCTCAGAGTCCTCTTCAGCGTCCTCGACATATTCTTCCTCTTCATCACTGGCAATGTCATCCACGCCTTCGCTATTTGACTTTGCAGCAGCCCGCTTGGAGGCAGCCTTTTCTTGTTTTGCAATCTGGTCCGCCTCTTCTCTAGCCTTCTCTACCAAATCTTCAACCTCCTCCTCACCACGGACGCGCTCTTCTGCGGTTTGGATGATGACGCCTTTAGCCCGAAGTGCTGCAAGTTTTTCCTCTCGTTGCTGCGCAGCTTGTTCCCTAGCCTTCCGAAGTAGGATGTCATCAAGGTCTCCTTGTGTCATAGGCTGTGGTTTCCGACTAGACTGCAGTTGGGCCAATGCTTTCAATGTGCGGAGTGAGTTTGATAATTTGTGAGACTTTTGGGTTGTGACATTCTCGAAGAGCGCTAAACGGCGAGCCTGGTGTGGGGATGTAACAACCTCGAGATCTGAGTCTGAGTCGTGTCGCTGGTTTTGTGCAATAGTTTCTGGAGATAATCGAACTTGTATTTTTCTCCCGGGTTTCGTCACCTTTGGGACATTTGGTATGGCAACGGGTTTTCCTTTCAAACATTGCCGTTCAGTGGTTTCTTGTTGAGGTATCTCAGACTCATTACTTTTAGTCAGTAAATCATCAATTGTGATTTCCATGTCCTCTTTCAGAAGGTTTTCTGAGTTCGGGGCCGTTTCATCAATAGCAGCAGGCTTGTCTCCTTGATCCTTCTGTAGTGTTTCCCTGAGAGGGGAGGTCGGAGGTGTAGAGTGCAACGCTTCCGCATCCGAAGTTTGGGCGGGGGTATCAGAACAAGAGCCGCTGTTAGAAGGAGCAGACACGGGCTTCTTGTTAAATCGGGCCAAGAAGCTCTCAATGGTTATCTTCTTCTTGGTCGTAGCCTCGTGTGCTAATTGCATGTTCCGAGCTATCCGCTGCGTCTCACGGTTCATCTCAAGCAATGCCTTCTTACTAGCCTTTCTCATGGGCCGTGGCTGTTGGGTAAGCCGCTGGACAGCTTCATCGTCTTCATCATCTTCATCTTCTCCATCCCCATCTGTATCTAACTCCATACTTCTCTGCTCCCTCTCTTGCTCCTTTGCAAGTTTTTCCTGCTCCAGCTGCTTAAGCTTCATGCGCTTCTCATTGACAAGAGACTGGAGACAGGAAACTGGAGGTGAAGCTACTGAAATGGCTGCATCACGTTGTGTCGTCTTCGCGGGGCTAGGTGACTCCATTGGAACAAACAATGGTGACGGTGATCGTGATGGGGCATCATTTCGTAAGTGAGAGGGGGAACGAGATTCCCTTGCTTGTGTGGTTCGTCCTTTTCTTCCAAAGGCCACGACATCATCATCCTCCGATTCCGGTCCAGAATCCAACCCAAACATTTCCTTGTTTGATGATATATCTTTCGATGTATCTCGTGATGTTGTTATACTCTTGCTCTCAGGCAATGTTGATTCTTTAGAGTATGCGCTCGCCAGCATTCTAGCAGCTAATCTTCCCCTTGGTGCAACTGGCAGTTGATCCTCCTGGTCATCTTCGCTGTCCTCATCCATCTCATTAGCAGGACGGTCGGGATTGGGTCGCGCGAATGGTTTCGATGTAGCATTATCCGGCTCCGAATCCGAGTCGAACGCGGCAAGCATAGCTTTAATCTTTCGTCTAGGGGTCATAGAAGCCGGTGAGCTGCCATGATGGTTGCCGGAGCCCTCAGTGCTCTTCTGGGTATTGCTTGGAGTGCCGGAGCGCGTCGAGCGCGGCGAGGCGGTGGCCATAACTGGGGATATGAGTGTAAACTAGTATAAAATCATAGACGGCGAGTCCAGTAAACGGATTTTATTCTGTCCCAAAATGATATTTGACTTGTGAAGAAAGAGGATAAAAAGAAGAAGCTGGAGAATCGTGTTAATGCTTGATATCAGTTTTGATAGTCGCGCGTCTCTAGAATTAGATTTGGCCCGCTTTACACGTAGAGACGCGAAGAACCAATTAACGACGCGCTTTTGCTGAGTAATCCTAAAGTCAAAATGTAGCGGATAAATGTTTATACGAGTGTGGATTAGTAAGCATTGCAAACTCAGCAAACAGGGCAAACAAGTCAAACACAACCGTATCAAGAGCATCAAAAGCTGAGAGAATGAAACACCTAATGAATGAACCGCATGCTTGTCATTAGAATATTGTAGCTAAAAGTACAGTAATGCTTTGAGTCGTACAGTTTGGCCATGATTCAGAATCATTCTGGGCCCTTGGGATTCCAGCGGAGCTTTGGCGCAGATGGCCGAAGGACCAGCTCTGGCTCTTTTGGCTTGGGGGATTTCGGGTAACATCTGTCGAGATGAGCCTGGAGGTCTCGTTCCATAACTTCTGCGGCTCGATCACCGTAGTGGTACATGTAGAACTCTGAGTTGCTCCTGGTTATAGTCTGTGTAATCATTTTGAGAGTTTCAGCATGGAGGTTTTCCTTGTCCTCTAACCGTTTCTTCTCTGCCGCAGCTTCAGCTTCAATCTTTTGTTTCTTCGTCTGAGACTCTTCTGAAGATGCAGAAATTCTCTTCCGGGTAGCTTCTATCAGTTTTAGCCGTCTTTCCTTGGCTGCAAGATATTTCAGAGAGTGGCTCAGTCCCTGGTGACTATTTGATACAACATCCAGCGGTGGAACATTGAAGAAAAGAACTCGCCCTTGGTCGTCTTGCTGGAACTGGTCACGTATTTCCTTTGGAATTGATTGGTCCAGGCCGTCACGGAGATGGAAGGTTTCTACACTGCGCGGTGCATTGGGGTTGTAAACGGGTGGAGGGATGCTCGCTTGAGGCAAGCGGCTTCCTTGGTATGAAGGGAAGTTATGCGGTGCTGAGTATGGCTGTGCAGGCTGGGGAGCATGGTATGGAGGCTGGGGTGTTTGTGGATGAACTGGCATGTTACGGTTGTTGTGAGCGACTGGGTACATCGGCATATTTGGTCGTGCTGGGTGATATGGGTGTGGCCCTCCTGGCATCATGGGAGGTTGAGGGGAAGTAGCAAGGTGGGCCGCATGAGGCATACGGCCAGGAATGTGTGGAATAGAGTTATGTCGAACATGATCTTGGCCGGGCATAGGCTGCATCGGCGTATGAGGCTGAACCATAGAAGGTGGCCTCGGAATTGGTAAGGAAGCAGGCGGCTGAAGCTGCAGTGGAGGTGGTGAAGGTGTTGGCTCTGGGGGAGGAGACTCCTAAAGAACGGGTCAGTAAACATGTTACACCATGCAGAACGTGTATTAGGCGGCTAGCTACTCACATTCTCATCGCGTGGACGGCAATGGACAGCTCCCACGATAGGCGGCGCATTCTCGGCACCCCAGGTAGGCTTTGGGAGGTCATCCGTTTCCTTTGCGTCTTCTTTGAGGAGATGTCTGATAGGACTCGGAATCTTCTTGATCTTCCGAGGGGCATCAAACAGTTCCATCTCGTAGTCCTTCTCGCGTACCTCGTCAGGCAGGCAGCTGGCCCATGTTTTGATCTTGTTGAGTTTGTGCTTTTCTTCATTGTATCTGGCTTCACACACATAAACCTCTTTGTTGAGCGGTAGGTCCCGTGGGCGTCCACGGTTGTAGCGCGTGAAGAACATAACAAAGCATCTATCAACAACTTCGTCTATCCGGTGGTCTCGGTACTGGCCAGTCTTGACAACTTCATTGGGGTAGAAGTGCTTCTCGAAGTGATGGACGGTTTGCTCGGGTCGGTAGTACCAGCAGGCATTGATCCATTTTTCACCCTCAGGGTCTTGCCAGGTCCGATACAGCTGGGCTACAATGGGTTTCGTCGCATCGTTTGGATTTTGAAGATGAACCCAATCACCAACCCGCCAGACCTCGTCCTTGTATGTAATGCCATTAGGCAATGGTAGACGACCGTCTTCCATCAGGTATTCACTGTCCGCCTTGTTCTTCTCCTGTTCGGCAAGCCTATGTGCCTCTCGATGCAGATCAACGGCATCTCGGTATATCTGGCTCTCAGGAAGGTTATAGGCCTTCGCGTTGTTGAACATGACATCGACATCCCTCATGAAGTGGTCAACGGAGGTGTACTTTTTGCGTTTTGACTTTCTCTTGATAAGATCGATAGCAAGAGGCTCTTTAATCTCAACGTAGTAGTCTGGATACGCCGATTTATCCGGAAGACGTTCAAAATGGCGAACCTTCATCTGTCCGCTGCTGTCTTTCAGTTTACGGATTCCCTTGAGAACGGCTTTGATCCGAGCTTCCATAGGGGTATCAACACGTGGGGGGCGGCCTCGTCTCTTGCGTCCATCAGCATCAGCTCCCTTGTGAAGGTCGTTCACTCCACTTTCGCGTTTTGAGCTAAGACGAGGTCTGCCTTTACGTTTTCGACGTGGAGCTTCATCGTCCGAATCTTCGGCTTCTTCATCTTCTTCATCTTCTTCCTCTTCTTCTTCCTCCTCCTCAGCAGGGAGAGGGTCAGCCTCCGGGATTTCTCCAAGGTCAGGAAGTTGAGCCGTTTCGGGGGAGATTATTTCTTGTTCTGCGAGCTTTTGGAACTCGGATATCATAACATCCTGTCAAAGGGAAAAAATTCAAGATTTAGCATGGTTACTTGCTGTAGAGCTAGGAAGGAACAGCATACTTTGATAATAAGCGCGTCCTCGTAAGCCATGGATTTCGGGCGATTGTATGTTTGCGCATTATGTGGGATCTGTACGGCAGGTGTTAGCATCACCTACTATGGCTAACCCCAGAGGCGAGGTTGTTCTCTTACCAAAGCGCAGTCCCTGACAAACTCCGCGAAATGAGTATAGACTTTGGATTTGATCTTCTGTTTCAACACGCTCAGGGCCATCGGTTCCTTGATCACGTCGTAGTAATCGGGTACGTTGCGCTTGTTAACACTCCGATGGAAAAGTCTCGAAGGATCATGGCCGCTGTTTCCAACGAAGTCAGCTTGAGAACAAGACGGGAACGGGCATAGGCACGATCGCATAGACATACTCTGGCTCCCTATAGTTGTATAGGCTTATAAGAACGTCCGACATAGCCCTCCATTGCACGAGCGTGACTTGGCTGGCAGGCGCATCGGCGGCCTTGGAGCTCTCGATCGATTCGACTACCCCAGGAGTCTCAGCTGCCGGCTCCTGCGCAGCCTCCCGCAGCTGATTCTCGATGCTGGCAGCACCGCCAGAGCTATCTTCCGCCATAGCTAGACGTGTTCTCAGCGTAGTAAAGCCCGCGACGACGAGCTACCTGAACAAAGCGAGTCAGTCAAGTCGCAGTGGAGTGAAAGTGACCTCAGCAAAGCTCGAATTAGGTCCAAGTTCCGATAATCGCGAACTTCTTTTTTTTACTGGGCCGCGTCTAAGTCATGTGATCATTTCGGATTTATATTTAGCCGCGATTAGTTAAGCGAGCTTGGCGCGAGGCCAAACCTTAATATCCCCCAACTTTGGACAAACAAACTTGGACGACGAGGAGGACGAGCAAGAAACTGATATTCCTGATATTCTTAGACAAAACTGATATTCTTAGACATTTATTCTTATTCACAGTTTTGCGAGTGCCGAGGGTGCCAGTATGAGACTTCGGATTCGTGGTCCTAATGGCCAGTCTACTGTCACTCTGGAGGACACGGCAACGGTGGAGGAGCTGCTGGACAATATCAGTCGAGCGACTTCACTATCATCATACGATATAAAGTACGGATATCCACCGCAGTCTCTCCTTCTTAGCCAGTTTGATGCCAAGTCTAAGATCAAAGATATAGGCGTCAATCTGAATGGAGAGCAGCTCATTGTGAGTAAGCGGGAGGAGCCTGCACCGCAGCCAGAGCCATCATCTGAACAGGAAAGGATAGAACCAGCAGCACCGCTTTCTCTCACCAAGAAGAAGAGCAGTATAGAAGACAATGCACCAGAGATTCCCTCTCCTGAGCATGGGGGAACGATTGTCCTTCGGGTCATGCCTGATGACAACTCATGTTTGTTCCGTGCCGTTGGCAGTGCAGTCCTAGGCGCAATTGATACCATGACCGAACTGCGGTCTATCGTCGCTCAAAGCATTCAAGAACAGCCAGACTTCTACACTGCTGCAGTTTTGGAAAAGGCCCCTGATGACTACTGCCGTTGGATTCAGACTGAGGATGCCTGGGGGGGTGGAATTGAGCTTGGCGTCCTCAGCAAGCACTTTGATATTGAAATATGCTCAATAGATGTTCAGACTCTGCGCATAGACCGATTCAACGAGGGTTGCCCTACCCGCTGCATCGTGGTATACTCGGGTATTCATTACGACACCGTTGCCTTATCTCCGTCCGATGAACCCTACACCCATGCATATGCTCCACCGGAGTTTGACACTAGGATATTTGACTCCTCGGACCCGATCATTTTGGAAAAAGCCATAGAGCTATGTCAGATATTAAATGAGAAACACTATTATACCGACACCACCAACTTCCAAGTTAAATGCAACGTTTGTGGAGGACTCTTTGTTGGTGAAAAGGGTGCCACCGCCCACGCATCCGAGACCGGCCATTATGACTTCGGAGAAGCTGGCTATTCCGGTGGAAACGATTAATTTTGTCCATCATACATAGTGATAACATTGCTCAACAATCCCGGATTAAGACTTTGCCTAAATCAACCTAAAGGGACATCGCCATTAAGAAGCCAAGCGTAGTCGAAGCAAGATAGCCGACATGACATCAACCGTTTCCTAGCCATAAACATGTTAAATACAGTCCCCTCTGCCTATAAAGAGGGTTATTTCGGTAAGATCATTCGAACATGAAGCTTCAGCACAGGAAACAGCACCCACATTGCACCCGGGATGATGGGTGTAAGGCCTGCGTGAAATTATAAAACATTTCCCTAAAGTTGCGGCCGTTGGATTTACAGCGAATGGCAGACGCCTCCCGTGAGGTCAATTGAGCCGCCTTCATATTATATCAGTAATAGAAATTGTGCACAGTGGTAAGTCGCCGGTATTTCATATGCATCTCCATCTATAAAGGTCCGGCTGCACTCTCAACAATAAATGTCCCTCTGCGCCTCAATACTATCAGGAGTAGAGCATAGAGGGATACTGGGATAAGGACAGTGTGTGCATCAAACACGAGCTTGTTCCACCACCGGCAGTAGAGCACCCCGCAAGCTACTCCCTAATTTTGGACCAAGTTGTCCGTGGGTAAATTTTTCACGCTCAGGCTCAGGCTTCTTTTACGATTCTACTGATGAAAACATACAGTGCCATGCAGATGCGTAAAAATACAGTCGGCACAGCATGGAGTCAGGGGCTTCTAGTGACTCAGTGTTGTATACCTAATGGTTATCTTATGACTTGCTTCTGAGTTACTTGAGTCACCTGCATCCTCCCCTTCTACCCGAAACCCCTAACTAGTTGGTTAATCGTTGCTCAGATACATGTCGCTTTCTATATACAGACTCCGGGCCCTAGAAGGCCAAGTGACTAGTTAACTTCCTAGTAACCGACAACGCCACCAGTGTGACTCGACTGCGCTGTCAGCTCTGATTAGGATGAGATTAGACGAGTCGACCTGTCTGTCGTCCCTCGGGGGTGGCTCAGCCCCTTTGATGCATCTAGCGGGGGACATTGACTAACCAGTTAAGTTATCAGGTCGTTGATCTCGTATCTATGGCAGGGCCTCCTCCTGTGACACTACAATGCAATAAGCTACAGAGCCTCAATGAGTCAAGGAGTCTCGAGGCAAGATAAATACACCCAGCCTCTGTATTCCCGCTTTCTTTCTTTCTGAACAATAAAATAACTATTTAAGGTCTTGTCTCGTTTCGTGGCAGATCGCTACTAGAATATACAGAGTGCATCCCCGTGGGCGATCAAATATTCCCCAACATGGAGCATGACCTGCTGATAGTGGTGGATGCTACAGCATCTATGGGCCAATATCTGACTGCACTCAACACTTCTATTCCTCAGATCATCTCCATCTCTGCTCTCACGGGATGCTTTTCTCGCATTGGACTGCTTGCATACCGAGACTACTGCGATGCCCAGCTGCTGGAATGGTCAGGCTGGCAGGAAGAGTCTAAAGGGGCTGGCGCGAATGATACCAATATTCTCGCTCTAGCAAAGTCACTGGAAGCAGCCGGCGGTGGAGATGCTCCTGAAGCTGCAAAGACTGCGCTTGCGAGGGCATATGAGCTGATGCGTGCGGATGCAAAGACCACTCTCTTGTTCTATACCGATGCCTATCCCCATTTTGGAGCTGGGGAAGCGCCTGTGAGGCGTGGCGGCCACTCTTATGTCCCCAATGGGGTACTTGAGAAAAACGCACTGTCAGAGCCTTCATCGTACGGCGGATACGGCCCAAATTTCGTGGACTGGGTTGCAGCATGCAAGTTTATGCGCAAAGGAGAGAAACCTGTGCAGGTGTTTTGCTTGCTATCACCTTCAATGAGCTGGAAAGATTGCGGACACTACAATTATTTATCGACCATGACCCGCGGCGCCTGTATGATTCTCGAGAATTCGATTCCGGGAACCATCTCCAAAGTGACCATCGATCTGCTGCTGTCGTGGATGGGGGTTGAGCCGGCCAACAAGGCGATCACCAAGGACACCATAGAGAAAGACAACAGCGATGAGGCTGCCAAAAAAGATGCACTAGCAACTCTGGGCCGTTACAAATGCGTCGATTATATCAAGAAACTCAATCATGAACTCGATCCCAGGGCGGAAATGTACTTCCCCATCGCCTTGAACAGCTATGGCTCTTGCAAGAATAATAGTATCGAAGAGAATGTTGCAAGAGTACCAATGACCCCTGACATTGCCCGGAAATATCTCCCAAAGAAGGATGTGCCAGTCACCAACTTTGCCACGGCCTGGACTACGGATCCAGCATATCGGTCTTTAGCACTCAAACACATAAACAAAATCATAGAGTTCGATGTCAGGGCGATAGCTGTAAACCCGGTTTTCGGAAGCCTATGGAGGACAATTTGCAGTGATCGAACCTGTGACTCACGACAGGAGCTTCTGGATGTCTTTAGCGCAGAGGTCGGAAGGCTTGCGAGTGCAGAAGACAGAGAACAGTTAAAGATATGGTTGGAAGCCTCGTATGACTATAGGGCAGAGGTCCTCGAGCTCCTCGACAGTGTTCCCAAGGAGGAAAAGTTCCCCTGTGTATACCTCGATCCAACTCTTGACTTTACTCCGACCGGTGCAGAGGCAGAAGATGAGTTTGGAAAGCCCATCACTGCCCTTACTAGAGTTAATTTGCTAGAAATTGGCCGATCATGCGACCCTTCGGTTCTCCGACGACTTGGACGGATCCTCACTCAGTTGACGTACGTTGAAAGAGAGGCAGATTTACCCGAACACATTGCAGCTTCAAGCAATGAAGACGTCCCAAAGATTCCTATGGTATTAGCTCGAGGAGAATATAAACGTCAATTCTGGAGAATACTCCTGCATCTCATTGTCCCCGGGACGATGCTGTCAGCGCGTCCTGCAGCTCTCCTAGCTGCACTGAGTCTGCGATTGGGCATTACTCCCCTCACTGACGTAGCTGAACGGGAAACACTCAGCTTCCGAAATAAGTGGAATGACCTCGATGTACCTGAGACTTGGTCGGTTCCATGTTTGAATCTGCTAATTAGCGCAGATAATGCGTATATCAAACGACGAGCTGGCCTTGAGGAAGAACCCGAAAGCCCTGGCCGGTCCAAGAAGAAACCAACCACACTTTTGAAGCCAAATGATAGAAAGCTTTTCGAGCAGCTTATTGCTTATAGAATGCTGGAAGTGAACCTCGATAGTGCATTGGCTGCAAAGGTGGGTTGGACCCCTGGGAAGACCACAGCACCACTGGGACCTACCGTCACTTGTCGAGAATGTCTATACCCACGTTCAGTCAGTATTATGGACCGCAACAGCAAATGCGGTCTATGCATGTATGCCAGTCAGGATACGGCATATAAGAAAGCTTTGCATATCAATGTTTCCATGGACGACGGCCCTGAATCACCAGCGACCTGGGTGGAATGCTGTATACAGACATGCAGAGCACAGTACGTGGTATATGATGTTGCCTCGCTGAATGTTCGAGCAAAGTGTCATTACTGTCGAGCCCAAAGCGCAAACCCACCTAAGCCACGACAGCTGCATCCAGATGCCCCTTGGATTGAGTGTATAAAGTGTACGAACCGCTTCATTTGGCCTGTGGAATACCGTCCATCGTCACTTCGTACTTCGGAGTTCACTTGCACACACTGCAACGCTGGACGGGAAACGGTAGTTGAAATAGAAACGACTGCAAAGAAGATCTCAGCTGAGAACTCGTACTCGTGGTTGATTTGCGATAACCAGAACCCGGAAACCTGCCCCTTCACAGGCCGCTCACTATTCAACACCATCTCCACGTACGGAACAGAAAATTTCGTATCACGAATGACGCTGTTCCCTATGACCAAGGGCGTGTTAACTTTGAAGGGGAAGAAGATACAAAACACTCCCGAGCTTATTTCCACTCTGCAGGACCTTATTTCACGTCTGAAGACAATTAAAGAGAATTGCTCGTTGTGCTTCTCAGTTTTCCGCCCTGACATGCTAAACCCAGCATGTGGCCGTCGCGGGTGTCTCCAACGCGTATGCCGCGACTGTCTATCAGGCTGGTACGGGCTCAATTCAGCAGGTCGAATCTTGAACGTCGGCGCTCTCTCCTGTCCGTTCTGCAGAAGACTACCTTCTGCAAAGACCCTAGCGAACTATGCCATGGGTGTACAAGCGATAGCAAACCTTTCCAAGGCAGTTGAAGAGAAAGGAACATGGATATACGCATGGTGCATTGCTTGTTCCTCAGCCAAGCAGTTCATGGAGCGAGAATGTGCCCGCGGTGCACCTCCCGAAGTATCCAACTGGAACTGTCCGGAATGCGTTCAACGGGAGGAAGAGCTGGAGCTGGAGCGGATAGCTGCAGAGAACGCGGCCGAGGTGGCTGCTACCCTACGCGAGGAAATCATGGCAAAAAGAATGAGCAAGGTCAAACCATGCCCTAAATGCGGTGTGATGACGGAAAAGATCGCTGGGTGTGCACATATAACATGTCCGGTCCGCCATTGTAAGGCTGAATGGTGCTATTTTTGTGGGAAACATGCTCGAAACACGGACATTTACGAGCATCTCAACAATGTGCATGGTGGGATTTTTGATCCCGAAGACGAGGAGCTAGTGTTTACCGATGAGGAATAGCTGATGATAAGGGATCTAGCGGTGTATTGTTTCATATTTCGTGTATTAGCTAGTAACGATCAATGAATTGATGCTATTGTTTCAGTGGCGTTTATATGTCATATTCGACACGAATCTGAGAAAAAGGCCCTGTGCCGAAATAGCCGTCAAGGAGTATTATCGGTGAATCGGAGTGTCCAGGACAATTGATAGGTAACCACGGTCCAGGCAGGCCCGGTAGGAGTCCCTAGAGTGGTATCGACACATGTAAACACTATCCCAACGGAACATTTTCCCCTGGTTGATGTTGAGTTTTGATAGCCTTAAGCGCGGCGCCAAGTTAAGCGACCTCGGCGATCCGGGTATTAGTCAGCCGGAACAACCTTATTTAGTTCAACGACTCCCAAGTTGCTTTCGCTCTGAAGGATCGAATTTCTCGTCCGTGGATTTTTGCGATCTTGTTTCTGCCTTTCCGGCTGAAGGGTTCTTTTGCATAGCAATGATCAGCGAGCGAATGATATATTCATGCATGCTGGAATGGATATATTAACGTGTTCAAAATGATTTGTTAAATATACAGGAAAGGGCAAATGAAAACAGAGATGAGTTCGTCAAAACCATCACTCGGGATATCCAAACGGAGAGCATAGCTAGGTGCATATATATAAACGCGGCATATTCAAAAGAACCAAAGGGAAAAAGAGAAAAGAATAAAATGAATCGAGCTAAACAAACCAACAGTACTTTCGGGCATTAATCGTGGTCTTGGGACATGGGTCAAGATACATCCTGTGTTACGGACGATGGAAGTGACAACACGGAATAATCATATGTCATGGATTTGTCAAACAAATCACCAACATCAAAGATACCGTTGAAGTCGAAAGATAAAACATCGGGATAGGAAGCTGGAGGGGCATGAGGCATTATTACTCCATGTGAGGTAGTATTTGGTATCATTGCTGGTTGTTGGTCATGATGGTTATGAATGACGGGGTTTGGAGGAGCTGTGATTGGTGCTTGTGTGGGGGCGATGGTAGGAGCAGAGGTAGGAGCAGTAGCAGCAGCTGGAGGTGGTGGTGGAGGGCTGGGTTGCACTGCGGGTGGTGTGGTATCTAGAGATCTGACGGCTGCTCTGTCTGAATTACTTATAGGGCTGATGTCTCTGTCGGTGAGCGACAGGATGTCACGGGCAATAGTAGCCATCTCGCGGTACGTCCGTTTCCCTAACGGCCAGTACATGCTAAGAGTCTTGAGAGCGCCCATGTTCAAGCGGATACGCTCTCGTTCTATTTGCAGAGTCTTGTCACGGTAGAGGTGCTTGCAAGCCGAGAGATGGGCAATGGTTGTGTTTGCAATCATGCAGATGACGAAGGGAGTATGTGATATTATGGTTGTTGGGAGGGTGAGGAGATCGTTAAACTTATCCACAGCAAGCAGAACCTTTGATGTGTGTATTTGAACATCCTTGGGCGTTTTGTTTGGATTGTTGGCATCTGCGGGTGCTGGTGGGGCACATCTTGACACAGACTCGATAGGGCTGTAGGACAAACTTGATAGCTCACGGTGCAGATCAACGATATATCTATTAATCATCAGTATATTACGGTCTACATTGATGTCATTGGACACAGCTGGATGTGCCAAAACAAAGAATAGGAATAAGAAAAAGAAAAAAAACCTACGTATGGACGAGCATGTTTGCTTTAAATAGCTGTTCGTCAATTGTACCATCTTCCCGGGCAAGACATCGTTTTTTCGGAGGTATAAGCGAACACCACGCCCGCATGCATGTGTCTACGCGGGAGCATACGACACTGGGTGGGTCTGGGTTGTTTGGCCGACGCCCAGATAAGGCTAGGTCCAGCCCACGAGTAAGACCAACGAGATGCGCGAACGATGAAAAATCTTGGTCTTCATCATCTGCAAACTCACGCATATCGTACTCATACAAGGTTCTCGGCTTTGGAATGTCCTGCAGCCCAGTTGAAAAAGAAAAGGTTAACATGTACTCTATATAATAAGTCCACCATCGACGCAAGTGTATGAGAATAAAACATACCCCTTTTTCGTAAAGCTCTTCTTCACAGGGAAGAGCAGTTGTTGGTTGTATGTGGCTTGTTCTAAATGGGAAAGTGTGGGTACTTCCGGCAACATGTCCATCAATGACGTATAGCTGCCACCAGGTCCGCCTCCAGCTCTCTTCTAGTAGCGGGTTATTTTCACCATACCGTTGCGCGAAGGAATCCAGATGCATCCCTAGGTCGAGGGCCATTCGAATTGTTTCATCGAGTAGCTTGAGGCCTCTCTCGATCTCATTACACCAATATACAGCCACAGAGTACAACAGCCAAGCCTGGACATGATAACCAGTCGGCTTTGCGCCGGAAGCTCTAAAGTCTGCAAAAGCTTGCAGGACTTCTGGCTCGAAGGCAGAGGAAGTGACTGAAGGAGTGAAGAGGGCGCCAATATACTGCATTGTCAGTAGCAATGGGCGCAGAGTAGCCGGGTCCTGGGACAGCCGTATCTGAAAGGACCACCGCGGGAGGACACAGGGGTGTGAGATGTGAAAGTACTTGTAGTACATGTTGAGCAGGTCCTCTATTTGCGCCTCCGAGTTGGTAGTTGGGCTGCTGCCACTGCTAGTACTTCCCCGGGTGGGCGTCACCATTGGAATGGATCTGGGTACTCCACAGTAGGCATCGTTGAAGATGTTTTCGTCTGGTACGGGAAGGGAGGCACAGTCTGGGGGCGGCGGCAAGGCAGCAGCGTGCTGCATGGGAAGGTCTGCGGGCACAGGGGAGGGAGAAGAGGTCGGTCTGCGACGCCCACCACGGCGGGACTTGAGATATGTGCACTGCTTCCCATCGGTTTGGCAGCGAGAGCACCGAGGGGCCTTTGCATCGCACTTTAGATGCCGCGATCGGCATTGGACACAGGCGAGCGAGACACGGATAAAGTGTCTTGTCGGCGCAAAGGAGGCCATTGACTCTGGGTGCTGAGACTCCACCGGAGTCACCATGGTGGGGAAGGAAGTTGTCGTAAGGTAGTGCTGTATATGGATCGAAAAGTACAAAAGGACGAACGGTCAAAATGATGCGAGGTTGTTTAGAGATATAGTGCTCCGTAAAACGGTTCAAACGGGGGGCGGAAGAGAAGCGCTTGTCCCCCAGAAACCAGGACAAGACAGCAGAGAGGGCTAGCCTTGGCCTGTGACGGAGACCGACCCTTGTCTCCCTGCCACTCCTTGCGTCGTTGTCGTTACTTATATCCTTATATATCTCTGGCTGTCTCTGCGTTCTCTGTCTGTCTGCGTGCGCTGTTTGACTACTCCGTACTCTGGAACGCTTCCGTGGGAGTACCTTAGCCGGTTGCCACACGAGTAGAGTCGCGGGAGCAGCCGTGCATGGCGAGATGATGCAGCCTATCGGTCCTTGAGGAGCCCCGTTCTGCCGTCGTCTGTCTCACTGGCTTGAGGCTGGCCGTCCGTCCGTCCGTCCGGCGTGACTTCTCGACTCTTCCGTATGTTCTTCTGCGTCCCTTTGCAGGCGGACGATGATGATGGAGTCGTCGCTTGATGTTGGCGCAGGTTTGTGCCTCTTCCCTTCTCCTTGCTTATGTAAGCCAGCGAAAAGTGGCGCCCGCAACGATGACAAACGACGTCGCTTTTCCTCCCCTGCGCGAGTTGACGACTTGCAGCCAAACGATGGGTAAGACGGCTGAGGTTTATATTCTCTTGATTAAAAAACAGTCAGCACCTGGCAGTATATAATAATAACGGGTTTGCTGGAATGACTACCTCTTTTTTTTTCACCCTTTTTCCTCTCCATCGACACCTGTGCTGTTGACCTCCAACAAGCGGGAAGCCCGCCAACTTTCCAGCGAGGCAACCAGCCAAGAGCACGCTGTCTGGCCATCCCTGACATCGACGGTTGACCGCTCAGCCAAGGGCCGTCTGGTGATTGGCGGGGAGCAGCGACAAGCAGGACTGGCATGCAGATCTTGATAGCTGGCCATCTTTTTTGACTTGACTCGGTCTCGGTGGTTGACTTGAAGCTGTCGCGAGGTCAGTATAAAAAGCTTCCCTTTTCTGACAGTAAGTAAACAAAAGGGGCAATAGGGAAAGGATGAGCAAGCGCGGTGACTAAGACCAACCAAGGGGCCAAGGTCTCCATGGAAACAGGTCGCATGGCTCAGTTGGTTAGCGCGTCGTACTAATAATGCGAAGGTCGAGAGTTCGACCCTCTCTGTGACCAGTTCTTTTTTGTCTTTTGTTTTTTTTTTACTATACAACAGCTTATGTCCATCACTGCACTGTCTTTTTAGTGAAAATATTATATAAAATAAATAAATAAAAAATGGCGATATCCTCCTCGCTGCCTATGGTTATCGACTGCTCTGACAAAAAAATTAAAAAAACAAAAATTAAAAACAGATGGTCACAGAGAGGGTCGAACTCTCGACCTTCGCATTATTAGTACGACGCGCTAACCAACTGAGCCATGCGACCTTATCTGATGGTAAAGCCGCGCCAGTTTGTCGTCTTTGAAAGTGACTCCCATGTCCACCACTCAGAAGTCGCCATTTTCGTTCAGGAACCGACACGTTGGACAGCCTGACAGCGGGAAAATGTCACCGAAAAAGCCACAGTTCCTCCCTTCTTCTCTGGCTCCCTCTTTTACTGGCTGGGCGCAGCGTGCCTCATGCGCCGCCGGTTCCGTGTGAGATTTCTTATGCAAGGGCAGTCACACTTACATAAGCCACTTGAGCCGCCGGAGAAACAAAGGGCCGTCGATTACCCTTTTCGGCGCCCATCAAAGAAGGACATCAGAAGACAACATCCTCACTTCGGCTTCTTCTCCTCCTTCGTCTCCTGTTTTATTTCTCTCACTTCTTTTGCTTCTCACGTTCAAGCGGCGTCCATGATATCAAGGCTGTGTGCCGGGTGAGGTTGGGGGGCTCTCTGGTCTGGCCGCGTGGTGAAACCGTTTCTCGGAGTTGTGTGTCTCTGGTTCGGTTGGCAACTAACTACTCACAAGACAGCCTTGTTTCTTGTCCTGCTCACGCCTTGGTGGCCAGTCCTCGCTGCATCTCTCCAGCATTCAGGCCTCCTCTTGAGCCTTCTTCAGTGGACTCTAACTAGGGTTGAAACCCTTTTTTCCAAGGAATAAACCTCGCTTTCGTCTCCGTTGTTTTCTTTGTTCTATTCCCTGCATAGATATCAGGCCAAACAAGGGCACGAGGGCACAAGGAACTCTGTGAAGAGGGAAAAAGAATAATCAAAATTAAAATCAAAATTAACATCAAAAAAACCCCTTCAACCGATGAGATGGGCTGTTGATTGAACCGATTTGGCCGTTTACGCACCAGCCTGGATATCCTAATGTTATCCATGGATCACTCACGGCCAAGGAGAGCTGCAATCCCCATCATAGACCCTTCTGGGCGGCCGGTGAATGTTGCCGAGCAGCTCAGGACACCCAACTTCTCCCCATACAGGTCTCAGTTTAGCGGACATCCCGCCAACAATTCTCGGGCCGTGCAATACCCAGCTCCAGTTTCGGCTCCAGTTCCGTCTCTAGCTCCTCCAACTCCAACGTCCAGCACCAAGATTACTACTGGACCTGCTCGCTTTCATGGTCCTCGGTCACAGGGATCCCTTTCATCATGGACACCACATCTATTTGCCCAGCCATACACCCCAGCATACCTGCTGGCCATCAATCGTTCTCCGGCTGTGAGTAAATATACTGTACCCTTGAAGACTATAGACTTCAATGCATACCGCCAGCAATTTGCTGGCAATCTTTTTCTTGAACCTGCCCCTTCCCATGCCATGCCCCCTATCAAGAGTGTTCCAGTTTCTGTGTCTCTCCACGTAACGAATTTGGTCCCGTCCACCTACCTCTACTACTTCGACGAGTGCCTCTTGCTCGAGGCCTACCAGCAGACCCTAGACCTAGCGCAACTGTGTCTTTATAATGTTCCTATTGCCCTTGTTGACTTGCAACGCCGCATATTTGAGATCAGAGTACCAGGGCTCAAGGATGATACTCCAGCCATCGAGCTTGGGGACACAATCCTTGTCCGCCAGATTCTACATTCTCCAAACCAGATGACAAGGGGGGTAGAGTGGCTTGCAAGCAATCAACCTACTCTTACTGGTTCTATCGCCCCAGGTTTCAATGGCCAGCAGCTTCACGCAGTAGTAGTGGGTGTGTCCAGAACCAAGGAAGTAGTCAGGTTGCGAATTGACCATTTTGACATGACTATCAACTCCGCATACTCATCCTGGCTTGCCAATATACTTTTCACTGTCCAGCCTAACCGTTATGTACCGCTTTGGGAGGCTCTTACAAGCATTGAGAACGGCTGGAACTGGCCACAGTCTTCTAATTATATTCCCGGAGGATGTTCAGGAAACCTTCAGGACGAGTCCAACTGGTTCCGCCATATGCTCTTCCCGGAGCCACATTATGGCTTCATGCAACATGCTCTACCCAAGGGCATCTTTGACCTCGAGTGGGTAGATCCGGACCTCAATTACGAACAAATGAAGGCTGTGGACTCCATAGTATCCAGGAACTATGGCAACGTTCCTTTCTTGATCTCTGGCGTCCCCGGTTCCGGCAAGACAAAAACAGTCGTGGAATGTACCCTGCAGCTACTAAACTGCTCCTCAGATATCGAACCGCACATCCTACTCTGTGCGCCTTCTAATCCCGCTGCTGATACTCTAGCTACTCGTCTTGCCCCCCACTTGAAACCGGGAGAAATGTTCCGTCTGAACGGATGGGCAAGGACCTTTGCTGAGGTGCCAAGTGCACTCCTACCATACACATACATAGATAACGACATGTTCTCTCTTCCCGGATTCAAAGCTATGATGGGATACAAGGTTATCGTCACTACCTGCAGAGATGCAGACATGCTCGTCAAGGCCCGTCTAACCAATCGCGACCTAATGAAACTTGCATGCGAAACCGTGGCTGCAGTTTCGTCCAAGGTTCCTGTTAAGGCCGAAGACATGCTTCACTGGACCGCTCTACTGATCGATGAAGCGGCCCATGACACGGAACCGGCAATATGTATTCCGCTAACGGTAGTGGCCAGCCCATTGCCTATCATCCATGAGCCTGCCCACAATAAATCGAGCCTACCACTGTTTGTCATGGCAGGAGATCACTACCAGCTAGGCCCTCGGATCCACAATTACGACACTTCCCTCTCCATCTCACTCTTTGAGCGACTCTTCTCCTGTCCTTTCTACGCAGATCATCCACTATCACGTCGGAATGCAGGGCCGTACAAGAAACTCGTGCAAGAGATGCTCCCGATCCAACGTCCCGCATTTACCAACCTAACTCGTAACTATCGCTCACACCCTGCCATTCTACCCGTCCCTTCCGTCTTATTCTACAGTGACACCCTCATCCCCTGTGCTACCCCCGCTGATCCAAACGGGCCCGTTCCAACTTGGCCTGAGTGGAAGGACCCTCACCGCTGGCCAGTTCTTTTCAGCTGTAACTCCTCTCTAGACAAAGTAGAAGAACTCCTCCACAGGTCCGCAGGGAATGGGGTATTCAACCCTGGAGAAGCCTATTTGGCGTTATATTACGTCAAGTCACTCCTTCATCATTCCGACCAACTCAGCAACGACGCCTCAGAATCAGTCTCATCCTTGGCCATCCACCCCAAGGAGATTGCCATCATAACCCCCTTTAGATCTCAAGTTGCGCACCTCAGACACGTGTTTCGCTCCCACAGCCTTCACTCGGTCAACATCGGTCCGCTGGAGGCATTCCAGGGTCTTGAAACCCGCTTTCTCATCATTTGCACAACTCGCACCCGGCCTGGTGAACAGTTTGTAAAGCAAGACCAAGCCCTTGGTTTGGGTTTAGTAGGTGAAAAGAAGCGGTTCAACGTTGCCCTGACCCGAGCCAAGGAGGGGGTCATCGTAATAGGAAATCCAAATGTCCTTGTGGATTCGGGCAAGGATGAAACATGGCGAGAGTTCCTAAGCTACTGTGCAAGGAATGGATGCTGGGCAACTGAAGATAGCCCCAAACTTGAAAGAAGTGGCCCTCTTCTCCAGGAGTATGAAGTTGGGTCTGCACAAGAAAACACAAACAAGAGTGCAAGATGGTGGGCCAAGAAACTCGCCGGCGCCAACGTTAAAGCCGATAATGAAAATAATGACAATAATAACAGCCAGGACAATGATACCCCAGACGCTGGCGATAATGAAACAGGAGAAGATAATAACGATGATGACAATGACTCTACTAATGACGCAAGTAATGCAGATATCAGACTCTCAGGGTATATCAGCAGGTTAGAAAGAGCCCTTCTTTACGAAGAAACGACCAAAAGCAATGCAAGGAATGGGTCCCAGGCCCTTGAATATACTACTACATTAGGCCAAGGTGGTGCCGTTCATGATAGTGCGCCCGACGACTATGACTCCGCGATGTGGACGGCAGGTATTGCTGCCGAGGAGGTTCTTAGGGGTGCATTGGATATTTGATTTGGGCTGACTCGATATTGAAATGAATTGGCTCTCTTGGCCTATTACAAATGCTCTGAACATACTGGTTGTGTAATAATACATACAGTACTACATACAAGCCTGCATTAGATGGGATGCTAGCCTTTTTTCCTAGATCTGCAACTAGTGCTATTCACAAGACTTGAATAGTATCCGGCCTTTAAATGATGAAAAACTACAAAAAAGGTCCAATGCATCAGACACGCTGCCTCCTGGTTACGAAGCCCTGGGAAAAGGGGATAAGGGAAGAAGGCTACACATCATGAATATAGAATAATCCTAGGAGGAGAATACAGCATGCACTCTTTAAAAGGAGGAAATAATAAGATCCGGAAAGTGGTGAAATTCTAATACATCCTCTCTAGAGCCATAGCTAGGGTCTTTTATAATGAGATATCCGGAAAACGAAGCAGCAAGAACAAGCAACAAGCAAGCAGCAAAGGTGCCGGGTCAAGAAGAACATACCACCCACCAAACCGCCCAACCTACCCTACCCTATGAATGCATCCGCGTCTGCACCGGTCCGATGATTGTAGTATTCCATAGTTAACCCGGCTATCCTTGAAACTCAAGGGAAACAACGACAAAAACAAACATGCCAAAGAAATTTCCCATCCGCTCCAGATCCGATCGATATGCAAATTGCTTAAACAGAGAAACAACGACAACAAGCAGGTAAAAATGACAACGTATAAGTGATAATAGAAAACAGAAAAGGGAAATAAATTAGGGACGGGGAAGCAACAGGATATAGTAGGGGAAACGATGGAAATCGGCAAACCATGGAATGAGGCCGTATATTCGTGCATTCATCTCACGTTTCAATCGGATCGGCATTAACGTTCATAATGCCCAGCGTAAGATTGTCGTCCTTTCCTCACAAGTGCGCCAGAGCTTTTACCAAGCCCAATGTCAATTCTCTTCATTTCTTCGCTTAGTGCGTCTAGATTACCTCCCATGCCACCATTGGTATAGGTGTCCGAACCCGGATGAACAGGTACCTTAGCTGGGATAGGTGGGCCACTTTGTTGGTAGTAGTTGGAATGGGAAGGGGAATGCGAGTGAAGAGGACGGGTAGAAGGGCAAGGAGAAGGCGAACGCCGGTTTGCTTGAGATTGGGCTTGAGCCTGGGCCTGGGCTGCCTGGCGTGCGCGATAGTGAGGAGGAGTCATAACATTCGCAGGCGAGGAATAGTTCGAGGAGAAGCTTTCCCGGTGAGGAAGTGGGCTGGTGCTCCCTTGACGAGATGAAGAGGATGGACGGTCCGTTGCGCTATTGGTAGCAGTGCTCTCATTGCTAGGACTGGATGATAAAGGAACATACGTGATACGTTTGGGAGGCCTTGCTGGGGGAGTACCGCTGCTTGACTGATACGAGTTCCTGGAAGAGCTGGATGAAGTGGCCGCTCGGTCTCGTGCTGTTGTTACTCGAGGGCCAACAGTATTTGTGTGCGAGGTATGCTTGAACCGAACTACTACTCCTGGTTTCTTAGGCTTTCGCTCTGGCTCAGGCGCCCAGGTATCAAGAGGAAGATGGTCAGATGGATCAATGACTCGACCGTCATTGCCAATAATGGGTCCAAGAGCACGCAGTTTATCGACTTCATGCTGACGAGCAGCTTCCATGGCTTCCTCCGGAGTTTCGTACGGTGATGCAGGCTGTATTAAAGCCGAAGAGAGAGAAGCATTGGGATTCAGCGTGTCGTATGAATCTGGACCAAACGGTACCCCCTGAAGGGAATCTGGGTTAGCAACCGGGGGTGGCTGTGGGCTCAAAGATTTGCGGGCGGGAACTTGTCGAGGGTCAGGCGAGACGGATTTGCGCTCTGGTACGGGTGAGGGAGATGCACGATTTGGCGTTTGCTGAGGTGGAACATGGCTCTGTCGTCGGGAAACTCTGTTGTCTGCTGTCGTTTGGGTCGGATGGTCGTTGATATGGCTTAAGTGCATCGAGATATCGCTCCGGCGCCGGGCAACAATAAGATCCGAGCTTGAATTTTGTTGCTCAACGCCGGCAATGAGAGAGGATGGAATCGATTCACCGCAAGAGGTGGTTGGTCGTTCTGAAACTAGTGCCGACTCCTGGGGTTGAGCAATGGAATGATATGATGGTGTTGGAGAGGTGGAATAGGTCTGCTCATTTGGAATCGGCGAAGTACTGTACCTTCTGTTGGCGGCGGCGTGAGGAGAATAAGCAACATATTCTTGATGCATTTCTCCAGTTGATCGATGGGAGTTTCTAGAATCACCGATACTGAGCTGTTGCAGAGCTGGGATCGACTGAGAGCGATGTGCTAATTGGAGATCCATAGCTTGAGTTGGCCCCAGCTGTGCTGGACTCGGTTGCCTCCCAAGCCCGTCACGGTGGATTGGGGGTGGCGGTGGAAGGTCGTGCTCTTCATCTGCTTCATGAACTTGTGGCTGCATATGGCCATAACCATGGCCTGTATAGCCGTGACTGTTAGCCGGATGGTACTCCAGCTGTCTCATGGAATTTCTCAAGGGACTCTCCTGAAACACGTCATTTCTAGGCATTGAAGAGCTGTAGTGATGATGAGCACCAGAGTGGTTGGCGGGGCTTTGTGTGAGCTGTAGCTGGTGAGGCTCGGGAGAAGGACGATGATGGTTATATCCGTCCGGAGTACCATGTGTAGATCCCCTGGAAACTGGGGGATGAGAATGCTGACTACTTGGTCGAGGGTCCGAGCCAACCGATTGACGAACAGTCTTCCTTGGCGGTGTCTCGTATGGGCCTCTGTGGTGACTCGTAGGAACAACAGCTTGGGAATAATGGCCCTCCATATGCTGGCCATGGTGGCTCTGATGAGACTCTAGGCGCTCAGGCTCACGGTAATAGTCGGCTTGTGGGTTGCCGTATGAATGGTTACTTGATGCTGACACGGAAGGAGCTGGAGCTGGAGCTTGATGCTGCACAGGCGGTTGAGAAACTTCTGGCTGGGAGTATGCATTCTCATAATCACCATGGTAGTGTTGCTGAGGCTGATGAGGATGATTGTGTTGATAAGCTGGTTGAGGTTGCGTAGGGGCAGGTTCCTCCCATTGCCGATGCAGGTCATCTGGCGTCTCATAATGTCGAGCAGCGCTGGGGACGACAGCATGCTGTACTGGCACAGGCTGAGCCTGGCTGGCATGGGGTATGTTGCTAGGTATCTGTTGAGGCCTAATGGGGACACTGTGGCCAGGCTGTGCGGGATGACCTGGCTGAACTGCTGGTTTAGGCGACTGATGGGACGGTGAGGGGGCCGAGCCGGTGGGATCAACTGGCAATGGTCTCCGCCTAGGCCCTTTGGTTCTCCTAGAGCTAGGCTGAGGCTTCTGTGGGGCAGGTATGCCCTTCCTCTCAGCTTTCTCGGCAGCAGCAGCCTCCTTTCTTCGCTCAATGACTGCTTCGTCCTTGGGCCGAGTGTCGTAGTACGTCAGCTCCATTCTCAATTCGCCCGCATATTTTCCCTTGCACTGCAAATTGTGCCACAAGTCGTTCTGCCCGCCACCGGGTACGATAACGTTCTTGAGATCCACCCAGGTTTCTCCAATAAGGTCTGTCTTTTTGTCATCATTGAAGACAGAGAGCTTCAGCTGGTAATAATCGGGCGAGGAGTGAACGGTGAATCGCAGTTCTTGGTCCCTATACCGTGCGATTAGCATCTATACAAGAAAATGCAGCTTTCCACCTTTGTAGTCGAGAGTGGACCGTGGCTTCTGCTCATACCATTTGGGAGTCTGCCCGCCTCTCATATCCGTCTCTGTCTTTTTCGCCTCTTTCCCCAGCCGCGCAGCACAGTAGGGATTCTGCTTCCCCATGGTCTTCCTGTTCGGTAGGTTCTTCGCGCGGTCGATAACGGCGACCAGCGTGCCAATTTCGGGCCCGTCAATAGACATGTCGGCGTATATCCCCGCGGTATGCTGGCCCAGGGCCAATTTCGTTGCAGTTGTTAACATGCTGGGCGGAGTTGAATGTTGTCGGTTAAAAACGAGGGCTATGACATGGTCAGCAGATCATCCCCTCCCAGAAAGCAAAACAACAACAAAAAAAACAAGGAAGAGGGAGTTTTCCAGAGGCAGAAACGTTCAATAACAAGGAACATAATATAATAACGGCAGAGGAAGAGCATAGCCTGGTTAGGGTACGCAAGAATATCAATGGACAAGGGTCGGCTAGGTGACGTACCACAACAGCTTCCTTGCCTAGGGCATTATCTAGCAGCATATATAGATTGGATGGCTCCAGAGTATAACTGTGCCGCCAGCTAGGAACAAGATGCACAGCAGATAAGCAAAAGCAAGACAAAAAGAGTGAAGAATAGCCTGTATCCAACCAGAGAGAGTGTGTACAAGTTGGTAGAGAAGAAGAGCAGACGTTGTTTTCTTCCGCTTTCGTCCCTTTCTTGCTTTTTGGCCTGCAAGAAAAAGCAAACTTTTGGGCAGTACACAAGATGACTAAGCTAAAGTTTAAAAAAAGATGGTGGCTGGTGGAAGGCGCGACCAATCAGGTTCTTTCCCCTTTTGGGTGGCTGGGACGGATCACGTGTGGGACCCACTTCAGCCCTACGGTCACGTTATTGCTTAGTAAGAGATCTGCGGGTAAACATAGCGCCGGAGTCCGATATAAAAAATTATTTTTTCCGCAAGAGTAAAAAACGACCTAGAAGGCGGAAGACCCGTGGAGGAGAAGAAAGAAACAGTCGAGAAGCGGGCGGAGACGAACAGGTAACAGTGAAGGACGGAAGCTCAGGGCATGGAGGAATAGATTTCTGCGTCCATATCCGATACACCGCTTATCAATTGAGCTATACGCGGCTTTATTCGCTGCAATGGCTGCGCCAGTCCTGCCCCTGCCGCAGGTGAAGCTACCCACCACTCCCACCACCCGACTCACTCCGGAGCAGCTATACTGGCGATCTTTCAAGTCCCTTCTGCTTCTGTCATCTCCCTCCAACACGCCGATAACACACATATCCCAGCCACTTGCGCCCACGTCCTCGTCATCGGCCGCCGCTATCCAACCGCCAGATATTTTCACTGTAACAACGGGTGCGCGGGTCCAGATCTACTCCATCAGAACAAGAAAACTGCTCAAAACTATTACTCGGTTCGATGATAACACACGATGTTCGGACGTACGGTTTGACGGCCGTGTCCTGGTCGCTGGAGACGAGACTGGAGCCGTACAGGTTTTCGATATCAATTCCCGGTCGATATTGCGGACATGGAAGGAACATAAGCAACCAACATGGGTAGCGAAGTTTTCGCCGTCCTGTGCTACGGATTTGTTGACTGCCAGTGATGACCGGACTGTTCGACTATGGGATCTACCTACTGAAATGAGCGTTAGGAGCTTTGCGGGACATTCAGATTATGTCCGAAGCGGCACATTTATGCCCGGCGCCCAGTCATCGAACTTGGTTATTTCCGGCAGCTATGACCAGACGGTTAGGCTATGGGATACTCGAGCAGAAGGCCGGGCAGTGATGACGTTCAAGATGCCTGCGCCGATAGAGAGCGTGCTGCCTATGCCTCTCGGTACGACGGTCCTTACCTCTGCGGACAATCAGATTGCTGTCCTGGACGTAGTGGCTGGGAAGCCACTACACATGATCAGCAGCCATCAGAAGACAGTCACTTGCTTGTCAGTGGCCTCACAAGGAAGTAGAGTTGTCAGCGGTTCCCTCGACGGCCACATGAAAGTCTTTGAGACGACTGGCTGGAACGTTGTTGGTGGAACTAAATATCCATCCCCCATTCTCTCCCTGGGAGTAATCAGCTCTGGTCCTCAGAGAGAGGATAAACATATCGCAGTAGGCATGCAATCCGGTGTCCTTTCAATCCGCACCCGACTGTCTGGAGAGCAAAAAGCCCGTGAACGGGAGCGAGAACGAGAGATGAAAGCATTACTCGAAGGGAAACTAGAAGAGCATGACCGCGAAGTTGCAAAGAAGAACAGGCTAAAGGGTAAAGGTAAAGGTTGGGAGAAACGGCTACGTGGAATGGACTTTGCTGGTGACGGAATTGATATCGTCATCGATCCCGAACAAGGGGGAAAGAAAAGGCGCAAGCGGGAGAGTGCATGGGAGAATGATCTACGGAAGGGCAGGTATAGCAGCTCGTTAGACAAGGTCCTTGAGGGAGGAGATAAGATCACCATTATCACACTACTCACTGCCCTTCGGCATCGTTCTGCATTACGGACCGCTCTGTCTAACCGAGACGAAACGTCGCTACAACCTATACTGAAATGGGTATACAAAGCCATCCCCGACCCACGGCTTGTTGATTTAACTGTTGAAGTTTCTATGAATATTCTGGATATCTACTCCGGAAATCTTGGCCAGTCAGTGCATATCGATAACATGGTACGTAAGCTGCATCGGCGAGTCGAGGAAGAGGTTGATCGAGCTCAACAAGCGTGGCAGACACGGGGGATGCTAGATATGCTGAAAGTATGACCCTGTCAATCCTCGTTCCGCCTTGCGAGTCTATATTCATATCCTGGATTTATACATTGGTGATACACCCTGGCTGTTTGGCGTTGCATTATGATATTGTTATTCATGTAAGGAGTTTGTTGATATGATTTAAGGGGTACAAAAGTTCTTAACTAGTGCTCAGCCTTTAATGGTTCCCGAATAACCTTGTAAAACCCCCGGACGGGGGCTGAAGCCAATTTCTCTCATCATACTTCCATCCTTCAGCCCCCTCTATGACGTGGAAAGCATACGCAAACCTTGACTTGTCACTCGGGTTATTCTCACTCTTATGCAGAACGTTCCCATGAATCAACACGAGAGAGCCAGCCTTGATCTCCACGAGTTCATAATCCGACGCATCAGGTACATAATCTTCCTTCCCTTTACTCTCCTCATCAATGGCAGCAGGCAAGTTCGGTCCATCCCACGCCACAAAGTCAGTCCCTCCGGCATCTTGGGAACCCGCATTTGACCTCACGAATCTTTTCCTAATCCTGCCCGTCTTGTGACTACCCTTCCAGAATCCAAGAGTTCCATTCTCCATGTTAGCATCTTGCAGCGCAATCCACCATCCAACAGCAGATGGTGGATCCGTATATAAGAATTCTGAATCCTTGTGGCTGGGTACCGGAGCGCCAATACCTGGCTGCTTGCAAATGACCATGCTCTGGAGCACTCGAGGGTCACGAAACCCCAAATCCTTGGCTATTGCTGCATTCCGAGCTCCTACCGGGCCGGTGTGAGTTGCATCTGAGAAAGGTTTGGACAGAGAATGTATCGAGTGTCCTATCTTGTTCACCGAGCGGTTTTTAGGCTGTAGTAGCTTGGACGGGTCAGAGGGACTGAATGCGCCGGGCTCGAAAAAGAACCGGATCTTGTCGTTGGATGTAAGGAAATATTCATCTCCAACATGCTGAGATTTTGACGAGGGATCATCTCCCGTAGTAAAGCGGGTGAGAGGATGGGTATTGATGTCAAAGTTCTCTAGTAGTTCGTTTGTAGTATCGAGCAAGGAGTTGACTTGGTCTTTGTCCAAGAAGTCGGGGATCACGAGGAAGCCATTATCATGGAAAAAAGTGGCCTGTTCGGCCGTCAAGCCAGGAACATCAACTGTATTAGCCATGGCTGTCTCCTTTGCGCTCTGTATATTGAAGCTGGCACGAATAATTGACAGGATCTCGACGTCGATTTATATGCACTTCGATCTCTCCACCGCTCCTGGCCGAGGCTCAACAACTGCGGGGGACTCCGGCGCTATGCCTAAAGTGGAAAAACGTAAACATAAAATTGATCATTAAGCGGAGTAAGTCCGATAGAGAACAATGGAAAGTAACGCCTTGGAAGTATGCAAAAAAATGAAGAGTGGAATGCGACAACAGAAGGAATAATGAGAGAACTAATAGAATAACAGCCATTTCAACCTCCGATAACATCAAGTATGCCCTCAACAGCTTCTCCATCGCTGTCCGACTTCCTTTCAGCCTCAATAATTCCAATACCAGTGACAACAATCATATCAAGATGCTGGTCAATTTGACTTGGTGGCAGTAAGACAATAATTTCCTCATTGCCCTTGTCATACTTTGCAATCACGTTGCGTTTCTCATCCACTAGCTTCTGTTTGCTGCTGAACAACCCATCTTCCTTCCATTGCAGCTTTCCCATGCTACGAGTATGAAATTTGCGCCCGGAGGCCAGGGGATCAGGGCGTTTCATTGATGTATCACATCCATTGATTGAGACGTCTATTTTAGAAGAAAGGTCGTGAAATGTGATTGTACCGACAATTTGACCCGGTGGAAGTTGGTAGTTGTTGAAACTTTGGAAGTAGGATTGGTTCTGCTGCTGAGGTGGCGGATGATAAGCTTGATTGTAGGGTTGATTGTAAGGTTGATGGTATGGTTGATTATATGTTTGACTGTATGGTTGGGGATATGGCTGGTTATAGGGCTGGTTAAAATGCGGCGGTGGTGGGAAGCCATACGGTGGAGGCTGCTGGAATTGCATGGGAGGCGGCGGTGGCGGGTGACCGTTAAACGGCACACTGTGTTTGATCACTTTGGC
Source organism: Trichophyton benhamiae CBS 112371 (assembly GCF_000151125.1). Taxonomy (NCBI): domain Eukaryota; kingdom Fungi; phylum Ascomycota; class Eurotiomycetes; order Onygenales; family Arthrodermataceae; genus Trichophyton; species Trichophyton benhamiae. The sequence goes on along the minus strand of NW_003315086.1, from coordinate 72,455 downwards.
ATGGGGCTTCGACTTTTTATTTATCTCGGCCGTGTACATGGGGATAGGGTTATCACCGCAGGTAATCCTATACGTCCGGGTCTTCTTGTCCTTCTTCGCGTCAACTTTTAAGTGAACCCCGTCGGCCATAGCGATGTATGTGTATAGAGTTAGGTATAATGAGGGTGTGGAAATCAAGCAGAGACAAGTATACTATTAACGCGATAGTTGCAGTATAATAGTATGGGCAGTGGTAGAGATAGTAGTAGATTGTTGGAAGGAATCCAGCAACCGGGGAGTCTCGACCAGCCATTTATGTACAGCGGCCCGAAGGATGATCTTCGGTGCAGCGCCAGCTGAACATGCCCTGCTTGCGCCCCACCAACATCAAAATCGGTATCATCAGCCGCCCGAAGCCAAAGGAACCCATAAAATCTACCAAATCATCGACTCCTTCGTTGCATCAAAAGGCGCTTGGAATAGGGGAAGTCTTGGCGAAATCTCCAATAAATGGCCTAAACAGGTCTAGTGCCATATCTTTGACCGTAAAGGGAAAAGCGCGCGTTTAATGCTCAGCCTCGCGGATGTTTCAACTTCGTGTTAATATCAACATCCAGGCCTTTCTGACATATAGGCACAGACGTTTGGGCAGCAGTTGAGGTATATCCACTTGGGTTACATGTTCAGCTGTCGGTTGGCAGTCTGACTCTTCCACGGGAAAATCTAGACTGCAGCCGGTCGACGAGAGCTGGGATACCATAAGTCCAGTGACATAGCATACCGGCTACAAAGCCCAGCCCATCATTTTTAAACGCGACCAGCACTCCGATGGTAACAATCATCACGGTCCATCTCTTCTTCCGTTCATCAGTATCTAGGGAGGCTCCAGAGATAGGTCCAGTCAGAATGCCTCTGTCTTCTTGCGAGCGCAGGTCCCAGGCTGAAGACGTGTTCAGCGACTCGCCCACACTGGCTAGCTCAAGCCCTGCTGCAATCACCATCACACTCAAAAGTGCTACGGGAAATTTCGCCAGTAGGTCGACAATGGTGTTGCCAAACAGCAAACCGACCACTACCTTGACAAACCCTAGAAAAATGACACTGGCCCCAGATCGAGCTCCAAATCGATATTGGGCTGCAAGACCACCAGATCCATGACATACTGGCATGGAGCCAAACCAGATGCCAATTAGGTTCATGGCAGCTACGCTTAGTCCAATCTCTGTGACCGTCGGAGTCTGAATGTCTGGTAGCAGGTCGGCTGCAAGATGCACCACAGCAATGACAGAGTTTAGTGTTGTAAGCGGTACTTGACCAACTCCAGCGTCAAGGATACCAGTATTCCAATCCAGTAGGCTCGGTACAGTAAGCCACGGCCTCCAGAAACGGAAACCAGGTAGGATACCACCTTCCGACACAGCTAGTCGTATAATGGCAAATACCAGCCCCAGAATAAACACAGTTAGTCCATAGGGAATGCGCCGGTAGACATTAGTTATTACCAGGCCAACAAAGGCAGCAATCATCCAGATATAATTGTCCGCCCATGATGGTTGAATCCACGACAGCGAGCCCTTCAGCGTAACACCGGCGGATACAACGAGCGATAAGCCAGCTCCAACTTGTATCCCCTTAACAACTGGGATAGGCACTACCCCAGAAAACCAGCGCAGAGCTCCCGTCACACTAAAGAGTAAGATGCAGATAGCCACGAACAGTCCAGCTGCAGCAACCTGGCCGGCAGTGTATTTCCCCGCGATCGCCACAGCTGCGATGGCCTTCATCGGCTGGACGGGCAGCGGAATACCAAAAAATAGGCCCGTAAGAATATTCCATATTCCTGAAAATACTAATGTACTCGGTAGTGAGATTGAGTCGTTTATTGTCAACGCGATTAGGATAGGCAGAAAGGTTCCGAGATCCCCAACCGCTCCGGAGATCTCTGCAAGCGGACGTTCCCGGAACGTCTGCCAGTTCTGGCTTGCAAAGTGCCGGATGCGCATCCTACTCCGCATTTCTCCTCGTGGCCTGGGCGAGTTGAATGAGTAGGGCTCAGTGTGGTCCACGGTATTGAAGACAAAGCAGAGCTAGAGGTCTGGAATAACTGGAAGAAATACAATGTCGGTCTTGTCGATTTCAGCGACGAGTGTCGTTCATGGGGTCTAACGTATCCAGGGCGGCTGGACCTTACGTGGACGCTTGAATGATAAGAGTTCGCGAGGACCGTTTGCTTGTTATTACCTCGGTCAACGTGTTAGTACAAGTAAAAATAGAGAAAAGGTGTATAGTATACAGTTATTTCGCCTGCAGGGACTATAGCACTGAGAGCCGTTGGTTTTGCCGTTCAGAAGCCTGGAGCTGACCCAGAAACTGCTCCCTCCAGCAATGACTGTTGCACTTGAGGAGTTCAAGTTGTGATGGTTGAAGTCCACCCGAGGGAAAACAAGGTTGCGGATATGACTAAGCGAAATATTATGTTTGTTACTAATCAGATGTGCCAAGAATTCATCGTGGCTGTGCACTCAGTTGAGATTGATCAAGAATCCCCAGTGCTTTTGCCCATCTTAGTTATCCTGTAGCAGAAAAAGTCAGAATTTGGCACTCGGAAACCAATATACCGTATCAACTCGGAAGATAGTATAGAAATTATATACAAGTATGATCTCCTTCTGCGTAGTAGTCTATTTTTAGATAGCACCTGTACTTTATTAATAAGCCTAAACTTTAAATAGTTCCTGAATCACGTGGAAGGAACAACCTCCCATATTTCTGGGGAACCTTTAACGCCGTCACCCTCCTTCGCATACCACGGGAATCCTTGGAGTTGCACAACAGAAAATGGACCCAGATACCCCTCCACCCACAGAACAGCCTGGTGTGCTCAATTACCTTCTGAGCTTCCTGTTAGTCGGCTTAGCATGGGGATTTACAACACCCTTTATCCGCCGCGCGGCAGTCGATTTCAATGCGAGGAACGAAGCTAAACAGAATGTTAACCAGCCTGATACGAGACACGGCGGGCAATCGTTCCTCTCGGTTCCATGGATAAAGGAGAAAATTGTCTCTGTATTCTGGACGGTAGTGAATCTCCTGCGCACTCCGGCATATTCGGTTCCTTTATTGATTAACTTGACGGGGAGTGTGTGGTTCTTCTTACTGGTTGGAAAACATGGTATTCACTCTTGGATCTTTCTTTAACTGTTGTATATTTGCAAAGCAGCTTTCTAACATTGTGGTCGATAGAACTCAGTCTTACAGTCCCAATAACGAATTCAACTGCATTCTTGTTTACAGTCCTGGGGGAGTGGTACGTTGAAGGCAAAGTTATATCAAAAGGTGAGTATTACAATAGAATGCCTGAATATTTCAACTAATTATAAATTGTAGAAACTTGGTTAGGGATGATCTTGGTCCTTGGTGGAATTGCTCTATGTGTGCAGTCCAAACTCTGATTTATACAGCCTCTTATTTTCTTTTCTTCGGGAGTTTCAATACCCGAGGCATTTATAACGTATCTTAAGCAACTTACATTCCCTTATCGTCTTGCTGAAAGTATGAAGAATGGCTAGGTAGGATGGCGGACCCCTCCCTTGCCTGTACAAACGAGTATGAATACACAACCGCAATCCTTCGTTATAGATAAGACCCAGACTGGTCTATTCATGATTCTTTAAGAATATACCAGATTTCACTTCTTCAAAAGCACAGCTCGCCATATCACCGACAACTGTTTGAGTAATACCTGCAGGTACTCTTAATAATACGGCCAAACACGACGTATCTCCTCCAGAATAGCCTGGTGCCCGCGTAACGTGGGGTGGAACAGTCGTGCAGTGCTCGGCGCAAAGGGTTCCCGACCACCATTGGCATCTATACTGTCGTTGAAGCCACGCATCGTTGCCTCAGGAAACTTTGCTTTGACAATTGCCATTCCGCACAGCGCTCTCTCACCCCAGTCACCGGAGAGATTTGACTCATGCTCGCAGGTCTCAATATCAACCTCGTCATCAGGGACAAAGCTTCGAAAACCGACATCGAAAAACCAGGTGTCTTCCCCATTGACAGGCGGCTTTCCTGGCTGGCAGAAACGATGTTTGACAAATCGCGGCGCCCAGTTAACCCATATCACTCTGTCATCTGATCGAGCCTTGATGATCTGACCAATTCTGTCATTCAGCTGATTGGAAATATCATTGATTCTCTTCCTCAGCTCGACCGAGAGATACTGGTGCCACCAGCCAGGCCAGTAGCTCAAGGTGTATTCGTTGCAATCTTTTGTCAGTGCATCGTCGAAAAAGGCACTATATCCTGTTGCAAGGACTCTAAAAGATGGGGAGTCACCCTTTTCTACCAGTAAGTCTAGCATTGCGTTGTATCCATCGGCAAACTGGCTGCTGGCTATAACTGCACTGGCAAAGTCTAATCTATCCTCGCACGAGCCCGAAAATGGGCCGTAGAAGTTATAGATGCAGGCATTGAGGAGGTTGAAGAAACCAACATCGTTTCCACCAATAGATAAAGTTGCAACGCTTGCATTCTCGACTTTCTCAATATATTCTGCCACTGATCTGTGCAGCTTTCGTTCAGCACGGTTCGTGTATGTGTCTAAACCCAGCATCCTGACTCCTGAGCATGCTAGGAACTGGAATTCATGGGCCTCTGGAAGCAAGCTGCTCCGGTTCAACAAGCCTGGATAGCTGTCGGCAAACTGCCAGCATTCACTGCTGATTTCAGGGCCTGCACCTACTCCAGCTGCATATGAATCTCCCAGGGCAACATATTTTTTGATCTGTGTGAGGGGAACTAAACGGCCTGCGTTTTCTTCAACGTTTATCTGGTCAGTATGTATACATAGTTTGTGGTTGAATGGCTTACCACCAGCGAACACCATAGAAACAATACTCGTCAGCCATAAGAAGAATAGATAGCCATAACACGACGCCATTCTTTAATTAAGCTGAAATTATCCAAGGAGTTGTCGATGGATGCATTGTGTTTGCGTGAAATGTTTTGGTCGCGTGTGTCAATGAGAGCTTCCCCCTGAATCTCAGACGCTCTTACCCCGATGCCTGCTGTGACTGCAACAATAAAATGCATTCCAACAATCAGAACACTACACATAACTAACACCGACAGAAGAACATCGTACTGTATTCATGGTTTATCATGTCTATATGTTACATGAAGACGTCAAGTCGGACTCCATGCAATCCCGGGAAAAAGCGACAAAAAACAAACAGAACCCTTCGAGCCCCCCTATCCATATCCATATCCATACATACATGCAATTATATACATGCGTTCCCGCAAAACAAGGGGCGTAAAATGACGAGGCAGAAGATAGGAAACGGAACAGGGAAAAATGCAGAATTACGTTTCTTACGTATATCATCAGGCGTGGGTATATCGAGTACATGAAGCCGTTAACATACCACCTGGCATACATCGGTGGAAAGTGGGGGAAAATATACAAAGAGGAATAGAAGTCAAGTAAAAGGGAGATAGTCTATGTCTATACTCCGCGGAACTATAGAAGTAGTTAGTATTGGAACCGACACCAGGGAAAAGGGGGTAAGCGGGACATACCATTCTAACGACCAAAAACCACATTGCACCGACGAATCTGAACAAGGATAGGCCTGCAACACTCCATAATACGACGGCCATGTAGATAATGCTCCTTTTCTGGGAGTTATCTTTGCTGTTTGAGTCGACTCTCTCTAGGCCGGCGGCACTCAAGACCACGGCACCAAGAGCAAAGTTACAGAAGATCCAAGCGAGGACGACAGCACTTCTGAAACCCTTGTAGTAGTCTTCTTGTTTCTCAGATTCAGAGACAACACGCTTCTCCTTGGGTGGCTTGCTAGCGAACTTTGCGAGCTCAGCTTCGTACTGAGCGTTAAGATCTCCGTCATCCTGAGGGATTTCAACATCGACCTTGCCACCTGGTTTAAGGTGGGCTGAGGGCAGTTTTTCAGGTTTATCGTCTCCCTTGGTTCCCCACGTAATGTCATGGGTGTTACAGAAGGCGTAGATGTTGAGGACATTGATATATGTTGGCGTGAGGAGGAGATATTGTAGGAACTAATTTGTATTAGTCGAGTTTCCCATCTGTAGTAAAAGGCGGGGGAAAGAGACTTACGCAAGTGAACATGTGCCATGGATCGAAGAAGAGGATGGAGGCCAAGAACCAAAAGACATAGGTAGTCAGCAAAGAGACGAAGATGGAGAAGAACTGCAGGTTTTGGAACAGCGTAGCGAAGGTGAATTTCCCTTCACGAGCCTCGTTCTGTATTGACTTGACGGTGACGAAAATGGCTGCAAAGGTGAGGTATATCATGATCATGCACCAGAAACCGACCATGGTCATGTAGAACTTGTTTGATCCCTGCGGCCTATTACCCAGCGCAAGGACGAAGCATGTCACAAGCGTAGCGAGATACAGCCATTCGAAGATAACACCGAGGATACTGCCTGCTTTACCTAGGAGGTCGGGAGTACCTAGAGAAGCAGTGAGGATACGGAAGACCAGGAAGAAGTTGCCCTAGGAAGACCAGTTAGCAAATGATTTATCAGGTCAATTAAAAAAAAAAGAACACATACGATTGCAAACCAAGCGAATAGGAGGTTGATAGTTTGGTATATGAATTCAATGATGAGCATGAGTTTGCGAGTGAAAGAGTGATTACTCCTGCCGACCTGGTAGAAATGCAGGATAGCATACACAGCAGCAAAGAAACTGCCGTTAAGCCAACGTCTTCGCTGCAGGATGAACTCGGGCATACGATCCGGCACGTCAGTCTCACCAGTGGCACTCTTGACGTACTGCAGGATCCACTGGCAGTTACGCTTGGTGACGAGCTCGAAACATAATATTCGGTCTTCGGCGAGGTACATGTTTGCAGTGAAGACGCCTGCATTGGCGCCATGCATCTTCTCGCCGGCAAAGTACTTCTCCAGTGGTCCCTGACCGTTCTTGTCATTCTGTAGCGCAACATATCGGTACGCGGAGAATGCACCGGGAAGGACAGAAATAAAGCCAAAGGCAGACTCGAGTGGCTTGTCGAGAATATTGGACATCTTGTACTCAAAATTTTGACCGGCAACGAGCGGGTTAAACAGTTTCTTGCCATGGGACAACATGACCTTGATTTCACCGCAGGCACCACCGCACATGGGCTCGAGGTCAAAAGCACGCCAGAGCTGGTATATACTTCGCCCGCCTGGTTTTGTTCCAGCGTCGATGAGAACACAGATATTGGGGTCGAGGACCCGACCAAAGGCTTGGAAGAACCATCTGTGAGAGTTGATCTTCTTCTGGTTCTTCTCTTTGAGACAGAAGAGGAGCTGGACCGGCATTCCCGGCCGCGGCTTGAGGATGACCTGGGTGCCCTTGACTTCCATGCCTATCTGGGTGGTATATTCGTAGATGTGAGCAGTGACGTCTTTGCCGTTAACCTGCTGTTTGGCAATGCCGTCCTGGTAAACACCTAGACCGGCAAGGACAGCTCTAGTACGTGGATTTATCTTTGCACGACCGTCTGAGACGATACAAACGACAATCTTCTTCCAGGCTTCTTTGCCCCATGTCTTGCTGCTGGTGCGCGAGCACATGTACTCGATGTTCTTGAAGACACCGGCCATTGTTCGGGCGAAGAGGAACTCGTCTTCATTGTACATAGTGACAACGATGAACAATTCGGTGTGTCGTGGTTTGGCAAACAGCCGCTGCCGCAGTGTGAACCGCTCTTGGTAGAAGTCTGCCGGGTCGCAGGTTGCAGCCGAGTAGCGCATATGAGTGAACTCGTCTCTCTCCGGGGGTTCAGCATGGTTTATCTGGCTGAGAAGCTTTGGTGGGATGGGACAGTCGAGGACAAGGTTACCGTTGAACAGCTGGACTTCTCGAACGGTCTTCCACCGTCTGATGGGCGCCGGACTGGGCGTGGGAGCCACATTCAGTGCCATGTTGGGGTCGTCTGTGTAGCCATCTGTGTCTACCGGGTGAGGGGTATGCGAGAGATCGAAGTTGCTCGGTGTGTATGAGGGTTCATGGTGCAGGATAGGCACATGGTCGTCGTACTGTCTGGGAGGATAGCTCTGGTGCTGACGGTCGTAGTCGTCTGGGGGAGTGGCCGCGGGCTCGTACGGCTGCGTATAGTAGGCATCATGATGGGCCTCCGGGGACAGGGCCAGGGGACCCGTACCTGCAGCAACCGGCCTGGGAGACGGTCTGTATGGATGCTGCTCTTCGTAGGCTTCGTTGTGGCCGTATGAGTTTTGTATGTTTTCAACGGAGTACTATATAGAGCAGCAATGTCAACATCACGAACTACCAACCATGATCAAAACCGGCAAACGAAAACAAACTCACGGTAGGCTGGTACTGCAGTCTATCCGCAGAGGGCATCTCTAGGTGTGTCATGGGCTGCTGCACCGGCTGATGAAAGGGGTTGTCTTCGAGCTGGTATCCGCCCTGGTAACGCCTCGACGGCGACGCGGGCTGGTGAGGATTCATCGAGGGCGACAGCGGCTCCTGCTCGGGCTCTGGAAATCATGTCAGAGAAGATGAAGAAGACGAACGAACGACGAACGGGAGATCGCAGGCCGTTAAATACGAAGCACCAAGCTGCGCGAAACAGCTTGCGACGACTTTGTTCAGGGATTTGGGGCAAGGGAGCTCACCGTGAAGCCGGTTGTAGGCCATTTTTTGCCGGTGGTGCAGATGTAGCTAGTTCAGCAAGACAAAGCAGACAGCTCGGAGGAGAGGAGAAGAGAAGATCTATTTAACGAGGGACTAGAAACGATAGTAAGCGAGCGCGAGGCTTGCTCTTCGTCTATCTCGCGGTCGCAGTGGCTGTTCTGCGTCTGCGTCTGCGTTTCTGCGTTGCTTTCGGCGTCTTCACTGCGTTTTCTGGCTCCCACAGCGCAAAAAAGCCTTCGGCTGCGCCAAGTTTGCTGGTCGACCAAGCAACGCGCAGCTTGTGGCGCAGGATCTAATTATATACCTACCAGACACCGGGTCGTCGTCTAGGTTCTTGGTACGAAGATAAGCAGATAGCGAGCAGGTAGTAGCCGGTGAGTGAGTGACTCTGGGGGGAAGATGGCAGCAGGCGGATGGCTGATGTTTCGTTGACAGGTGGTTGCTGGCCAGGTAGAGACGGCGACAAGAAAGACATCTACAGAGACAGCCAGCGTGTGACAAGCAAGATGACAGACGTTTCGGTGCTGTTCGTCTGCCTGGGGAACATCTGTATGTGACAGATCTGCGGGACAACGATAACTACGTCGATTGTGGACGGTTTGACTGACAGGACAGGCCGGTCACCCATGGCCGAAGCCGTCTTCAGGCACATCGCCAGCAGCAGGGACGGCAAGACGGTGACCTTCTCGAAGCTGGACTCTGCGGGGACATGTGCAGCGCATCTTCACGACCCTCCGGACCCGCGGACGATGTCGACGCTGAAGAAACACGGCATCACGGACTTCACACATGCAGCCCGCCGAGTCAGGACGTCCGACTTCACCGAGTTTGACTACCTCATCGCCATGGACCAGGAGAACTACGACTCGCTGATGTACTCCCGCAGCAGAGTCAAGGAGGAGGGGAAGCTCGCCGAGGTGAGGATGTTTGGAGACTTTGACGCCGACAGGCTGGCCGGCGGCGGCGGCAGAGGGGAGAGCGAGGAGGTGCCTGACCCTTACTACGGAGGCAGAGACGGCTTCGACCGTGTCTATGACATGGTCACCCGGCTGTCCAACGGGTTTATAGACTATCTGGAGAAGAAGCATGCCGTTGATGCCGCCAATTAGAAAATCATTCATGTTTTTCCCCGTATAATATCTTACAACCCCATAGCATCATTCTACATCCTTTTTAGACGCTTATACTCGCTGCGAGATCTGAATGGCAGCTCGACAACCCAGCCTGATGACCCCTATAAGCGGTTCGTATGGTCTGGCTTCCTTTGCATCGTTCTCGACCGCATGATCCAGGTGCTCCAGCTCCTCGTCCCTGATCCGCTTCAACGTCTGCACCAGCTGCTTCAGCTCGTCCGGAACCACCTCCCCGCGGGCCTCGGCGTCCTCCATCCAGCCTGCCAGAACCCGTATCTGGTCGTTGTAGTGCGTCCCGATCTCTGTCTCTACGGCTTCCGTGCATGCCATGGCCGCCTCCCGGCCCATCACGCCTGTTGACCACCCGAGAAACGTGGCTGCGGCCTGCCAGACGGGGTACATGGCCGTTGGGCGCACGCGGTGGGATGCCAGCATCTCGGTGAAGACTGAGAAATGGCCGGCTTCCTGGTCGTACATGTGTTTCATCAGCGGGCGGAGGTGAGGGTGCGAACGCAGGACGGGGGGGCTCTGGGCCGCGTAGATGAGGGTTGCGGCCAGCTCGCCGGCGTGGTTGACTCGGAGGGCGCTGCTCAGGTACGCCTTTTGCGATTCACTCAGCTCCATCATCTTCCTGCCGCCATTGTCGTTGTCTTTGTTGCTGCTGCTGCTGCTGCTGCTGCTGTACCGAGCTTGTATCCTGTATGTTGGCTGCGCGCTCGACAGACACCTCCGGCACGCCGGCCGCACGCGGGACACCAGCCCAGCCATTTCTCCTCCAGTCCGCCGTCTTACGCCCTCTTTTGCCTTTCCAGCGTCTCTTCTTCTATCTCTCGTCTTCTGCCTCTTCCTTTTCCTCTCGTCTTTCTCGCTTGTTTTGCTCTGCTTTTTCTTCTCCAGCTTTTTTTGCTTTGCTCGACGTCAAAACTAAGCTCATCACGTGATCCATCCTTTCAACTGCAACTTTTTTCGTGGCGAAAAGAAAGACGAGAAGGAAGCAAAAAAGGCGAAACGAGCGAGCGAGAGTAGCATCAGCAGCGGTCATCGCCATCAATCAGCAGGCAGAAGTCGGCGTATAACAAGAGGGACGCCAGAAGAAACGCGCGGGAAAAAAAAAAGACTGGAAACGAGGCCGCTCTCTGTGGTAGTCCAGCGGGCGTCTCCAGCTTAACTAGCAACACCGCAACACCTCAACAACCGCCCTTTGACCGGCGTCCTCAGCAACACAGCAGCAGCAGGCAGCAACACACGCCCGGATATCCTCCGCCTAGCCAAAGACTTCTCGTGTCTTCTGCCTCGTTCGGTCGGCTTACGGGCACAAAGGAACACAAGACAGGAAGCAAAAAGAGGAACACTCGCGCCTTCGCCATGGCTGACCTGGACGCTGAGCTGCTCGCCCTGGCGGGAGGCGATGATTCTTCCGACGAGGAATCTCCCGCCATCTCGCAGCAGAAGGACAAAGATAAAGAGCGCCAGGCCTCTCCTGGCAGCTCATCTTCCAACGACCAAGACGACGACGCGGACAACATGGGTCGCAAGGGGGTAGCCCGGCCGGTCAAGCGCCAACGCAAGAGAGCCAGAGCATATGACGATGAAGAGGAAGAGGGCGAGCTGTAAGTCAGCTCCTTTTTTTCACTGTTGTTGCAGGTCAATCGATATATCATACAGGCCTCTCTACTGTCAGCTTTTTCACGCTGTACCCTTCTACCACGATACCCCTCAGCCCAGCTGCCTACAATACAATAAAAGATTCTGCAGACTGTCAGCTAACGAGTATATAGATCCTCTTCAAGCGTTCACTCTCGCCGCTCCCTTCGATCAGCATCCATGTCCGAATCAGAGTCAGATACCTCTCCTCCTCCCGAAGAGAACCAGGGCCCCATCTTCCCTTATGAGAAGCTATTCTACTCCGCCAAAGACAAGAGTGAAATCATGGCCCTGCCTGAAATCCAGAGAGAGGAACTGCTATCAGAACGAGCTCAGCAGGTCGACCGCCATAACCAGGACATTGCCCTCCGTCGTTTGCTAGCCAACAGAGAGCGAGAGGAAGCCCGTGCCGCGGCCAAGAAGAAACGCAAGGCCGGTTCAGCTGATTTGGAGGACAGCCAGCGCAAGAGCTCACGCAAGAAGACGGTTCTCGGCGGACGCAAAGTGGGTGAGCCCTCAGATGCGATTGAAGCATACAAGCGTCAAAGAGAGCAAAAGGGGAAGCGAGATGAGCAGCGTCGGCGTGATGCTTCTTCACGAAAGAATAACAACGCCAGCAGCTCTCCTGCTCGAGAGGCAGATGATCGAGACGCCAGTGGTGAAAGTGAGGTCGAGTGGGATGATAAACCCCAACGCAGGAGTGTCTCACCCCCGCGTTACGATCCCCCAGCTGAACTGCGGGAGTTACAGCGTGCCAGAATTGCACGCAGCAACTTTGCCCAGGTCTGTTTCTATCCTGGCTTCGATCAGGCTATCAGCAACTGCTACACCAGAGTCAGCTTGGGACCAAACCCGTCAACCGGAAAACCGGAGTACAGAATTGGTCTGATCAAGAGTATGTTCATATATGTCCCCTCCTAGCTCTCTAGCTCGTGACTCTTTGCTAACATTGCTTAGAATTCACCGAAGGACGCCCGTATGCTATCGAGGGGCCAAATGGACGCAACTTTGTCACCACTCAGTACTGCCTTCTGGCTCATGGCAAAGCTGAAAAGGAGTTCCCCTTTATCGCCTGTTCCGAATCCCCCTTCACTGAGGTAGGTTATATAACGAAACAAGGTCCTATCGAGGGTAAAACTGACATTATTAGGCTGAGTTTAACCGCTATCGGAAAACCATGGCAGTGGATGGCCTCAAGATGCCCACAAAGTCCGCTGTCGACAAGAAAGTAGCAGACATCAACCGCTTGCTGGCGCACGACTTCACTAAAGAGGAGCTCGAGGAGAAGCTTCGTCGCCAGGGCACAAACGACAACAAACAGCTCATCTACAACCGCATCCAGCTTGAGCGTCGCCGCAACGAGGCCATTGCTAACAAGGATGAGGCAGCCATCGCAGAGTGCGATGCTGAGCTCGCCCGCCTGACTGGCCCCAAGCTCGCCTTTGGCACCACACTGGTCAAGCCACGCCCTAACGAGAAGACGCAGCAAGAACGTCTCGCCGAGCTGAACATGCGCAACCAGAAGCTCAACACCGAGAATGTGCGCAAGGCCCAGCTGGCCGAGCGTAAGGCAGCAAAACTAGCCGCCGCAGCCGTCGCCCGAGGAGAGGCCGTCGCCGACCGCTTTGCACGTGTCAAGACCAGAGCGAGGACGTACTACGAGTCCACGGATGGTCATCTCGTCCCCGTCAAGCCCGAGGCCGCCATTGCTGATCGCAGCCGCGCCATCACCCCGACCACCGCCAGTAACAACACCGATGCCACCAATACGCCTGCCAACGGAACCACACCCCGCAGCGTTACTCCGTCCAAGCCAGCCACTCCAAAGGTCTACAAGGGCGTCCCTGTCATTCGTCACCGGCCGACAGACGAGGACAACATCGCTGCCCTGGACTTGGACATCGACATCGAGATCTAAGCTTTCATACGCTAACTACCAACTCTTTCACACCTGTATCACCATGATCTTTCTTCTGCTTCTACCCTTGTATCTTTTTCTTTTACATGCGCGCTCGGAGTTATAGCGACGGAGAGGAATCTGGCTGGGTCTTTCTACACATCTCTTTATGCTTGTCTTTCTTCTGCTTTTTACTGAATAAATAATTACAAAAATGACCTAAGTATTTTGATGGCTTCTCGTTCACTCGGCCAATCACTTCATCACGTGATAGAATAGATGTCACTTTTAGGTTTATTAGTAAGCCATGGACCCACTTTAAAGTCAAGTGGTCTGTGCATGATGATCGAGGCCCAAAGAGGAAATAAAAGACGCCGATCGCCAAAAAGCTACATCAAAACATCGAAAGGAACAACGCAAAGGCAAAAGGCAAGCGAAAGATACAAAGCAGACAACTCGATATACAAAATACGACGCACCCTCAGACGCCGGTCCCTGTACACAACAAGGCTACCTCAGCAGTCTCGACGTGGGCGCTGGAGCCTGGCTTAGCTTGCGCGCATCCCTGTCCAACTATATATAACACGAACTGCTTACCTGTCCATTTCAACGACCGGGATGGCCGGATAATCTACCGCGGGCTTGTCGACCTTGCTTGACCCGTGAATAAGAACGAGAAACCAGAGATCCCAAGTCTACGTCGCCCATAACATACTAGCTGGCTGCTTTTGTGCGAAGATGGCGGGCATGGAAGAATTGGAGATACACAGCAAGGTAAATAAGGGCCGCACACCCCCTTTGCAGCAGGGGGAGTCCTGGATGATTCACGATATCCCCTCCGTCGATGTATCCATAGCGGCTAACGTCTACTATTATGTTCCTGTCTGTCTCAGTCGTATCTCGTCCGCTGGATAAACGTCAGCGCTGAACATACGATATCGTGGAGCATCCAGCCACATAAGAAGTCCCTCAATTTCGGAATCTTCAAGCACCCCGGCGCCTCGGGGCTTGCAGTCAACAGCGCTGCCTCTACGTATTCGCAGACTACGGGAAGTGATATCAACGATCTTTCGAAGGAGAATAACGGCCCCGCCAAACAGACGGATTCCTCGCTTTTAATCACCGAGAAGCTCAAGGGTGTTGGGCTGAAACCGATCGAGTGGATTGGGAAATGTGAGGCCGACAAGATATCTCAGGGGACGTATGATGTGGGCGCCAGCGAGGGAGGGAACTACGCACTTGTGTTTGACAACACATTCTCTAAGCAGATCTCCAAGACCGTTACGTTCGTCCTGCTCACGTATCCTACCAGCTGCCCGCCACGATCCGGACACCAGGTCCATCACACTCAGGCCATAGCAGGTCCGATCGGATCACAGGCCCCCTCACGTCCGAGTCCGAAACTCAACGCGACTGAGACAGAGGCGGAAGCAAAGGCTCGGGCTCAACAGCGCGGACGGCCAGGGTTCGGCGCTGCTGCTGCAGGCAATTCGAACGGACCACTTCCCACCACAGACTCGTCTACAAGCATCGCACCATCAGTACACACTGGTATACTGTCAAAGAGACGTCGTAAGCGACACCAGGGCTATGCCAGGCGCTTCTTTTCCTTGGACTTCAACTCATCAACCCTATCGTACTACCACGATCGCAATTCTTCTGCCTTGAGAGGTGCCATCCCGTTATCTCTGGCCGCTATCGCTACCAATGAAAATACTAGAGAGATATCAATCGATTCAGGAGTGGAGATATGGCATCTTCGCGCGCTGAATAACGTTGACTTTCAGGCCTGGAAGGAGGCTCTAGAGAAAGCCTCGAAGCAAGGTGATACAGCAGGGGAAGAAGATGGTAGCCTCAAGGTGCCTACGTTGATCACCAGGAAACATAGCGTGAACAAACCCAAGTCCCAAGATTGGAAAACTATCGAGCGATTAGTTGAATCGGTATCTGCTTCGAGAGAGAAAGTGCGTCAGCTAGCCAAGGATACAGACCCAAAATACCTCATGCCAACTCCAGACTATGAGGGTAACCAAAGCCAAGCAAACGGCGTACGTCGTGTCTCACAGCCTGGAGATGTCTCTGAAAGCAAGGAGAAACGATCGTTTTGGAAACTCAAGGGTAAAAGTGACAGTGGCAGCAGCACTCCAAACCAACGGCCGGCTCTATCCCCCCTAGGACCACAACAAACTCCTCCACTCAGCAATGAAGGCTCTTATTTCGACGGCAGTTCATTTAAATCTGGACTTGGAGCTGGCGTTCATGATGACTTGATGATCCTGCTCCATGATCTGAACGCAGTTGTCTCCGAGTTTAATGCCCTGTTAAGCGATAGAACCCGGTCCAGGACCCCGATAGCAATACGGCCTGCCCACTCTGTAACAGCTGACTCTGATTCAGAGGAGTTTTTCGATGCCGTGGATGGAGGAAACGTCTCTCCCTTGTTAACAATTCACCAGGATAGTGGCGAAGAAGACTCAAAGAGCGTCGTGACTGCTGTTGATGACGACGCCGCGTCGTCGTCTGGAAGCGACGTGGATGATAGAGACGAATTCCTACGAGGTGACTTCAAACTTGACTCCTCATCCTCACTATTCCCGGTGAAAGCACGGTCACTTGCTCCCTTGCCTATGGATGCACCGCCCCGCAGATCAAGGATAGAACCGCCAATTGGCCTGCCACCAAGTTTGATCAGCTTTATGCGGAAGAATATCGGCAAGGATCTATCAACTATATCAATGCCTGTGTCTGCCAATGAACCCATTTCATTGCTTCAACGAGCGGCAGAGCAGTTTGAATATTCCCAGCTTCTTGACAAGGCAGCCAATGCTACCGACGCACTGGAGCGGTTGATATATGTAACTGCCTTCGCCCTCTCGCAATTTTCCAATTCACGAATCAAGGAGCGGACTATTCGCAAACCTTTTAACCCCATGTTAGGCGAGACTTATGAGCTTGTTCTGCCAGAGAGAGGTTTCCGTTTCATCGCTGAAAAGGTCTCTCATAGGCCTGTCCAGCTAGCCATGCAGGCAGATTCGCGTGACTGGAGCTTCATCCAATCCCCCAAGCCTACACAGAAATTCTGGGGCAAGTCCGTTGAGATTATTACAGAAGGCAAATCTAGGCTAACGCTGCACTCGAGTGGGGAGCATTTCAGCTGGTCTGCCGGCACCCAGTTCCTGCGTAATATTATTGCTGGCGAGAAGTACGTTGAACCTGTCGGTGAAATGTGTGTCCTCAACGAGACCACAGGCCAAAAAACAATCGCCGTATTCAAAGTCGGTGGCATGTTCTCTGGTCGTAGCGAAGAGGTCACAGTCAAAGCCTACGATACACATGGTGAAGAACTTCCCCTTGGCCTGCAAGGGACCTGGACCTCGTCTCTCCAGCTGACGGAGCACGGGAACCTGACAAACAAGACTATATGGGCTGCCGGTCCGCTGGTCGACAAGCCACAAAAACACTACGGCCTGACTGAATTCGCAGTGGCCCTGAATGAAATTACGGCCGTTGAACAGCGGAAGCTACCACAAACAGATAGTCGTCTTCGACCTGATCAACGTGCATTAGAAGAAGGCAACGTCGACGAAGCGGAAGATATCAAGGCACGACTCGAGGAAGCCCAGCGTTTCCGCAGAAAAGAGATGGAACAAAGTGGCGAAACATGGCGTCCTAGGTGGTTTACACACGTTGACGTCGATGGTCTGGATGGAGGAGACGATATATGGAAACTCCGTACTGGCAAGGATGGATACTGGGAAGAGAGGGCAAAGGGCGAGTGGACGGGCACCACGCCTATTTTCCAGTTATAATTAATTAGACAAATGGAGGTATAGACGCAGTTTTTGGGTGGTTTTTGGGAGGAGTATTTGCTTGCTTGTCATTTTATGCTGTATCATCAATCGATTTCGCTTTGGCTTGCTTAATATGCCTCGAGATACGAGTCGATGTCTAGGCATCTGCATATAGAATGTTTGTGATTATTGGTATGGCTATTTGAAATAATTGTCTCCAGGAACTAATCATTAGGGGCCCCGGCTCAGGACAGTAGCTATAAGCCTGCTCGCCTTTTCACCTCCAAGATAATACCGGCCGTCCTTGCGAGTACTGCCCTGGCCGTCATCTCCCTCCATGTCACTATCCTCTTCCTCGTCATCCAGAGCCAGGCTAGCTTCATAGGCCTTCATAACCGTCTCCTGGTCGACCTTGACTCCACCCTCGACTAGAACGCGAATACATCCAGCGATTCTGGTAATTTCCTTTCTTGTGGCCAGCGGGATATTATCGTTCTGACTCGAATACATCGACGTGCTAACCATATCTTCCAGTCGCGTGAACGAGACCTTCGACTTGAATCCGCTGCTATCTTCTTCCGAAGGGTCGCGAACATGTTTGGAAATCCAAATATATCCGTTCACGCCGAGGATGACATCAATTGGGCCACCGTATGCAGTTTCAATAGTCCACACCTGCCTCCTTGACCTGACTACACCTGTACCTCTGGCCGTTCCGCTACCACCACCCATACCGCTCACGGCCAAAAACAAGCCGTTACGTAGTTTGCCATATTTCAACGATCTGGTGTGTAAGGATGCAGCGCCATCTCCATGTACCGTTTGTACTTCTGCCACCACGAGATCACCTTCATTGAAGAACGAGCGAATCTGTAGCTCGTCTGCAGCTGTACGCTTGCGTAGGATTCCACCGGGCAAGTTGATCGCTGATAGAGGTAATTGTGCGAGTAACGGAGCTGAAACGTCAACCTTCCATCGCTTTGATTGCACTTCGACTATTCGGCCGACGACCAAGTCGCCGATTTCAGGTGTGTAGCGAGCGCGCAACGGGTAGACAGAGAGAAGCTTATTGGTCTTGAGCACTGTTCCAGCTACAGTCGCTATTATATTTGTTGTCGCCGGTACCGCAGGTGTGAACGTTCCATGGCCTCTGCAAAAGGTTCATCCATTAGTCTAGGACGTCGAAGTAGAGCGGTATATTGAGACACCACCTACCTCATCCATTGCGGGTCATCTGTAATTATCTCTCCAGGGGTGACAATGGTATCTGTTATGCCAGACAGACGAGCTCTCTTTGCTGGCCTGTTTTCATCGCCCATGTCCATGTCTTCATCCGAATCTTGTACATCCCGTGCTGTATTTCGAAAGTCGTCAAACGTCGGTGGTAGAATAGTAATGGCCATTTTATCGGTGAATACAAGTAAGAAGGCCTTAACGAGCTAAGATAGTTAATTCAAGCTAAGTGAATGGGATGAGGTGTGTTGATTCGAATTGTTGTTTCGCTGATGAAGCTGTGGAAAGTCGAGATTGTGAAGGAGAAACTTTTTGGTGCGGGAAACTCAAAGTCTTGGCATTCAAAGGTTTCTCAAAGTTCAACTTTGCATCTTCAACTACAAACTACAAAGTTGGCCTATTCTATAGCTGTCATTATTTGTGTCTCCATATTCAGATAAACTTGGTGTATGGAAGAATATCGACTATTCAAGTACTATAGCCGAAGAGATGCACTACTAACTATCAAATCTTGAGAAATAAGAAATAGTTCCATTCTATTGCATATCTATACCTCCTATCTAGTCCAAAGGCCCACGAATTTCACATCCTCATAGCTTCTGACTATTCGTCATATTCCAAGACTATTCTTCTCCAAAGTAACTCCTTGACAACTGATCAATTTCACATTGAAAATTACTCACCCTGCCCCATGGCCATGTAGAAGGCTTCTTGGCCCTCTTTCAGGATTTTGTATCTGCTCTCCAAGTGCTCACGCCGGCGTATCATATCGATGGTCTCGGCTGCTAGAAAATGTATCTGTTTGTCGCTGTAGCGTGCTAGTACCCTGGGTGCGAAAATTTCATTCAGGGGTGCAACCAAATGACGCTCAACGACTTGTTTCGCAATCACATCAATAAAATATTTCCGCTCGGTCTATACATGCACGTTAGTTACTCCAGATACCAGAATCATTCCAAGCACATACCTTGTAATAAGCGTTGAGAGTATCAAGCGCTTGTTCCGCAGCAAACTTATCCATGTTCTTCTCAACAAGACTATCGATACCGGATAGAAACTTGTCAGGTTTGAAGTACTCCTTTGTTTGAAACTTGGGCTCACCGGTACCCGTTTTTTCAGAAACATGTACCGCTGATTGCTTGGCTAAATTCCGGACTTTATCCACCCAGTATTGAGTCCGAGTCTTCTGCAGGGTATCCGTGAAGTAGTGGTTGTATGTGATAGGATGTCTCTTCCTGTCGTCGTTGATTCGCTCAAGCTCATTCAAAGCAGCCTCGTGGGCAGCTCGGAGAGCTGGAACCACTGTCAGGGTCATGATCCGGGACATCAGCTCGGGAGTTGCGGTATACTCTAAAACTTGGACTAGGAAATCCTTGCATTTAAGAGCAACGTTGTTGGCATGGTCTTGCGCAATGGCTTTCCATCCTGAAGACTGCTCCCAAAACAAGTGGCTTGTTAACATCGGGTTGAATGTCCCAGGGAGTTCACGGCCGCGATTGCGTTTAATGACCTGGACGATTCGTTTAACAGCCTCTTTACGAGTGAGATTCTCGACGGCTCCTAACGATGATCTCACTGCTGGTGAAATAAAATCATCCTCTGGTGATCCCTCTTCTGATGACTTGTTTTCACTCTGGCCGTCACAGCCATAAACATAATATTTATGTCCCTTCTGGTTCATGAGGTCTGCAAACCGAGAGTTCAGGTATTGTACAACAGCTCTGAGGCGAGAAGAATTTTCTTTTCCGTCAATATTTTTCGTGACATTGACCGCATTGAAAAATTTCTCCTCATAATTCCCATTTATTCCCATCGCAACGAGGTCATTAGCAGATCCAAAGAAGTCCGCCAGGTACGCCCGTTGGTCGGCTATCGTAGCACGGCTCCTTCCAAGGTGTTCAAGTTCGATGTGAACGCTGTTTGCCATTTTGTCAAGTTCCTCTTTCAGGATTGGCAGCTCCCTTTTTAGATGGTTAAACAAAAGCTCACTTAATCGTTGACGAAGAGAATCAATCCCTTTGACGCTTTGTGGGAGTTCATTGTAATTCCCAGTGTTGAAGAATACACGCTCTTTGCTATTGCGCTCAGCAAAAGACAATTGGTGTTCGTCGTCGCTGCGATTCTTCAACAAGTGCCATCCTAGTTCGAAATAAATATCTCTGTTCCTCACTAAGTCAAGCCATGATTTCTCATTTTCTGACCCTGGGCGTAAAAAGTCCGGTTTCGTTACCACACCAAGGGTTCGTGCGCCATTCGGGTCAAATAAACGACAATTCTTAAGAATGACTTGGTTAGCATAGTCGTTCTTTGCCGAGATCACAGCAAGGATGATAGTTCGTTTCTGTGAGATATAGCTCTCAACTAGGGACTTGATAAGCTCTACATCTTCGTCTGATTGCGTCTTGTTGGCCGAATGAATAAGACCGGGCAGATCAACTACTGTCCTAGTTAACCAAAAAGTAAGCAAAGACGAACCGGTTGCGTTACATCAGTAATCGGCTAATAAAACTCACAATTGCGGCAAATCAGGTCCACATATTTCAACGCTGAGCACATCCCTTGAAAATGCTACTTTATCACCCAAACCCATAGCATTAGTAGCATCGTCAATTATTGAGGGAAGTTCTGTAAAATCATGGATAGACTTCGAAAATTTGCGAAGTTCGAGCTTTTCTTCCTCAGTGCGCCCCGTATCCGGGTTTATCTTGCAATGGATTGCGGACTCCACATCTCGTCTCATAATAATCTCTGTTGCAAAGCGGGTACAGAGGTTCTCTTTCCGTGGAAAGGGAATCTCCGTGATGGCTTCAAGGACGGAGCTTTTGCCAGAAGATTGATCACCACAGACGACAATCTGTGGCAGCTGCAGAACCGAGCTTAGCCCTGCACGCCGAAGACGGTCAACCAGATTCATCAGATCACGTTGTTCGATACTTTGAAGCCCAACTAAAGACTCGGTTGCCATTATAGCTTCCATGGAAGGTGCCGTGCCATCAGTAGCTAACATAGAGTAAGTCTCTGCCTCTCCCTTTCTCTACCTAGCTCGTTAGTAAACGCCATTGTCAACAGGTAACGGGTTAATAAACTTACGGGGTCACTGAGAGTTCTCATTCTTATTCTCGGAGATTCGGAAGGATACTTTGGCAGAAGAGTTCCGTAAAATAAGTAGTATCTCCAACAGGGTGTAAGAAGCAGTGTAGACGAGATCATGAACCTCATGGGTATAGCAGGCACTCTATATCTCTGGGGATATGGGAAAATTATGACATTCTGTATCACTGAGCTGAACGCTAAACAGGGTAATGAACATGTTGTGGAACATATAAAAACAAACAGAAAAGCCACGTAATATGATGGATGAGACAGAGGCCTCCTTTCTGGGCCTGTCTGTCCCGTATTTTCCTAAATTCCCAAAGAATATGCAAGTTTGAAGCCATCTTAGAAAATCAAACAGGGGTATGCATGGGTTAGATGCGTACATAGAGACGTTCGCAGATCTAGGCAGAGGATAGATGCATCTCATAAGGTAACAGAAGTAAAAAAATATCCACCTGCTCCGTACCTCCTATGATCTCTATAGTTCCAGTTATCTTCATGCAGGCGTAAAAAGGACGCCTCACTTCTCACCGCTAGTTGGTAGAGGTAAAGAGTTGAGTTTGTTTCTAGATGCACTTTCCAGTAGTTAACTAGTTAACTACAGTAATTCCTGGGTCAAGTGAAGAGCAATCAGGTGGTTATCAAAAATATCAAACAGCTAACTAGTTAGCTAACTAGCTAGTTAGCGTACTCGAGTCCTTGGATTCATTGTTGCACAGTTCCAGTTCCACCAGTCTGCATTTAATTACGTAGTCAACAGGATACCCTGGGATGTCTATTCCTACCGCAGTCGTAGCCGAAGTGGAACCCCCGATTGTCGCAGTTGTCACTGATGCGGTAGTTAGTTATGGGGCATCTAGACAAAGCTCACACGGCCCAGATTGATATCACAGCTGCAGAATCGCGGCGTTTCGCCTCGCAATCTACACCACTCTGGCCAAAAACTTTCCCTTGTCTTTGATATATATATGTTGTCGCATCAAAAATCCTCTCTCTATACCTATTTTGATTAAGTTAGGTACAGTAAAATACCGCATAAGCAAAGACCGTATCTATAGTCAAGTACTGACCATTTCTCCATTTCTTAAACGCACTTTATTCCCAGAATCAAGGAAACAACATGAACTTCTCATCTGATAGGAAGCCCTAGTATATTTCAACCTACCAAAAACAGAGTATCTTGAGTGATCTGCAGCCTGTGCAGTAACATTGGTCCATTTGTGCTGAAGAATGATATTGTTAGTTTTATCCATGCCATATCAGCTCGACGGAGGGAACAGAACTAGATCTTCCGACAAAAATATAGAACAGACAAAACTGGCTGCAGTGCCATACGCGCAAAATCAACTAAAGAGACGCTAAAATATTCCTGATCTTATTGTATAACTATAATGGAATAAGATGAGTAAACTTACGTTTTTCGCTAGCCTGAGACGATAATAGACAGAGCTTGTTTACGTATATCCAATGGTGGCATTTCGAAAGCGTGTCATGCCGCCAAGTTTTCTTGTAAGTAGTAAGTTAATACTGCGATAAATTGAGGAAATTCTAATGTATGCTTGATACTTGCCGGATCAACGACGGCCTGGATGACGAAAGCCACTTGCGTGTCAACACCAGCCCTAATGCCTAGAAGCGCTTCTAAGCCATAAATCAACCGGGGGAGGAAGCGATATTGATCATCAGGTATGCCCAAATATGATAGATTTTCCGCTCCTTTGTGTTATGTTTGTTTTTGTGAGGTTCGACAACTTTGACTTCGCGATTGAACTAAAATAAGCTCCCGGACGGCTCGAGCCCGCAAGAGCTAAGTTGAGCCGCATCGGTCGTAACTAATGGAGAAGTGTATACAATTGAACTTCGTCTAGCTTAATATAGATAGAAAAATACAAGCAACCTTGAGTCAAACCTCCCTACGTCAACCCCCAGAACTTCTTGGAACCCTCGGGTGTCGTTAGCCACGCTGCCTTTCTTTTACAAAAATACTCCAAGTTTGGTGGGCCCCAACTCTCTCCCTCCGCGAAGTCTATGGTACCACCCGACACAATCACCACACCAGGAAGCTTGCCCTTGTTCTCACTAACGACTGATGAGCCGCAAGTTACGCAGAATGATCGTTCGATAGTGACTCCAGAATCCGTTGAATTGTCGGAGTATGTCGCAAGATTGTCTTTGCCTTCGGTAATCTTTAGTGCCTAGTTTTATGTTAATATAACTAGTTTCGATGGTAGTATAGTTAGAGAGAGACGGGAGCCATATTGCACAGTATTGGCAAGGGGCACATAAGAGTTTAGGTGCATTACCTCCTTTTTATACCAGCTATTCGCCATGCCGACAGAGCCCGTTGCTTTTCTGCAGTTGTCACAGAAACATAAGACAGAGTTGGTCGGAAGTCCTTCGAGCTCATAGCGTACTTTGCCGCAGAGACATGAGCCCGTGGTCTTTGGGTTAGAAGATGCCATTATTTGCCGCTCGTGCACCTTTTATGCAGTTATGAAGCCCTAGTTATCAAAGTATTTGAAGTGCTCGGGGGGTTATAAGTTTGTAGCGAGGAATGAAATTCAGAGAATCTACTCCGTGCTGGCCAGGTTTATAACCCCGCATGTCTCATCCTTCACGGCTCAGGATCGCAGTTCTTTAGAGCTATGTGCGGATGACGTACATGAATAATCCCTGGAAGTATTTGGTTAACTAGTTAGGGTTGAGTTACGGCTCAGTGGTTTAGAGATGCATCGAGACAAACTGGATTGTATTATGTATAGAACTAATGCAGATGCAATGAAGCGTGTTTCTATATACAAGCAAGTAGTTATAACGGTTAAATTTCAAGGCAAGGAAAGTTCAAGGCTCCAAGATAATGTCCGTTCCCACACAACGATTGCATACAAAGAGGTTCTTTGGGTCAATTCGCCGTTTGATGGAGAGAAGACGGGCGTATTTGTCTCCCCAGAAGGCGTTTTGCCAGTCGGGCTCGTATCTATAATGCGGTCAGTATGTATAGCCAAGCTTGGGACATCTTTAAAAGGGGGCATGTGACATACGGGCTTGCCTCGTTGAGGTAGGTTCCAGTCTCCTTTCCAACAATTTCAGCGAGCCTCTTAGAGACTTCGGCGGAGGTCTTCTTGGCTGCCTTCTTTTCCTTTTCAGAAGCGTTATCCGCCCAGTCAACGCTGAAGCTGATAAGTGCTCGGCTGTTCTTGAACGAAGAGTGAACTGCGGTGTTATCTCGCTCATCGGAGTTGACTTTGACAACTATATCAACGACATGTTAGTATCCAGACTTTTCCCCTGGTAATAGAGGGAAACTCACTTGAGTTAAACCCAGGACCGGTGGTAGGATATTCAAACATGAGATCGACAAGGTCTCTAGCACGCTCCGTGAGAACTTGGCGGCTTACCAACCTCGAGGCATCAATGACGTTGGTAGCGATGTTGGGATCGCGAAGGAAATTCTTGGAGTATTCCAGGAAATCCGGGAACACGTAGGATACAGCCCCGCCTGTGACACCTGGTAAGGTTGCAATCTCGTTCATTGGTTCGAAAGTCTTGTTGAAGTTTTCCATGGTTGCATTGGGCTGAAGGAAGATGACTTGGAAGGCTGTTGGGTTGGACTTCTCGGTGGCATAAACGCCATATCCTACCCATCCGGCTTCAGTGATGTCGGGGAGAGCCTGGAGGGTCTTTTCGATGACTACCCGGCGGGAATCTTCGGTGGTGATATTGAGCTGGGCGATTCCAACTCTGATATGAGTTGGCTTTGGGTGTGTCTTGTAGGTCACAGAGGTAATCACCTAGGAGAAGTTAGAATTGGTCTACAGCATGAATTTAAGGAGAACTTACACCCCAAGCACTACCGCCACCACCGCGGAGGGCATAGAAATAGTCGGGATCAGTGTACTGATTGATAGTCTTTGCTTTGCCCTGAGCAGTAACAAGATTGACCTCGAGTACATCTAGTTTCTTTGTGAGTTAACTGCAATTTTCCAATTGATGCTGGACGCACTTACTGTCGACAGCAAGTCCATAGAAATGAGAAAAGGGACTGACTCCTCCGCCGGTCATGAAGCCACCAGCAGCTCCCACAGTTTGTGCAGAACCACCAGCGAACGTAACCCCTTCAGCTGCCGCAGCCTTGTAGACATCTATCAATCTTAATTAGCAATGTTAAATAAAAAGATTAGTTCAACATACCGAGCAACTGCTCTCCTGCCTGAAGTGTAACAGCCGGAATACCGCTAACATTGGATGGAGCACCCTTTGGCTTGAACGACTTATGCCACTCTTTGCCCTTGAGATTGTGAGTCCAGATGGAAAATGCACCGCTGCCACTTGACCGACCAAGGCTTTGAAACAGATTGTTAGCTGCTATCTGTTAAATAGTAATGTAATGATAGGGAAGTCTCACTGGTCATGACCGGTATTCTTCACAACAAGGTAAAGATCATGCTTATCCGCAAACTTGACTGCCTTCTCAATATCCTTTACACCGCTGGCAGAGACAGAGTAATACGGCACAATGCCCTGGTCACATCTATCCTCTTTGGGCGTGTTGATGAAACACTGTCCCTTTTCACCAAGCTCCCATAGGATAGCAGAGTATGCACCCGTCTGGTTTGTCCGCCAGAAGCTATCCGTCCAGCGCTCCTTTGCCACAGAGCACGCAGCGGCATCGTACTGGGCTGTATGGCACACAGCAGCTGCCGGGAAAGTGCGTATCAGACGGCCTGAGATGGTTGAATTGAAGTCCTGCCAGACATGCTCCTTGGGCCAGCATGCGTCCCCGGCAGAGCATCTGGGGTGTTTCCCGGGGTAGCTTTGAGCCGGTGAGGCGAGCAGCGGGAGAGCCAGCAGGACTTGCTGGCTGGGGATTTTCATGATTGATTAGAGTATTATAGTTAAGGATTGACTTATTAAATGCAGTAGATGGATGAGAAATGAATTGATGTCCTGTCTATGGAGGATAGACGGGAGGAAAGAAGTAGAGGTATATATACTATTCGCCATAGTATATACAGGACGCAGAACACGGCGAATCTCCCAGTTAAGCAATTCATCGTTCATGAGAGGCTTTTCTCTGCGCCATCCAGCGTGACATGGATCAAGTCGGGTCTGGCCAAGTTCCAGAGTCTCGTTGACTGGTCAGTTCGAAGGTTGAGGCTCGAGAAGAAGAAACGAAGAGTCGAAGATACGCAGATTTGCCTAAAGGGGAGATCGGCGTGGCTGAGCTGGGTTGAAACAACACGAGCAACTCAGGGGAATACGACGATTTTACTCTTCATAATTAAACGAAGATGGAGATGGGATGATGAATTGGACTCTTTATGCTTATAATAGTTGGTTCTGTGGAGGTACTCCGTATACGGTGCAGATATTGATGGCATTGCTATGGATAAAGACTCCCTAATGATGATAATAACACAAGGACGGATGCCCATCAAGTACATACAGTAAGTAGATGATTAGTAGTCGGTACCAGTAGTAATACAAACAAATGAAATATCTTCGTAGCCGTGTATAGATAGTTAATGGTAGTAGACTTGCTATGATGCGGCCGCAGTGGACGCCGTGGACGGTCTTTTGGCTCGTTTATCGTCTCTCTTTTTCCTCCCTCGGTTCCCGCCCTTGGGATGATACACGCCGTCTTCCTCTCGCTTCCGCTTGGCCCTGCTGCCTCCGCTCCCGGCGTTGGCAGCGGGCTCGACGACGTCCACCAACACGCCGTCTTCATCGTACACCTCTTCCTCCTTGGGTGCCTGCGCCGAAGCCCGTTTGGAGCGAGTAGAGCTCGGCCGTGATGCTGCTGCGGGCTTCTCAGACTGAGCGGAGCCACCGCCGGCTGCGTTGGCAGAACTGGTGCCGGCCGGGGGTGCTTCCGGGTCATGAGCGAAGACCTGGGGCTTATTCTTGCGTAGCCAGTTGTAGACTGACGATGGGTTGCGGATGAGCAGTGCTTTCTCCCTGTCTGCTACGGGGAGATGTTTGCTGGTTGAGCGGGCATTCGTAAGGTCTATGCGTCGAGGTTCGCTGGGGATGAGATAGTCCACGTCGTCCTCGGGATGGATGAAACCGAGAGAAGCCTCGAGATCATTGTCCTGAGCAGTAGCATCGTCGGAGGACGGGGTGGTATGCGGCACGTTCTTCAGCAGCGAAGTGATGCTCGCGGTTGGCGCAAAGGTGTTGCTTTTCAACATGGACAGCTCGAGTTCCTTGCACTCGTCTGCGGTCATCTCACCAGCCAGAAGCTTCTGCTTGGCCTCGTTGAGCTTTGCGCGGGCTGTCTGGGCGTCACACTCGACGATGGGGATGGAGTCTGGCTGGTCGGACATGGTCGTGTGTAGCTGCGAGTCCTCCTCCTTGTTGAGATCATACCGTAGAGATCGGGGGATGTGCACCGTATTGTTGAGTTCGAGGAGCAGTTCCAGCAGTTGGCTATCAACAGTCAGCATCAAAGCAGTCAAATACCGAGCAATAATAATAGGATGTCGACGCACTCGTTCTGCTCTCTCAGACGCTTCGAGAGGTCGTGAATCCGCATCTCCTCGCGGGCCAGCGCCGTGCTGTCTTTCATCACGGCCTCGAACTTGATCTTCTGCTTGCCGTACTTGCGCCTGGAGGAGTCAACAGTCAGTATCATCCAGTCTATGTCTTTTCTATGCCTTCTCTCAACAAGGAGCAGCCTTACTTGAAGGACTTGAAGGACCGAGTGACGGCTGGCGACGCCGGGGCAGCAGCAGCAGCAGCAGCAGCAGCAGCAGCAACAGGCTCCGCGTCGGGCATGCTCTGCGTCTCGGCCATGTCGAGGGACTCAGTATCGTTCGACATGCTTATCAACTCGTCGCAAGGTCGTCTTCAGCAGCAGCAGCAGCAAGTCCTCTCTCTCTCGTCGTCGTCGTCGTCGTCGTTCTTCCGCGACGTTTCGTCTTCTCCGTCGGTTTCTTCCTGGTTTTTCGCGTCGTCGAGATTTCTTCCGCTTTTTCTTCCTTTTCGCCCGCCAAGCTTCCCGCACAAGCTTTTTGTTTCTTTTGCATCTCCGGATTTTTTGGACTTTTTTTTTTTTATCTTCTGTTCGTTCGCTTTGACAGCTTCGAGAGTGCTGGTCTCAGCCATTGAATAGGGATATAGAAGAGAAATAGATACCCATTGAGAGAGAGATGTCAGATAGCAGCTCCAGTTCGCGGACACCGTCTCCACGGCCGTCGCGGAAGCGCAAGCATGTGCCTGATGAGCCACCGCTCGAGATCGACCTGAACGCACCGGAGCCGGCCTCGAAGAAAGCCCTGCGGAAGGAAAAGAAGGCGAAGATAAAGTCGAGCTCGAGTGGAACGACAGTGCCGGCAGTCAGTGAAGGCACAGAAAAGGGCAACGAGACGCAGAAACCAGAGAAGAATGACAGCAACAAGAAGCAGAGGACAGGCTTCGGAGTGTGGATTGGAAACCTGCCCTTCACGGCCACAAGGGAGACGCTGCGGACGTTTCTGATGAGCAAGAGCGGGATCCTCGACAGCCAGATCACTCGCGTCCACATACCGGACAGCGGGACGAAGCGGAAGGGCGTCAAGCAGAACAAGGGGTTCGCATACGTCGACTTCACGAGTCAGGAGATTGTCGAGCGGGCCATAGCGTTGAGTGAAGAGCTCGTTGGTGGCCGAAGGGTGTTGATCAAGGATGCTACCAACTTCGACGGCCGGGTGGTGAAGGAAGCTGACGGAGACGACTTGAAGGCGGCCGGAGGAAATCCACCATCAACCAAGATATTCGTGGGCAACCTGTCCTTTGACACCACCAAGGAACACCTAGAAGAGCACTTCAGTCCCTGTGGAAGCATATCGAACATACACGTCGCCACGTTTGAAGACTCTGGGAAATGCAAGGGCTATGCGTGGGTGGAATTCGAGTCTACCCAGTCCAGCCAAGCTGCTGTACGCGGGTTTGTCAAAATACCTGATCCAGACGATGAAATAGAGGAAGCAGAAGAAGAAGTGGAAGAGGAAGAGGAAGAAGAAGATGGAGCTGAGGGAGCAAACGGCGCGGGTACGAAGAAGAAGCCCAAGAAGCGGCGTATGAAGAAAGTATGGGTGAACCGGCTTCAGGGCCGTAACCTACGCATGGAGTTTGCAGAGGACTCAACGACACGGTACAAGAAGCGGTTTGGCAAGGAGAAGACGGAAACAAAAGAAGAGGCTGGCTCTAATAATAAGCCTGCGAGTGAGGCTACGCAAGGAAATGCCAATCTCAAGCAGAAGAGCAAAAAACCTATCAAGTCCTACGGCCAGTACTCTACGGAAACTGTACAGAAACTGTCTGGAGCTATAGTGGAAGCAAAGGGGACCAAGGTGACATTCGATTGATTGAGTACTAGAATACATAAGATGCATTATCAGTCAACGATATCAATTCCCGCTACTTTTTTAAATGTTGACCATTGATCTTGGTGGACAGGCGCAAGCAGTAGAAATGATAAGGGGTTAGCAGTGAAAAGTCGGAGCTCTTTCGTGACCTTCCGGGTAGAGAGACGACTTGTGCCAGCTGAAAGGTATACCAATCCGAGTGCCTGAATGGTCTTTCCGAGTCCACAAGTTGACTGTTTAATTGAACCCTGGGTGCTCTTGAATAGGGAGACTCGGAAAATTTGCTTGGTCCGAGAGGAAATTATCTCGACTCCAAACGAAGCCATCTCGAGGACCTTTGATTGAAACCAAAAGATGGCATGCTCCCAATGCAACGTGCGTTGGCACGTTTTAACGTCAATTGAGGTTTGAATGTGCTTGATATAGGGTTAACTGGCTGTCTGTCACGTTCGACGTAGTTAGTTGCAGTTAGTTACCACTGCTTTTAACGGCTTCTCATAATCAAACAAGGAGAAATGGACTCGAACTTACTTGCTTCCTCCCCCAGTGTTTCTCTGCCCTCCTGGCCTGCACCCAGACTTCTAAGGTGCCTTCAACCCGGCCAACCCAACGGGTCCCAAGGGCGAACAACGGGCTTTCTCGGTCATCAGGATTCTTAGGCAATGGTGCTGTGTGGCTTAAAGACTCAAGGTACTTTCTTCTCTTGTTCTCATGGAATTGGACATGATATCAAGTTCAAGGATTAAGCTGTAGGTGAGTTTGCTTCTTAAATAGATCCATGGCATAACATCATGGTATAGAAGGGAGCTGGCAAACATCCTCGCTGGGAAAGACCGTTCTCAACGACGCATAATATTTGCTTATGCCATTTAAACGCGTTGATTCTGTCAACTGAGATGCTTCTTCAACGATGAACATTTCTGGTTTGAAGCTCCGGAGTGACTATTGACTTGCTGTCGAAGCAGTGCAGAAGAAAGTATTCTCAGGTGTTAATATCGATATGCCTGAAGGCTGTCGAGTCCCCCGGTTTGGCGTAATTATTTGGTGTAATAAGGGTACGAGATAAGTTCCCGTGCATGGCCTGGTTTCAGAACGACATCCAGCCACGGCTCGCTCCCGGTGTATCCTGATATGGCCTTCGTCAACGAAAATCCGATGGAATGCAGCTGAGAATCGACCTTCCATGTATGTCGATGATATAACGACTCTCTCTGTGGCCGATTAGGGGGCCTTCCCTTTTTGGACCAGTGGTTTGGCCCAGTATAGCTTGTAATTCCAGGCAGGATAATATCTTTATTCCATTAACCTCTCCATTCATCTCCTCCCTTTCCGAGGCTACCCCAGATCCGTGATGTCGCCTCGAACTAGACGGCCGAGCGTGCTCCACGCCGCGGGGCCATGATCTGACGGTGCAGATCATGCAATTCCTCGCGGCACGAGCGGTGGAGCTCGCCGGTCCTGGTCTCGAAAGCCCAGATTTCCAACCTCAAGAGGCGGAGCCGGCGAAGCTCAGGGGAGTCGGGCTCCTAATGCACCGTCAGTTCAATCCTATTTGATAAAAAACCTCAAATTCCTGGGAGTCACTTACCCTTTCGCACCCGCGGTGCACCAGGTGGCATTGCGCACACCGACGGCCTGGGCCAGGCTCACATTGGAGCTCTGGCTCGCGAAGACAGGGCAGGCATCGGCGGCAAGGGACATCACTATTAAACAACGCACCACGGGTTAGCTAAGCCTATCCTATTATCATAGCCGGCAGAGCCAGAGCCTTTCTCGATATCTTCGTCCTGTGCTTTCTCATTATTGCGGCTCGGGTTGGAGAACCAGTTATCAAACTGCTGAGCCAAATAGGCTAGCCAGCAAATTAGAAGCAGTAAGGGCAGTTATTTGAAAGCGCTATAGTAGCTGACAGTGTAGACTTTTATACCGGGAGTTTATTGCGTTTGGTGCCACGTTATCCATGAGATACCATAGTATCAAGAATAACTTCTGGGTTCCCTGTAACTCGCTTTCTCTCAGAGACCATTCTGAGCTCCCTTATTTGCGGAATCTTGCAAGTGGCTGTTCACCCACCGTATGGCTAGTGAAATCCGGGGTATAGCAGATTGAGAACGTATGTCATATCTTTAAACAGGAGGATAAGTACCTGACCACCAAGGCTTTAGCAGGATTGGCATTGTCTCGCCTTCTAATGATGGAACTTGTCCTAAGGCTGCGTCTGTAGACACCTAGGACCATAGAGCAGTTCTGGCCAAGTGCATCGTATAGTGTGGGATGATTAAATGTAGCAATCTTGGAAGGGCCTGCAGGCTTGTCAGGTAAAGACATATATAGATAGGTATTGGCTTTGCAATCAGCTGTAACTTACAACCCAGAGGTCTAGGTGCATTAGATGCACATCAATTAGCAAGTAATACTTCCTCAATTGATCTAATTATTTGCCCTATCTCGAAATGTTTAGTCAACGCAGCGAAACTGGGAGGAAAGGGAGAAACCTACAAGATCCCAGACATAGGGTCCCCAGACCGGATGCAGCTGAACAAGCCTGCAGACACTCATATTCTTTAATTCTGCCAGGGCTAAGGTGCACTGTAGACAAGGCGAAATGGGGTTGTTGAGTGGGAAGATTTTTAACACTCGTAGTTTGTCTGACGTCCGGTACTCTAGTCCATCCCTATCCCGGTGATTCCTGAAGGAGCAGCGAGCTCTATTTGATGGCAGTTGAAGAAAAGTGACGTCGATTGATCAGTAGTGTAAGTGGCCACCACCCCAAGTGCAGCCATTGCCAGACAACGGTGTATTATGCATTGGAGTAGGCATATCATCGTATTGCCTAGTTAATCCCGTCTAGTAAGCCACCTCGGCTGCCATTCATTGTTCGTTCTCCTCCACAGAATATCCGTTCCCCCTTTCCGAGGCCCTCTGTAAAGGAAACCGGCCAGTATAACTATCATTTCTGCGCTCTTGTCGGAGTGTCAAACCAAGTCGTACCTTGCCCTGTAGTACATATCGAGACTAAAGTGAGAGCATAAATTGATTTTTTTTCAAGTAGATTCTGAAAACTATTAAAGAATTGGTTATTAGTAACTTTAGTTAAATCCATTAGACAGCTGCTTTAGAAACTTACCACCATCCAATGGCATTACTGTCGTTATTCTCAGAATCCTTATCCATAGTAATTGCATACTCGTCCACATCAATAAACTGGGCCACTTCATCCGGAACCTTGATATCGAGGTCTTTCATTGGCAAGCTCTCAGCCTCATGTGTCGTATCACTCGAGGCATTATCGCAGCCGGTCAATAACGAATCTAGTATAGCTAAAAGAGCTAAACTAATCGATGAATGCTATTCTTCCAACACTGAAGAACGTCTTCTCAGCAAGCGGAGAATATATCAGAGACAAAATTTCGTCGTTTAGTAAGAAAGACATTCAACAAGGCGGGCTTCAACCCTTGGAGCTTTTGGATCCCACCTTGTTGTCGCATCTTTTGACGGAGCAAGCGACCTTTGTCTAGCGATTCAGTTAGGCATCCTATACAGGAGGGATCCTTCGAGGGGGCTCGATTACAGAGTCTCTTCCTACTTCTGTACTGGAGGATAGCGAGAGCTTGACTCGTCCCCGCCACACATTGATATACCCAAGTAACCTCATCGAAAGCGTGAAGATTCAGCGGGTGTTGATGGGATGACGATGGGAATATAGTCAAACTTGAATGGTGGGCCATGTTGATTTATGGATCAACTTTAGGAACATGGAATGGGGGTCCGGTCGGTGTTGAACCCGCTGACATCTTCGTCGGTCCACATCCCAGCAGTGATTTTATGGACATGATCATTGGTGGCACATCCTCTCTCGCCGACACGTTCCCACCTTGAATTCGAGTAGTTCAAGACAGCTTGGATGAGTGGTGTATATAGACGTTTATATCTGGGAAGTACTTGCGGACTTCCGTAGTCCATACCCCCAAGACTGTGGAACTGATGACAACAAGCGTTGGTTTAAGGGTATCTCGGATTCGATTGGTAACTTAAGCCAAGGCCCTGGACTGTCTTTCCTAGGCCACAGCCGTCGGGTCACCCAGAGCGTCGGGGGCAATCAGGGTCTTCTTTTTGTCGGCATCTCGTCAGTTGCATGGCTGCTGGACGATGTCCTTTCTGTGAGTCACTCAACTTACCCGCTGGTCGTCCACCCCCTTTGTACCGGGAGAATGGACATATCTCCGCTATCAGAGGGGTGTATATGGGGTAGCCTTCGCTCTAGGTAATATGAGCCAGAGGCATAGTTATGGTATAGATATAGAAAGGAAGATAGAAAAGAAGATGAAGATGAAGAGGGAAGAGAAGAGGAGGAGGGAGAATATATAGACTTGGGAGACCTTGAGTGAAGGGACACCACAGTGACTGGGATTCAACTGTCTCACTGGACCAACTAGGTACATGCATGATTCACTTTGGTTTTCAAACGCCCAAAGCAAACGGCCACGGGAACATGCATATATGTATGGTATGTACCCTGCAAGTAACCCGAGAGAGACCGGTTAGACCAGACCGCCTGCGAGGTCCCGTAGGTGCATCTATACGTGTACAAAGACCCTCAAAGATCCATCAGCCAGTCAACGCCCAGCCATGCTGCTGTCCATGCTTCTGCTGGTTCTGCTGTCGTTTGTTTGCAGCACACCATGTTGCTATTGCTGCTGTTGCTATCCATGTTGTTGACTGGTGGTACTTGTGCTGCCGTTATTCGTTTGCAGCACGCCATGTTGATGGCGCTGTTGCTGCTATCCAGTTGGTCGGTATATTTTCTTTTCCATGCAAGCAACCAAGTCAGACAGTTTATAGCAACCTTCGTGCCGTTTGGATCAGCAAGTTTCTAGCCCCAAGGTTGGCTCTTACTCGTAATGTAGCTAATACCTTAACCGGATTATACCTTTTTAGTTCGGGTATTTTCTTCAAACAGTCGGATTATCTGTTCGACTATCCTTGAGCTTGCTTTTAACTTTGTGTCTCTTCTTCCTCCTACAACCTAGCTTAGCAAGTATTAATATATAACAAGTCACATTCACTTACATTCTCAATTTCTCCTGTAATATTATGCAGTTTCAATGCTATGAAGAAACTGCTTGATTGATAGTAGTAGAAGTAGTGATTGTAGTAGCAGAGAAAAGATTCAGCAGTCAGCCGTGTGTATGAAGCGTCTTCTCTCAAGACCCGGCTGGAGTCTTCAATGGGCCTGTAAACAACGTTAGAAGCAGGTCATTGGTAGAGGAAGAGCAAGACGGGTGTACTGACTCTGGTCCTTTTTCCTGAGCAAGGAAGCCCAGAATACATCCCAAGGTTTTTCTGAGGTTGTCAAGGCCAAGGAGACGATATAAGGATGGCTGGAATAACTAGTTAGTTACTTTGTCCGCCAGAATGGATGTTATCATAGTAAACAGTCAACAGTAAACAGTAAACATTGAAGAGAAGAAGAAGAGAAGCAGGGAAGAAGAGAGAAAGTCCAGCTGGAGTGAAGAAGCCAGCGAGAAGCCAGCAGCAAGAGCGAAGTCAGGCAGAAGCAGTAGAAGTAGAAGTACGGAGAGCAGGCAGAGAGGACTCCCTGCTGTCTCTTCGACTGTCTATGGGTATGGAAGTTATCCTCGTTATCTGTCTGGCTACCTGGCTATCTGGGTATCAGGGTATCATGGTATACACTGTCATCATCTATCATCATCATCTTCTTCTTCTTCTCTTCTTATATCACGGTGATGTCGACGTCTGTCTGTTCAGATGACTAAGCAGAATAACACTCAGCTCTTCTCGCCGACTTCATCTCCATCTTCGACTTCATCTTCAACCTCAACCTCAACTCATCGCGACGTCAACTCAACGTCAGCGCATCTTCGACCTTCTCTCGCCTTCTTTGCTTCGCTGCGGTGGCTCTGCATGGCTCGCCTGCAGGAGGATCCCTGCTAGTCTCAACTCCAACGTCCCTAGCTTGTCTAGTCCCCTCTAGTCAACCAACGGGCACGGGAAAAAAAATAGTCCACCGCTTCTCGTCCTCCCGTCGAACATTCTGCTGGAAATCCATCCCGATGCTGGACTGCAGACACTCGCTGCCTGCTGTGTTCCACGCTTCTGCCGCATACGAGCGATCAGATTGACTCAGGTACGTCTGCTCCCCGTGCGTCCTGGCCCTGTATTCAGCGTTGTTTTGGTGCTGCTTGAGTTGGGGTGGTTAGTTTTTTTTCGCCATCTGGTTCGCCCCGCCGGGGATAGGCCCAGCGTGATGCCAGCAAGCCCAAAGACCGAGAGCAGGCAGGCAGACAGACAGTCGAGTCACCGAAGGACAACAAGGTCCAGTCAATAATGGGCAGTGACTGGAGAGCTCGGCCCTGCAGCTGGCATATATGTACCTGGTTGATGCCTGTGCTACTCTGCTGCCTGTCTTGACACCCACCTGCTTTTTCTTCTTTACTTTGCGGCCTTTTTACCTTTCTGTTTTTTACCACTTACCACTGCAGTGTGTCTACACAGAAGTGTGTCTACGGTAGAGACTGACTCTCTAGTGTATAGATGGCACCACATCATCGCCGCAGGATCGGTGCGAGCCGAAGGACGGTCGATGACGAGGGCGAGGAAGACGGGTTCCCAGGTACAGTGGACGACGACTCGCTCAGCGAAGGCACGGTCAGCTCCCAGTCCCACGACGAGGACGACGTATGCAGCGAGATCACGGAGACAGAGGGCGGTGAGAGGTCTCTTCTAGACGGCGGAAGGTTGCCTCTCAGGTCCAAGAAGTCGTCCTCGACCTCGACAACGACGCCTCGAGGGCAAGGTGGTGGTGGTGGTGGAACAGGAGGAGGAGGAAGGAGAGGAGAAGGCAGTGGTGATGGTGATGGTGGCGAAAGGAACAGCCTGTTCAATGCGCGGACTTCGGAGACGGATAACATGGCGAACGGAAGCACAGAGACGGCATCGAAGCCGGTGCAGGAGATTGGGGATCTAATGACATTCGACGACGAGGAGGAGGAGGAGACAGCTGCTACGACTACTGCTTCTCGGCCTAGTAGTGGTGGTCAGAGGGAGCCCTTGGCCGAGAGGAAACGAAGAGAGCAGGACGAGTACTTCCAGAAGAGGAACGACCCTTCGTTTGTGCCTACGCGAGGCGGTTTCTTCCTCCACGACAACCGGTCTGGCAACGGGAATGGCAGTGGACGGCCCAAGCAGATAAAGAGCAAGCCTCACGGCCTTATCGTCGACAGCAACGTTTCACGGTGAGTTTTGTGCTTTGTATTTTTTTTCTTTGCGTTTGATGATGACGTACTGACTGGCAAACATGTAGAAAACCCCAGCCAGACATTACACATGCTCCCTGGCGTCATGATCTACATGATATTGTCAACCAACCGAGTCGACCGCCTCAGGGTACCACAGCTGCTACCACCGCTACTACTACCACTGCCGGTAGCACTACTACAAACAACAACAACAACAATGTCAATACCAGCTACCAGCCTAAACCTGTACCTACGGCTCCTCGCACCTCTCCACAAAACCGATCCTTCTCTACCACTATACTCATCGGCAATGTCCCCGTTATCGTCTTTCTTCCTGGCATGGAAGCCCCGATACCCTTCTCCGCCGTCCCCAAAAGACAGCATACCCGCCTCCCGCAGCACCGCCCTCCGCTGCGTCGTGACAAGCCCGTCCGCATCTCCCTCCCGGGCCAGGCTCCTCGGTACATATTCCCTTCGACGGAACGGTCATTTATCTTTATTCCCCGGGCTCTCCGGCCCAACCAACAAGCTTCGTACCGCGGCCGAGGTCGGGGCGGAGGAAGTGGCGGCGGCGGATTTTACTCGAGCCGACGGGCCAGTGTCTACTCCGGCAGTGCCTACAGCCATGCACCAACTCATACTCCCAGCGTCAGCCTGAGCATGAGCATGTCTCGGCGCTCGTCAATGGGGCGGGACATGAGCGTCAATGGCGCCACTCCGCCGCTGGGATCGACCATGACCATGGCCCGCCCTGTTGTTCCCCCAGACTCGAGGCCGGTAGTCCGCCTTCCTCCCCAGGTCACGCCGGTTCAGCAGCCGGCACAATTGCAACAACAGCAGCAGCAGCAACAGCAACAGCAACAGCCGCCGCCACCACCACCGACCTCTGTGCCTCCTTCGACCACGGGTCCGTACTTTGCGCCGCAGAACCCGACCTACCGGGAGAACCGGCCGCACCCGGCCATTCCAATGCACCAGCCCCGTCCACAGAAGACAGTCTCGGTGGCGGATATCGAGTCTCCCGCTGCATCGGCCGCTGCTTATCAGTTTAGTCAGCAGCAGCAGCAACAACAACAGCAGCAGCCAGGGGACCAACCATTCCACCACCAGGTCCCTCAGCAGCCGTCTCAGCCAATGTCTATGAACGGTTATGCGCCGACACCGGAGATGAACATGCCAATGGCGATGGCCGTCCCCATGGCCGTCCCCATGCCCATGCCAATGCCGATGCCGATGTATCAGCACCAGAGACACCTGTCCCATCCTCCGCCGACCTCAGCCACTCCGCTGTCCCAGATCCCCGAGCGAGCCATCCATGCGGCTCCCTTCCAGCCAGTGACGTACCAGCAGCCGGGACCGGGACAGCAGCCAGCTTACTACGGCCAGCCCTACCACCACCATCACCAGCATCAACCACAACAACAACACCCTCCTCACCACACTCACCCGCACCACAACCAGTATGCTGCTGCTGCTGTCCCTCCGGCCACCGGAACAGAGTACCCTTATACTCCTGGCGGCGCTGGCCCTGGCACCGGCCCGGGCACCGTAGCCCACGAGTCCAACGGGACGGTGTACTACTACGATGCCTCTCAGGTCTCTGCTCCGGGCTCCAGCTCGGGCACGACCAGTGCAGCAGCCGTCCCACCGGCCGGCGGTGTCCTCGGCATGGGCGGCATGATGACTCCCCCCGGCGCGACGACCTACTACTATCCCCACCCTCCGCACGTCCAAAACGGCCCCGTCTACTACCAGTGATGCGTCTCCCACCTTATACTTTTTTATCTTCTTGGCTTAATGGCGTTATTGTTTACTCTGTTCGTCCTGTTTGCCTTGTTTGCCTTGTTTGCTATCTCTCTTGCCTCTTACGTAGATCTTTCTCTGTCCTTTGCTCCTTCCTTCTCCTGCATCTTAGCGTTCTTTCCTTTCTCTAGCTTGCTCTTTCCCTCTTTTGGCTCGGTCTGTCTTTATTAGTCATCATCTCATCCCTGGTTTGTTTCTTTTTTATCTTTTTTATCTTTTTTCTCTCTTTTCTCTTTCTCTTTCTCTTTCTCTTCTTATCTTTTCTCTCTATTTCTCTCTCTCTCTCTCTCTCTCTCGGAATGCTCAGCATGCAGGCGAATGGCTCTGGTCTCGTTCTCGTCTTTGCGTCTTCGCGTCTTCTCGATACCTTATTTTAACTCGCACCGGCTACTGGCACTAGCTGGTGGTCTTTATCTCTTTCTGCACGCACTCACATATGCTCCCTCTTTTTCTCTGATATCCACCGTATCCTGTCGTCGTCTGTCGTGTCTGTCGTGCCTCTCGTGTCTCTCGTCCTTTGAGCGTGTATCCTTACTCTACCTCTTCTTGCACTGTATTAGTCTTATCTATGGCTGTATGTCTACATAACGCTATGTTGTCTGCCACAACCATGCTTGCTCTACGGAGTCGTCTCCAACCTTGCTATCATGCTCTACGGAGTACACAAAGTATGCACAGTACAACCAACCTTTTATATAGCACGGCCACCGCCGCCGCCGCCGCCGCCGCCGCCAAATCTCCTTAAACCAACGCCCTTATGGCCATCAGCCGAGCCCATCGCCAGTCTTCTGTCTTAACTTCCTCTGACATGATGCAAACTGCCGTCATCCCGTCAGCGTCATCCCGTCACCTCTCGCCTTTCTTATAGTCTTACTAGGCTTGCTTTTGCTTTCTCCGCAATTCGGGTGGCTAGCGGCAGCGACTAGAACGTCGCGATGGAGTGTCGTATGACGTAAGGACAGGCCTCTGCGCCCGCTGATTGGCTGGATCCACCACCCTGCAGCCTCACCCCCAGAAAAGCAGCTCGACCTGCCTTCTTCCTTTTCCTCCTCCTCCTCCTCTTCTTCTCTTCTTCTTCTTTTTCTTCTTCTTCTTCTCCTCCAGTGCCAGTCACTCTCACCAGTCCATCATTTGTCATTTATCACTTATCACCAGCACCAGCACCACCAGCAGTCAGTCACCTGTCGACGTCGACTTAGGGTTTTCCGCGGTCGACGCAGGGCCTCGCGTTCCTTTGGTTATATAGACTGGCTCACCGCCGGTTCCGCGGTTGCTGCCTGTTCCTTCAACGGTGGTGACGCTATCGACTCTCTTCTTGCAACGTCTCCCCCTCCCTCCCAAACCACTACATTCGCTACCACCAAGCTACACTCTAGCACATCGACATACGCAAAGACAACGCCTGCTCTAGGCTGCGTCGTTCAGCCCGTCGCCGACAACACCCATCGAATACGCCCTTGGTGGCTATCGAAAACGCCCCCCTCGAGCAGCAGCTATGCCTCCAGCTCACAGCGGACCGGTTAAGCCGGACACCCTCATAACCGTCAAGGCTCACTTTGATGGAGAGAACAGACGCTTCAAAGTGCCCTTGAGGGACATGGGGGCCACTACTTTTCCCCTGAGAGTGAGTTATTAGGATCTTCTCTTCATAGATTGCTGTCCCTTTTCCTCTCTTTTCCTCCCTTTTCCTCGCTTTCTCGCTGTCGTCCTCGTCCTTCTCGTCGTCGTCAACCTTGCTGCCTGGACTGGCTCACCGCCACCTCCCGAAACGGAAGTTTAGTCAGCCGGTTATGCAGCTTCGGCATTTCGTGGAACCTCACGACATCGACTTCCGATTTGGCCTCGGCGTCTGCTTCAAGTCATATATATATCTGGATAGCACCACGGCTATCACTCCCTGACCCAACTCGACTTCACTATCAACTCGACTTTTCACTCAACTCAACTAGTTTATTCACAACTTCTCTCTGCCTTTGGACTACCATAACTCTTGACTGGCTTTGAAATCACCTACTTCATCCATCCCACCCACCGAAATAGTGACGAGTACCACTCTTCGGCTTGACTTCGGTTTTTTACTTGTATATATCTTGCAAGACAGGCCCGATGTCGCTGCTACTCCTCTTATCGTCATCCTACTACCAACACCAACAATACTGGCTAGCACTACTATTATCACTCTCCGACCTGAACAACCTAGCTAACCCCCCTTCTAGGTCCGCCAGTTCCTCAACATCCCCTCTCATACTGAGATTATCATGCGAAGGTACTCAGACAGCGCTGGAGAATATCTCACTCTCGACAGCGAACAGCCGGCTGGTTACAAACAGCTTTACAGAGCCGCCAAGGCCAAGCTGAAGCTGCGTATCCAGGTCGATCGTGTCTATACCGATGCTCATGATGAACCAGAAGAGGAGAACCCAACGGAGCCTGCTGATGATAATATTATCAACGATCATGGCATGGAGACCAAGCCTGAGGAGTTGTCTGAGCAGCCACAATCTGGATTCGAGTTCGCGATCGAGAATGGACCTCTCCCCGAGCCCAGCCAGACGCTGCCAGAAAAGGTCAGCAGCCCTCGTTCTAGCTACCTTGACACGGTTCTCGAACACCGTCCTGCAGAATCTCCTTCGGCCACCAGGATGTTGGGCAGCAGATCTGTTTGTCGTCTTCCTCCAATCCTGCCTGCAAATACCTCTACGGCTACATACAGCTGCTCCATCATGATTGACTGCAACCTGTGCAAGGCCTCCATCCCCAACGAGCACTATCACTGCTCCGTCTGCGAGGGTGGTGACTATGATCTATGCCAGGAGTGTATTGATGCTGGAAACCTCTGTCCTGCCGGTACTCACTGGCTCATCAAACGATCTCTCAATGATGGGCAGCTTGTGTCCAGCACCACTGAGATTGTTGGACCAAAGTTCTTCAAGCCAGTGGAGGAGGAGGAGGGAGAGAAGGAGGAATCTAAGGAGGAATCCAAGCCGGAACCAGAAGCAACCTCTAAAGTCGAGTCACAGCCAAAATCACAGGAGCCAGAGGTGCCCGAGATTATCAGAGATGCCGACTACCGACCAAGAGAGCCTGTCATCCATAGAGCTCTCTGTGACATGTGTGACTGCGTACGTATACTACTCAATTACGTCATTGCCTCTCCCTTTTCCCACTTTCTATTGTGCATTATTATTCACATTTTTTTTTTTACTAGCAAATCATCAACGCGAGATACAAGTGCATTGACTGTCCCAACTGGGACGTCTGCGCTAGCTGTGTTGGTGGCGCCAAGTACTCGCATCCAGGACACAGGTTTGTACCTTTGTTTTTGCCCCTTCCCCCTCGGGCCTCACAGCATGTGGTGCACCCAGGTGTGTACTGTGATGGCCGCCTCTGCCATGACAAATTCAATGCCCAATACATCACCGGTGTCCGCTACAAGTGTGTTGTCTGCGACGACACCGACTTCTGTGAGACCTGTGAAGCCGATCCAAATGGCACTCACAACAGCACCCATCCATTGTTAAAGTTTAAGACTCCAGTTAAGCACGTCACTGTCTCTGCTTATGGAGAGGACGAGAAGGGTCAGGTATTCGAGAGGCTGGGCGACAAGGATGCCCCTGAGCCTGCCTTCAGATCCACCGCCACTGAGACTACGGCCCCCTTCATCACCAATGCTGCCACACAGGTGCATCCCCCGATGTCGCTTGATGCCTTCTATGAAAATGAGAAGGAGATCTCTTACGAGACGCAGGAGGTTGTCGAGGAGGAGGAAACCCCAGTCGTGCAGCAGGGGTCGGTGACTTCAGAGTATGAATCTGTTGCCTCGTCTCTGCCTCATCCTCATCCAGATGATTCAAATTCGGTCACTTCCGGTCTGCACCCTGAAGGCCTTCACACCCGTTTCCTGGGTGAAACCATTCCAGATGGCACGCACTTTGCTCCAAATGTCCGCTTCACCAAGACATGGACAATGCAGAACATTGGCCCCAATGCTTGGCCTGCCGGTTCTGCTGTCCGCTACCAGGGTGGCGATCCCATGTTCAATATTGATACCTCCCACGCCATTAGCCTGGCCAGCTTGGTTAGCGCCATGGAGAGCATGCCTCTGAGAGAGCCAGTCTATCCTGGCCAAAAAATGGATTTCACCATAGAGATGAAGTCCCCTGCTCGGATCGGAACAGCAATTTCCTACTGGCGTCTGAGGACCGAGGAAGGAACTCATTTCGGCCATCAGCTATCCTGTCACCTTGAAATCGATGAGCCAGAAACTGAATCTCAGGAGAAGAAGTCAGAGATGGTCTTCCCCACTCTGGAGAAAGAATCTCCTGTAACCAGCATGCATGAGGATGAATGCCAGGCCAAGCCTAGTGAGGTCGCTGTTACAGACAATGTCTCTGACTCTGCTTCTACACTGAATGAGGATACTGATGCAGTCGAGGTTACCGACCTGGCTGCGGAAGTCAACAGCCTGAACCTCGAAAGCGAGTGTCCGGATGACGAGAGTTTCCTCACAGACGAAGAGTACGATATCCTCGACGCCAGTGATGAGGAGTATGCCGAGATTGCCAAGGCTTCGCAGAAGAAGTAAGTCGACATGTCGATGTCGAGGGCATAGTGTTCCCGAGGACGGGAAACCATGTGGAGGCGTGTGCGTTGAACCACGCTAGCGGGGAAAGGAAGCTGGAAATTGCATTACTCTCTGTTCCCTTTGTACTTTCGCCTTTTCGGGCCACCCGGCATTAACACACGAGGCCGTTTTGACCGTCTCTCGTCAGCCGTCAACATCTCTTTTCGATATGTTCTATGTATTCATTCGATCGGTGTTTCTTTATTTCCTTTCTCTCTTGGACTATGCCGGATTCAGCCTATTTCTTTTTCTCTCATTTATGTGCTGTCTCTTGTCGAACTATTTAGGGGAAATATCATATTATCCAGCATCGCGGAGAACCGGACGCAACCATAGCTGGCTCGGTAGTTGGTAGTTTTACGCACCTACCCTATGATTTGATGCAAGATACAAGCCGTGGCAATACCAACTCCCCCCACACATCTCCAATCTTCTCAACTGGACCAAATCTCTCTCCTACAACACCAAATTTTAAACCAAATAATAACAAAAAAAAAGGAGAAAAAACCACAAAGCCAACATTGTCTCTTCACTTTCCTGTTGTGTTTTCTGTTACGCTTTGTATTTATGCTAACATCTAATGACCGCCTACTTCGCAACCAGTTTTCTCTCATTCTTCGACTCAATTTGCTTGGGATAGACTATAGAGGTTTGCTTGACGTTGATATTAAGTAAGCATGGCGCACGGAACGGGAAAAAGCTTGGCATATAGACCCACTTGTTGCATTTTGACTTTCTGCCTTTCGTTTTTATCTTTTGGACATAATTTTTCTTCCGGCATTTTCAATCTTTTGCAATAGCAAAGCAATTTTTCCTTTCTTTTAAGAACGTCTCATCTCCAGCTTGAACCTTGGCGGTCATTCACTCCTTTCATCTTCCTTTTTTTATTCGTATTCTGTGCTATGCGTACAATATTACAATGATATCGACACTCCCTCGAAGCGGCAATATGGCTGCTGCCTCCTTCAAGCTCAGACACACTTCTCCACGAACATCCATAATCGGCCTCCAATGCCTCTACCCATCAAGCAGGACCTTCAGCTCCAGCACCGCTCGCTTCAACCTCCCACCGCCGTATAACTCCAAACCAACATCCTCCTCCTCATCCGCCGCCGCCACCACATCCGCCTCAGAAACATCCATATCCTTCCCCGTCAACGCACCCGCGAGCACCCGGCCCGCGTTCCTCGACGTACCTTCAAAAGACAA
The DNA here is from genome assembly GCF_000151125.1 of Trichophyton benhamiae CBS 112371. Lineage (NCBI taxonomy): Eukaryota > Fungi > Ascomycota > Eurotiomycetes > Onygenales > Arthrodermataceae > Trichophyton > Trichophyton benhamiae. The sequence goes on along the minus strand of NW_003315086.1, from coordinate 27,738 downwards.
CCCGCAGACTTCAGGCACATTCTCGTATTACTTTGCTCTGGGCAAGGCGTACCTACGCTTTTACAAGACGGGTCTCAAAAACGTTTACGGCAATTACAAGGCTTCCATCCCGCTGCGGAAACAACTTGGTTTACCAGTGTACATACCGCGCTCGCCATGGACAGATATATCCACCTCTTCCGCCAGTGGTAAAGCGGACGTCTCGTCACTTACAAGAAGCGATTTCCAGCTCGTTCGACGCAGCGCATATGATCTCCGCAGAATGATTCCGTTCGGGTTCATCTTGCTTATATGCGGCGAATTTACGCCCTTGGTTGTACTTGCGATAGGCAATATGGTAACGCCAATGACGTGTCGGATGCCTAAACACTTGATTAAGGAGCGCAGTAAGAGAGTTGAATACAAGATTGCTGCGCTGCAGGGTCTATCGGCCAGTCAGCGGGAGGTGGTTGCCCCATCCTCACTGCGTGGAGTCAAGGATGTACATGCTCTAAGTGCCGAAGAAGTCCTGCAATCAAGCGTTGTGTTCGGGTTGAGCAAACGACATTCTTTGTCTGTCCCGGAATTCCTGCAGACAATGATTGTCAACTCTCTGTATAGACCTCGACTGCAGCGGTGGATGGAGTACCTTGCTGCAGACGATAAGTTGATTATGAGTGCTGGTGGGATAGAGAATATGGTTGCCGAAGAGGTGCGGTTGGCCGTTGATGAGAGGGGTGGTGTGGATGTTGGTATGGGTCTTAAGGAAGGCGTGAGAGAGGCTGCTGAGCGGAAATGGCTGGCTAGGTGGCTTGGGCAAAATGATTAGACATTTCAAGGCTGGGGGGATGTCTGGTTTTCTCGGAAATATCTTCTAATTAATTATTTATCCCTCTGGATTCGAGGGCTGTATAATAATACATACGGATTTGGAATGGAATAGACCAGGCTTTTTGGGATATGCCCTGACTTTTCGAATGATTTGAGATTTCTTTCCACTGTTATATATATATGAGTGAGATGAGATATCGCATCCGCTATCATGAACATTCAAACAGGGCTTTATCCCTTAATACCTCTAGGTGGTCATAATTCGACCCTAGGGCATATCTCAATAGGCTAGGTCTCTCCGACTCTGCAGCCTCAACATCGGGACCGGCCTTGGCATCAGATACCAGCTCTTTACCCGCCTGAGCCTCTCCATCCCATGCTTCTGCTTTCTCCAGTATATCATCGTAGACCTTGGCAAAAACACCCTTCACCTTCGGCATGTCAAAGCTCGACATGCCCAAATCGTTCATGAAATCAGCCGGGTCCTGTAAACATAACATCTTGTCACCTCTGGCGATTGACCTTTTGGCAATGCTCTTCTGTCCCCTAACATGTGGCAGCGGCTCTGTACCATGAGCCCGAGCATGGGCTCTCTTCCTGAAAAGAGCCGGTGGTTCCACAGATATTCCATAACGAAGGAGATCGAGATCCTTATAAAAGCGAAGAACATGCAAGAATTGCTTTGCGAGGTCTGAACGGCCGAATTTGCCTTCTCCCAACTTCAGCGCTGCTACAATCATCATTGTAAGCCCGTATGCGTCGATGGTCCGGTTTTCCATGCCAAACATTCCTCTTGTCTCCAGAACCATTCGTAGAGCAAGGTATAATGATCGTAAAGTAGGGAACTCGGCCTTATAGCCCAGGACATATTCCATGCTTGAATGGGGTTTGAGACCACAGTATATCCGTGAATTTCGGCCCGTAGCTGAATGAACAGCAGAGACAAAAGGGACATGTTCCTTCTTAACAGTGACACTAGAGAATGTTCCGGTTGCACGTAGGAGACGTGCAGATTGGACCAGAATGCCCATCTGTATTGCAGTGATTTTGGGACGAGTCACGCTCGGTCCACGTACGCTGGTGGGCAGCCCATCGGGGTCTTCCATGGGAAGCATAAGGTCAACGTTCGAATTTCGCGTTTCCATGCCTGTGTACCGCGATCCGACGAGAATCGGCCTCCGGTTGGAATCACCGCCAATAGGTTTTAACATCTCCTCTATCTCTCCTATAACCTTCCTCACCGCTTCCTTCTCTTGACGTATTTCAGACATGTACAGCTCAAACGCTTGAAGTTCATCACTCAGCCGCGTATATCCATCCTTCGACTCCTGCCTATTCATGTACTCCAACCAATTGCACTGTACAGGACTTTGATGTTCTGTCCTCGGTGGAAGCGATTTCAGGTCCGTGGGATACAGCTTCTTCATATGGCGCTCATTTAGCCTTTCCAGCTCCCTCGTCAACTTCCGTAGCTTCATTAACTCCCGTTGCGTGCTGATGAGATGTTCCGGCTCCAAAGGCCCACGGCGCCTGACTTTATTGACTTTATCGCCGCCATGGCTTTCAGGCAGCAGGTTCGGGGGGCTTCGCACTTTAATCCTGCGTACGACCGTCCGATTAGCAAATCTATGCTCTTCCAAGGTCTCCGTAAGACTATCTGGGTTTATCTTCGGCGTGGGAGCGTGTCTCCCAAGAGTCGGCGAGGCATGGAAGCGTCTGCTATTGCTAAAGACTGGACGAGCTGTGTGGAACAGACTGCTGTCAGCGAGGAGCGGCGCACGAACCGAGGCCATGCACGAGCAAACCGACATCTGGCCCTCCCCTGCTGGCGTCTCGTCCTCGTCGTCATCCGCGTTGCTTTTGCCGCCATCAAGACGACGTCGAATTTGAGGTTTTCAAAGGGCCTTATCGTCCCTTATCGGGGAACCCGCTTAGTCAGCAGCCAACTTTATCCAGACTTCCTTTTTTTCCTTTTCAACTTCTCGAACAATTTTTGCAAAATATTTTTATTTTATATTCCCCGTGAATTATTATATTATCTTATATATAGGAGGACTGCCTGTCGCGTGAGGCTCGCCGGCCTTTTGTATCGGCTACCTTCAACGCCCTGCTGCTCGTCTGTCGGGTTTAAGGAGCTGCATATCTAGGCTAACCACCCAGGAATGACGACAGCCTGCTAATCGGCCGCCAACAACCCTTGTCAAAGCCCACTTCCGCCCTGCTTGGCCACTCGCTTTGCCTGCAACCTCCCAACCCATGGACTTCCTATAACTGAGGATATTAAATACGTATAGCTCTCCACATCCTCTGGTCTCCTGCCGTGCTTGCCTGCCAATTGAGCGTTTGTCAAACGCGGGTAGCGGGTAGAACAGATCATCTCGGCCCGCCAACCAACCATTTCTCCCCTATTTCTACCCCCCCAGCCGCCCGACCAAGTTCACTGTCGCCTGACCTTCCGCGGAGAACATTGGCCAGTTTCTAAGAGTATACCACCCTTCGGCCTTTACGTTTCATGGCTTCAAATCTCCCCGGAGGCCCTCCGGCTGGGCCGAGTCTGATGTCACCCGGGGCTTTGGATGCCTCAGTGAATACTCCTATGCAGAGAACCCCTTCTCTCGTGGGAGATAACCCCAACGGCGCTCAGAATAACTTGTCCGCCGATGCTCAGATGAATACAGATTCTAGATCCGCATCAATATCCCTACCTTTGAGGGAGATATCGGCGTCAACCAAACCTGATCAGCATCCGGATCTAGGCCTATCAGGGCGGATAATAAGCGCAGCATTTTGTATTCCGTACAAGTTGCAGATCCACCATGACGGAGAATGGGTATAGTAAATCCGCCTTCTACACAGAAAGAGAAAACTGCTGACTCTTTGTATAGGAGCTTAAACACCGACCTGGGACTGCGGCGCTCTTTGACTCGTTCGCCAACCTAGCATCCCCTGACTCCCATTGGTCCCATACTCTTGTTGGCTGGACCGGCGAAATAGAACAACAATATCCGCCAGATACTTCATCATATCATCTTCAGAATAATAGAACCGCTTCGTCCACGAACCAGTCCTGGGCTCCGATCCCGGTTAACTCGTCCCAGAAGCCTCAGCCTCCACCTATAGATGGTATTCGTGTAACAGCCGATGATCGCCGTCGTCTCGAGAGTCAGGTCTCCTCGAGCAAGTTTGGAAATATTCTACCAGTCTGGCTGAGCGATGAACTCGATTCTCCGGACCAAGAGATGCAATTGAAGGACCAAGGCCGCTGGCGCCGTTACGCCGAACGAGAGATATATACCCTTTTTCACTATAAGCAACATGGCCCTACCGATGGCCGATCTGAAAGACAATGGTGGCAAGACTATCAACGGCTCAACAGCATGTTCGCGGATCGCATTTTAGAAACATATAAACCAGGAGACATCGTCTGGATCCATGATTATCATCTTTTCCTGCTTCCAAACATCCTCCGCCAGAAGGTTCCAAATATCTATATCGGATTTTTCCTCCACGTCCCTTTCCCGAGCAGCGAGTTCCTACGATGTCTTTCCAAGAGAAAGGATATCCTCACAGGTGCCCTTGGGGCTAACATGATTGGTTTCCAGTCCCATACTTACTCTCGTCACTTTACTTCCTGCTGCACCCGTATTCTGGCATTCAGCTCGACAAAAGGTGGAATTGATGCCTACGGTGCTCATGTTGCAGTGGACGTGTTCCCAATTGGAATTGATGTCCAAACAGTGCGAAAGCTAGCATATGGTGATCCAAATATTGAAAACACAATTTTCAACATTAAAACGATATACGCGGACAAGAAGATAATTGTTGGACGTGATCGGCTCGACTCCGTTCGAGGAGTGACGCAGAAGTTGATGGCCTTTGAGATGTTTCTGGAGCGGTATCCTCAATGGCGCGGCAAAGTGGTTCTCATACAAGTTACTAGCCCTACGAGCATGGAGGAACAGAAAGAAGAGCCGGATAACAAGCTCTCTAGCCAGATATCTCAGTTGGTTGCGACTATAAACGGTCGATTCGGCTCGATCAGTTTCTCACCCGTCCAATACTACCCCCAATACCTTCCTCGACATGAATACTTTGCCCTCCTTCGCGCTGCAGACGTTGGCTTGATCACCAGTGTGCGTGACGGCATGAATACCACTAGCCTTGAGTATGTGGTTTGCCAGCATAAAAACCAAGGGCCCCTGATCCTCTCTGAGTTTTCCGGTACTGCAGGCATTCTTGAAGATGCCATTCACATCAACCCCTGGGATCTCACCGGTGTGGCTAACGCTATCAACACCGCCCTCACAATGACACCTGAAGAGAAGGCAAAGAAACAGTCTGCCCTCTACGAGCATGTAACCACACATACCGTTGTCGAATGGTATGATGAGTACCTCAAACGACTTCTCGCCAATCTTTCGTCCTTCAACAAGTCCATAATCACCCCAGCACTGGACAAACACAAACTCATCTCTCAATACCGCTCCGCACGTCGCAGACTATTCATGTTTGACTATGATGGTACCCTCACCCCCATCGTCAAAGACCCGCAAGCCGCTATTCCCTCGGACCGTGTCTTACGAACTCTCAAGTCTCTCGCTGCTGATCCCAAGAACGCGGTATGGATCATTTCTGGTCGCGATCAAAACTTCTTGGAGGAGTGGATGGGTCATATTACCGAACTTGGTCTTAGTGCTGAACATGGCTGTTTCATCCGCAAACCACGGAGCGAAGAATGGACAAATCTGGCGGCAAAAGCAAACATGAGTTGGCAGAAGGACGTTCTAGAAATTTTCCAGTATTTCACCGAGCGAACCCCTGGTGCCTTTATCGAGCGGAAACGAGTGGCCTTGACATGGCATTATCGTCCTGTGGACCCAGAGTATGGCGCCCACCAGGCAAAGGAGTGTAGGGCGGAGCTAGAACGAACAGTTGCTACTAAGTGGCCTGTAGACATCATGGAGGGCAAAGCAAATCTGGAGGTCCGGCCAGCGTTTGTGAATAAGGGTGAAATCGCAAAGAGACTCATTGACGAGTATGCGGGTGTGCATGGCCATGAACCTGAGTTCGTACTCTGTCTTGGAGATGATTTTACTGACGAAGGTATGTCTCTATCTTCCTATCCTCTTGTTCTACATGTGCATATTAACTAACCAATATGTAGATATGTTCCGAGCTTTGAAATCATCCGATCTGCCTCCTGATCACGTTTTCTCCGTAACAGTTGGCGCTAGCTCTAAGCAGACCCAAGCCAGCTGGCATCTTCGTGAGCCTGCTGACGTGATTTCGACGGTGACACTGCTAAATAACAGTAAGTCGGCTGTCTTGGAGTGACATGTTCCCATCCTGACTTTGATAAACTACACATTGTTGGTACCTGTTGTGTCTTCACTATAGAGGTTGTTCTACCACTGCATACCTATGCATTTGCCCATCAGCTTGGGGTTATCGCTTTGTGGCAGCCGGCTTTAGTATCGAGGATATGCTCTTGTTTTCCTTGTCTTTCGCATGTTGTCTTTGTATTGCTTTTAATACTTACCTTGTGGTACTACCACTCGATTCATTTGCATTGAACCGTTTCCATACTGCAATGTTCCTCCGTATTTTCTTTTAGCTGTTGAGCTATTTTGGCTTATTCTCCTGGGGTGGAGCATTACGAGAAAGCGAATGATATACTGGATGTTGACCAAAAAAATCAAAGGTCTGGTGGCACAGCAAGACGCCAAAGTGCCGTTTCCTGGAATAGAGCATTTAGATGAGAATGTTGAGATCATAACATCAATAAACCAAACCAATATAGACGGCCGTCTATTTCTCTTAACATACCGCCCGTCTATAACTCTAACCCTAGAAATACCGTGTTGTCCAGCGGTGTCTCATAGTATTTATCAATGTCCTTGAACCCCATACTCCTATACAGCTCAATAGGAGCACGCATATGACGAAGAGTATCGAGTCTCATCTCGTCATATCCTCTGTCTCGCGCAACTTGCAGAAGAGCCAATACTAGCGCCTTGCCGACCCCTCTCCCTCTGGTAGAGGGTAGAACATACAACCGTTTCATTTCACAATAACGTTTCCCGTTGTTAGCTGAATTGTTCGCTGGAACGGACGTGACTGTTTTGTCGGACGAGAAGTTTTTGGGTACCAATGGTCTCAAACAGATGCAGCCCAACACTTCTTCAGAGGCATCGTCAATTGCAAGCAGTATCTCTCCATTAGGAGGAGAATACTTCCCCGGGAACGAAGCCATTTCATCCTGAAAGCCTTGGAATGCCAAGTCAACTCCAAGGGATGCAGTATATGCCTTGATCAAGGTGGTTGTGACTTGGATATCTCGTTCTGACCGCGCTGGTTGTATCGTGAAAGCGCCCTTCTTAGATATGGTATTTGCCCTTTGCAGGTAATCATCCGGAGATCCGTCGACCTTGTGCATAGCTGCTGCCCCATATAACGAAATAATATTGCTGCACTCGAACCCTGCGACCTTGCTGTTTGTTTGGCGGCGGCTGTACGGAGTTCTTCGTTGTTCGTCTCGTCTCCATCGACTTCTTCAACCCCAAAAACTTCCCTCGGCAAATGCCAAGAAGCCCCACGTGGAAACCTTATTTTCTCCCTTATTTTGACTTTACTTTTTTTTTTTTTGCTGCTGATAAGATCTTGGATCAACCAACCGAGTTCCAACAATGTGAATACGACAAGCCGGCGGCAAAAACTCCGTGTGTCCAGAAGACGCCCAGAGGTTCGAGTGGCAGAGGAGTCACTATATTGGCATAAAAAGGCTGCCGATAGGGTCATAGAAGATGTTTACTAACTATTCCCCTTGCCCGGCCCTGCAGCTGTAATTAGCTATCTTGGCCAGAACATCCTCTCCAGCCAACTTGATATCAAGCACTGACATCAGATGAATACGGCTTTTCGACCGTGGCTTTTCTCTTCTTCCCGGCGGCCTTCACCCGATTGGGCCACGGCTATCAGTTTGCATTTCGCCTCCTCTGTTCTCGTTCCTTTAGTCATCTCGGCATTAACGATCATCTCTCCCTTTTCTTGCTGCTTACCCGTGCCGTTCGACCCGAAACTTGTCGGTGCTCGAAGGGCGTGCATCTCCTCCTCGTGACGAGGATGAAACGAAAAAGGACGATGGTTAGCCAGAGACTGCGATTTTATAGGAACGGGCCAGCCCCGTTCACGGGCCGGTTTGTACTGCTTACATATCTCCCACCTTGACCCTGGCGAGTCTAACTGTGGGTCGGTTAGAGAGGGTCGGACCCATGGTTGGGGATAAAAATGCACACGCTGGGCTGGGTCATTGACATTGATTCCTGGATGAGTCGAAAATTGCTAACAGTTTCAATTAACAGTTAGCTAACATCCAACTTGCTTTGCATGGAGTTGCAGTAACTATCAAGTCAAAAATACCTCATCAACCAACATTTAATCTTCGCATCTACAGAAGGGATAAAAACAAGTTGAGGTTGCAAGATTTCATTCGGTTCCTGCGTTCGTAATCAGAGTCTGATTCGGTCTGATAAATATTTCCATCGGTACTTAACCTGGTCAATCCATATATGTCATAGAGGTAGTGATCATTGCTAACTATCTGTCTAGACAAGCAAGGCTTTCACTGTCATCAAGTTAGCCATACAATCATAACTTTGCATAGTCATTATCAAACTTGATATACCACCAGATTAAAAGAGGATATCAAGGGGATGGGACTCAGTGCAGAGTCGTCTACGCAGCAAATTGAAGCGCAGGATCTCGAGAAGGCAGTTGAGGCCATTCCTATCTCCTCCTTCGCCGAAATACCTTCTGAAAAAGGTGGTTCTCAGACACAATCTGGGTCATCTTCGGATCATGACCATGATGTCAACCAAATATCTAAAGTACCCACTAAAACGGTAGAACGGCCAGGGGTATTAGAAAAGACTCTCTCCCTTGTTCGAACAAGAGAGTCCAACCGGGATCCTGGTCCACCTCCAGATGGTGGCTACCATGCCTGGCTACAAGTGGCTCTTACACATATGGTTATCTTCAATACATGGGGATTCGTTAACGGATTTGGTGTATTCCAGTCATACTACACTGAAGCCTTGAAACGGTCACCTTCCGACATATCATGGATTGGCGGAACTCAGATCTTCCTTCTTTTCTTTATTGGGACATTTTCGGGTCGGGCAACAGACGCAGGATACTTCAAGGCTGTCTGGTCCGCAGGTGCCGTGATAATTATCTTTTCACTCTTCATGACCTCGCTGTGCAAGACATACTGGCAAACCTTTCTTTCCCAGGGTGTCTGCATGGGAATAGGAAGTGGCCTCATATTCTGTCCCAGTGTGGCTCTTCTAACATCCTATTTTGCTCGTCGGCGGTCTCTCGCAATCGCCATCACTGCGTCTGGCAGTGCAACTGGAGGAATCGTCTACCCAGTACTCGTGCAACAACTGCTCCCCAAAATTGGTTTTGGATGGACCATGCGAGTCATCGGCCTAATAACCGCCGTAACGCTTACCCCTGGCTTCTTTTTCCTTCGTCAACGCATACCCCCTCGTCGAACGGGTCCGTTCTTTGAACTCCAGGCTTTCCGCGAACCTGCCTACTCTTTATATGCAGTGGCCATGTTCCTTAATTTTTGGGCCTTGTACATAGCCTTCTTCTATGTTGGCAGTTTTGGCCGTAATGTAATCGGCTTGTCTCAAAAAGATTCCATTAACCTCATTCTTATAATAAACTGCGTGGGCATCTTTGGTCGCCTAATACCATGCTATATCTCGGATTGGAAATCAGGTCCTATAAATGCCCTTATACCATGCACTGTTGTGGCAGGAGCAACATTATTCGGGTGGATAGGCGTGAAAAGGGAGCCCAACTTATACGCATTTTCCATTGTTTATGGGTTCTTCGCCGCTGGGATACAGGCCTTGTTCCCGTCTGCCCTGACAAGTCTCACAACAGATCTGAAGAAGAGCGGCATCCGATTTGGGATGACACTGAGCATTGTAAGCTTTTCTTCCCTAACAGGTTCACCCATCGCTGGTGCGTTGATTGCATTGAGGGACGGTGACTTTCTATACGCCCAGATCTTTGCTGGTTTGTCGATGTTCCTCAGCCTTGCCGTCTTGCTATTATCCCGGTCAAAAGTAGTCGGATGGAAGCTTAAAGCGAGAGTTTGATGGTTAATCTCTGCATCCTTTTATGTGTTCGAAAATATCATCCGGAGTACAAGGTATGTGGAGGCTTTTCTATGCTGACTTTGCAATGTTAGAGTAACTAACAAGCTTTTCTAGTTTCGATTTCTGCATATAAACGTATATAAAAGAGTGTAACGAAGGTAATGTCTAGTTATATATCAAATATTTAGAAATATAAATCGCCCAGTGTCATGCCCCAGCTGTACCAATATGTACCAGGAGCCTTGACATAATTTGAGAAACCAAAAGATGATAGTTAGCCAATTCCAAGTCGTCACCTTTGTTCATCAGTTCTCAAAATAATGAAGGTTGTATGGTTCGGTGTCCCGTACAACGAATCCCTGCGGTGTCGCCACCGAGGATGTCTCCCCCTGATTAATGCCCTGAACACCATTGCTAGGTAGGAATTTGCTCATCTGACAATTGACTGGGGGCGAAGTTTCTCCGAGTAAGGTATTGTGGCGTCTAATAACTAGCGCTGTCAATCAGTTGCAGGGGCGGGCTTTGTAGAGGCTCGTCCTTAGTAGAAGGCTCGACGTCACTGGTATAGTAGCTCTTAATTTTCCGTTGTTTTTCTTCTATAAAGATAGTTTTTCACTATCGCTGTTGTCTGGATGTGCATGTGAGGTGAGCCTTGAGCAGAAGCTTTCTGTTTTATAATTGATTAGAAAGAGTTAAGGGGCCCAGATTTTTCATGAAGTTATGGATGCGGACTAGAAGTAGGCGGGCAAAAGGGCGTTGGCTAGGGATTTGCAGTGTTGCTGACATCCACACCGCCTCAGGTAGATGCCAATCTGGTGTACATAAGATAAAAACCCGATGAATGAGGCGGAAGAGATATTTGGTTGTAGCTTGAGTCTGTGAGGTCAACGTGAGGACGGGGTCTTCGATGGTACTAGCTGGACTCTGCGGGATAAACGCTCTCCTGGCGATTTGGATGATGCCTGGAAGAAGAATTTGCATCGTGTAGAAAACCGTATACGGCGAGTTAAAGCTAATGGGCCGGATCACGCGGGGGACTGAAAATAGCCACAGCTGGTCGTGCATTAGTTAACTAGCCGCGGCAATACGTTTGGCAAGCAAGTTCGAATTGAGGACAAACGCTGTAATGAAGTGTTTGCCTTCGTTCGAGTTGATTGTGCTATGAGCACTGACAGCGGTGACAACGTCGTTTATTGGGCACGTTCAGAGAGCTTCTGAAATTCAGGAATTTAACACAGTAAAGAAAAGGAGAAAGAGAAGAAATTCCAATCGAGGAATATTCAAGAGGCTCTATTGATTCCATAGGGACTTCAGACTGGTCCTCTTCGTTGGGGGTATTTGCTTCTTGAAATTCTAGCTCTCCTTGATCAGAGGTGAAAGTGGTTTTCTCAGCTGTGGCATATCTCTCATCAGCAGATGTACAATCCCACAGAGAATGTTCTTCGTCTGGGCAGAAATGGCAGGATTCAGGTGAATCTTGTACTTTCCTCAAAGCTCCTGTCTTCACAATGCTGTCAGGAGAAAATGGAACAATATGTGCGACCTCTGTTGCTACTAGAGTGCGTTCACCCTCAGGGACGACTTTCATTGGGCGTGTAGACCGTCCAATTTCTACCTACTTTCTGAGCCACGAGATCTTTACCGGGATGCGTACCACCACTTTGCACAACGAAACACCTTTAGCAACCTAAATCTAAGTCCAACATTTTCTGTGGCAGAGGCTCTTACGAAATGAGCTCTGGAGCCACCTATGAGAAATGAAGACGTTAGCAAAGCAGATTAGAGCTGGGGAAAAAGGATCAATCTACATCTTCGCAGGGTCTGTTAAGGCTCTCATAGCGTTGGCAAATCACTCCTGCTGCATAGTAACAGTCAAGGTCCAGCACACGATCGTCCTCGGGATTAGTCGTAGCGTATAGGTTACCCAGGCATCGCGCACACGGCAAGGGGGCATCAAGGGAAGTAACGTCTGCCATGGTGACGAACAGGAACAAGCAGAGAAGCGATAAGTTAGCAGAGCGGCGATGCAGGAGGCCAGGACTAACAGGAATGAGTGAGGAGTGAGTGGTTGCAAGAGAGAAGGAAGGAAGATGGTGGGAAGAAATCTTTTCAACCATAACAACGCGAGGAAGAAGCATTGCTAGGTAACCACGCCTGCCGAAAACGGAAGCAGGCCAGGTTGATATCACGTGGGGAGCAAGGGAAGCCCTAAGCCCTTGCCCTATCTTGGCGTGTCGTGTAGTTGGTGTAGCGGAAGCTCCTGGTGTACCCGGGGGCGTTAGAACGAAGGAGAAGACATGCTACCACATGTTAGCATGGTACCGTTGGTCAAGGTCAAGATGTCTTCATTGTTGTGTCGGAGTGACGTTGGTCACTCTGTCGATGATATTATACGGTTGACACGATGACTAAGTATATTCTTACTAAGAGGTGGATATATGGATGTGACACGTCCTTCGCGGGGGGGACCGATCCTTAGTAATTGGCTGTTGAAAGAATCCCTTGGTAATGTCCATGGATGAGAAGATGACGGAGCCCCCAAGAGCATCTAGAATATCATCTTGTCGTGGCAGGGGATAAGCATTAGGCATAAGTGCATGAGAACCAGATCCGTTTATATCTCTTAGGACCTTTAGTGGATATGGTAGGGTTGCTGGTCCATTTTAATATATATAACTGCCGCTGTATGCTGCCCGGAATAAGTTTAAGCTTGGGTGCTTCGTTCTCGGATGTCGGAATAGTAGACGCAGTTGCATCTGAGCGACTCAAAAACGATGCTATAATCGGCCACACGGGTACTGTGATGGCATCCCGTTGTAAATAGCAGAGTGCCTACTTATTGTGTATATAGGGTACCACAAGTAGTGGGATATGAAGCAGTGGGTATAACAGGAATCAAAAGGGGAAGAAGAAGCAGGGGGAATTATGGCCCCTTTTATGTCCCTCCATCCGAGCAGTGACTGTGCCTCTGGTATAGCTATTGAATGGGCCACTTCAGGTTGATTCTCCGAGGAGTGAATGTCTCACAGTGACTCTCTTTATTCCTGGATGCTGATGTCTTTGATATCTTTGATACCTTTGATGTCTTTGATGTCTCTCCAACATATGGAATTTGGGGTTGAAGGTGAAGTTCAAAGAAAACTGACGAATCAGAATGTGTAGAAATAATAGCAACTGAGTAGCCAATCAGAAACGTTTAATTAACAGCAAGAGCAAACAGTGCAAACAAGCGGGTACCTCACGTGATGCCCCCTCCAAAAAACGTCAAAAACAAAAAAAGAAAAAACGTGACTCGATTTATATTTTCAATTTCAATTTCGATATTTCGTGGTTTTTTGGTTGAAGTTTTGCTGCTTCGTCGTCTTGTTTTCCTTCGTCTTGCTCGTTCTCTCCTTTCTGTTGAGCCTGTTCTGTTGCTGACAGCGTCGGTGGTGGTTGTTTTGCTCTGCGTTCGGCCCTAATATCGTAAACCGCAGCAACTAACTTATCGAACTACCTACCCCCGCCCACCTATCTTACACATACAGACCACGCGTAATCATGGCGCCTCGCGGACGTGGAGGGAAGTTTAGCAAGCCGACGAGAGGAGGTAGGCCTGTCTGTCCTTGTTATCGCATATATGTATAAGATACGGATGCTAATATTCTAGTTGTGGACGCATAGGGGGCAAGCATTTCAGTCGAGACCTGCAGCCACTGGATAAGAATGGAGACCCGATAGGCATGTGGAGGGTTAGTGATATCTACTACACGCAAGATTCCAGATGCAAGACCGGTGTGCTGACGTATACTAGGAGGACAAGGAGGTAGAGTCTTCGGAAGAGGAAGAGGAAGAAGAGGAAGAGTCAGAGGAGGAGTCCGAGGAGGACGAAGATGAGGGCCCTGCTAAGGAAGAAATGACCCGTGAGCAGCGTAAAGCCGCCGCCAAAGCCAGAAAAGAGGCTGCCATTCGTAAGAAGCGACAAGTGGCAGCCGAGCCAGGCGACCTGCCTCCAAGTGATAGTGAAGAGGATGAGGACGATGATGACATGCCAGCCAACCCAAACCACACTGCCAAAGCCCGTAGCCAGGCGGCCAAAGCAGCAACCGCCCCAGCCGACGGGGCTGCCTCGGCCGCAAAGAAAACAGATGTCTCGCAGCTTTCTCGCCGTGAACGAGAGGCCCTGCAGGCCCAGCAGGCTCGCGAGAGGTACCTGAAGCTACACTCCGAGGGCAAGACAGACGAAGCTCGTGCCGACCTGGCTCGTCTGGCCATCGTTCGCGAGCGTCGTGAAGCCGAGAGGGCCCGTAAAGAGGCCGAGAAAGAAGAGCGTGAAGAACGAGAGCGCGAGAAGGCTAAAGAACGAGAAGCCAGAGAGGCCAAGCTGAGAGCTGCTGCTTTGGGACCAGCAGCTAGCAAGAAGAAGGGGAAAAGCAAATAAACCACTCTTGATTTCCTCAACATAGCCATCCATTTTCCCATTTTGGTGACAGGACGGCATGTTGTGCTTTTTCCCCCTTCCCCTTTTCTTCTAGTGGTTCATAACCGGACTGGTATCATGATGGACTCGCATCTTGGTTTGAATCTGGTCTCTCTCTCTCTTTTTCACTTTTCTCCTTCACATAACGGACTGCTTGGGACATGGTATCTTTTGCAAGCCACAAATATATGCACACCATAGGCTATATCAATTCCACATCAATGATTGTATGCATGTTCCTAGGCCCTGAGTTTCCCCCCTGGCCTGAGGCTCCAGGGATCATCCAGGTACGGCCGCATCGAGTCTTCGTATACACCCATAACCTCCCTTTCCGTCCCTTTCCTGATGCGCACACCTTAAATTCTTCAAACAAACGGCAAAATATCTCTGCTCGCCGTTTGCTCGTCATTTACGTAAATGCCTGCGGTAGATGTGTAATTGCATCCGACTTGGCGACTTCAAGGTCGAAATATCCGCAACACGAGCGCCCGCCTCGTACGGATCGGATGATACTCTACGACGTCGTATATTATAAGTAATAAGAATAACAACGTTTGCATGGAGACCTTCGATGCACATAATTAACGCTATTAATTAGTCTTAATTGCGTGTTGTTGGGTCTTCGTGTTGGTGCTCGTATTTTCTCAGGGGGTCGCAGCAAGCAAAGATAGATTATATCTCCATTTTTACAGTCAAGACTATGTACTTTTTTTCCCTTCTTCGTCGATTCTGACAGTCTGAGGGTCAATCAAGCGAGAAAAGAAAGGAATTAAGCTGGAGTAAGTCTCCAGGGAATAAATATATACAATAAATGGTTCTTTTGGCGCATTGAAAGACAGCTGATACAAAGGACGAAATAAAGCAGCCAAAAAAAGAGATAGATACCTGTAATTAAGTAGATGTAGAATCCCCCTCCTAGTAGACGTATCTGAAAGTCAAGTTCTCCTTGTCAGTCAGGTTGTCCCATTTCTTCTGCTCGGCGGACGTGGTCTGGGACAGAGTAGTATCCTCCGAGACGGGCAGGGCCTGGGAGTTCTGCGCTGCAACCCGGTCCCTCCGCTTGTTCTCCCAGATGTAGTAGCCCAGCAGGCAGATTGCGAGCACAGCTCCACAAGCCTGAGTAGCCAGGACGGCGATCTTGGCTGGGATGTAGCGGGGGGCATCCTTTGCCTGGAAGGTCTGGGGCCCGATGATATTCCCGATGCTGAAACTCGCGGTGACCAGGGCAGCGCTGACAGAACGCTTGGTGCTGCCGGCAACATTGGAGGCCAGCCACTGGTAGATGACAATGAGGGTTGGAACAATGGAGTTGACGAGGTAGATACCAGCCAAGAGAGCTCCTTGGTTGTGCTCTGGCGCAAAGGAAAGCAAAGCACCGCCGATAATTCCAGGGATGCAGCATGCTACAATGCCAACAGAGCGGTACATCTTGTAGCGGATTGCGAAGCCAATGACGACAGTGCTGATGATGGATACGGCACCGCTGGGCATGTTGAGCAGGGCGGATCTAGGGGCAGAGTAGCCAAAGCTCTTGATCAGGGTGGCAGAGTAGGTCGTCACCACTCCGCTCGATACGGAGATCTACAATAATATTTTAATTAGCACACGACACATGCATGCATGAACGATGGAGCATGCCAGCCTACCAATGTAGTGATGATAGTCATGAACCATATCTGGACGTCGAGAAGCGTCTCAATGATATGGGCCATCTTGAAGCTGGTGTTGATGACTCCGGTCTGGTTGCAGGAGACATGCTTGAGCAGGGCGGCCTTTTCCTTCTCGGTCAAAAAGCGCGCCTTCATGGGGCTATCTGGAATGATAAAGTAGGTCGCGATGCCAGCCACGCAAGTGACAGCGCCCAGGACGACAAACATGGCCTTCCAGCCGGTGAAATCGGGGTTCTTGACATGCTGGAAACCGAACGAGACGAGGCCGCCGATGATCTGTCCCAGGCCCAGGCCCGAGTACCAGATGCAGAATCGCGGCGCCTGCTCGGACTTGGTGTACCACTGGCTGCTGATGAGCACCAGACAGGGTGCAATGGCAGCCTCAAAGATGCCCAGGAAGATGCGAGCCGCAAGCAGAGTCTTGTAGTCCCGAGCAGCCGCTGTGCAGGCGGTTGATATGCCCCAGAGCGTGACGTTGAGCGCCAGCCATTTGGGCGCAGATATCTTGTTCAAAATGTATCCTACATGCATCAATTAGCATCATGTCGTCGCAATAAGATCAGTCACACCATTACGGAGTAGCACTCCGCAGTTATAGGGGCCTACCGGTTGGGACTTCGGCGATGAGGTATGCGATGAAGAAGGCCGTGGCGGCGTTTGAGAAGTTGTTCCCCTTGAGCTTGAGGTCCTTGTTGAGGCCCATAACAGCCGCGTACTATAAAACAGTCAGCCCGTCCTTTAATCTCTGCGACAACGCATATGCAAGAAATGAAGAAACAAGAAGATGAACTCACATTGAGCGAGACCTTGTCGATGAACTGCATGGTGTAGCAGACAAACATGATCGGGATGATGTAGAGGTCGACCTTCCAGCGGATGCGCTTCAGCTCAGCAGCGCTGGCCTGCGCACTCTCCCCGGACTCCCCATACTGCTGCAAGAAGCGATACGCCTGGTCGAGATCTCGAGATGCGCCGGAAGAGACCGGAATCTCCTTGTCCAGCCCCGTCTTCTGCTCGACGGGCGACTTTTCGGAGTCTTCGGAGGCCATCTTGAAGCGCTGGCTCGCAGTATCAACACAGCAACAACCAGCAGCAACAACAACAACTAGGGGAAATTCTCAGGACTGAGAGATGGAGAGAAGATGCAAGGAAAAAAGAAACCGACAGAGATTAAAGAAGATGCAGACGGCCATAAACGTGGCTCTGTTTTCTTTTTCCTAGTATCTCCTCTGTTCGTCCTACGCGGCGCCTCCAGCTACCTCCCGGAGTATGGATACCGTCCTGCAGCTAACTATCAGGTCAACAAACGGCACCACAGAGACCAGACGATAGTTATGCAGGTTTCAAAAAGTCTTGCGAAGAGGGACAGACGCTCTGGAGGCACTGAATTTTCCCGTATCTTTATCGGCCATCCCTGGCGTTATCTGCGTGCACGGCGTCCGACCCGGCAGATGATAGGACAGGCCACCATGGAAGCCCCCCCCTGGACTGCTAGGACTGCTAAAATATGCATACATTCTTGACAGACTTCCGTTAGAGGGGCCAGGGTAGCATCTCGAGGAAGACGCAGACGAAGAAGAGCAGCAAGGAAAAAGGCCCGGCGCAATTCTAGCGTCCCCGAAGGATCCCTTGCTTGCCACTACTAGAACGATGCTCACTGGCTCCCATCATCCCTGCCTCCAAAGCAGGCCATGGCTATAAAAGTTGCAGTTAAGCATGCCTAGAGGCTCACCAAGAAGACGCCCCAGGGAAGATCCCCAGGGGCCACTAAACGCTCCCCCTTCCCGTCTAGAGAGAGAACTTTGACTCGCATCTATCCATGCTTGTCCGGACCATCGTCCCCCTTCAGGCCTGCACATGTGGGTTTACTCTAAACAGAGAGCCGTCCCAGGGACCCAGCCCCAAGGAAACTCCGGGACAGTGTTGGTTAACACACTATTTACCTGGACGGACTCGGTCCTTGCTCAACTTAGCTACTGGTCAGAAATCAATTCCACGGGCCCATCAGATACTTCGTCGGAATACGATGGAAGGCCGCCTCATGCTCTAGCCCAAGTCCGCCTTTCTGTGATGGCGTTCTTGGTAAACAGGCCTTGGGCCTCTTCCACAGATACCGACACTTGTGTGCTTTTTGAAGTATAACTGAGTATAGTTATTATTATGCTGAATATCAATTGATATTTGGCCACTGTTATCCAGTCAAGGATGAAGCTTGTCTTGTGCTGCTATTGCTGCATGTGCTCGCTTAGCACGGAGAGGCCGATTGTTTCTGTCTGGCCGTTCATCTTCTCATCCGTCTATACTCCGTAACTACGGAGTAGTCATACTCTCGGTCGTTCGACAATGTGTTACATTCTTCTAGCCGGTGGAGTGTTTCCGTAATACCGACGCTATGGATATCAAACGCCCTTATCTAATGGAGATACGGAGTACTCCGTAGTATTTACTCCCTTGAGTTAGGTAGAAGTGCTCGATGTTTAAGCGAAAGCAACACTGATGCTCTTGATGCCTGGGGAACAGAACGACTTCCTTGCTGATCGACTCCATTTTTAGGACACGATTGACATGGGGATCGCCTCGTATGGACGACGCATCAAGACGCCAGAGAGGTCCAGCTTTTACAATTTGAAAAAGAAAAAGCAAGCAAGCAGAGAAATTAGAAGAGGAAGAAGAAAAAATAACAACTGACAACGAGAATTAAGTCAGCCTATCGAACGACTTCCAGTGTGATTCGCGGATGGGGTCGCACCCAGGCTCGTTTGCAATCTGCACAGTTTGTTCTGAACATCCCCTATCCCGGCCGCTTGATGAGCTCTCCCAAAGCTTCATCAAACCAGATGCCTATTTATGCACCTGGTTTGCTTTTTCTTGCGGACCCCCAAAGACCCTCAAGGCAGCATTGCAGGGTATGGAGTGATGAAGTACAAATATGACGGCCTGCAGGTCCCGCGCCCGCAATGATGGTCGTTCCTTTTCCACTTTGATTGTTCTAGAGTCCCCAGATCTATTCTGTTCTGCCACTAGGCATACATCCTTCTGAGATATATACCTGCCGAGAATATACATCTTGATATTCTCCCTACTCCTCCTTCAAAGGCAAAGAAGACACAGAACAAAGACGGTGTCTGGTGCTATTCACAGTAAAGCCGGCCTGATGCAGCAGTGGGTGTACCATGTCTCACCGGAGGTCAATGCGATTTCGCAGTATCCAACCATCCTCGCGGTATGCATTTCGCTCACCTTTGTCATGACCGTGGTGGTCTGTCTCCGGATCTGGGTTCGTGCTGTGTGGAAGAAGAGCTTTGGTGTTGATGATGCTGTCATTGTGTCCTCGGCGGTATGTATCTATATAACTATGCAGCTATATGTATAGTTATACAGAAATATCCCCTCCATTTATCTTACCCTTGCTAATATCGAGTCCTTTAGGTATGCGGGATCATCTACAGTGCGTTGTGCATAACTCAGTCCCGGTTAGGTCTCGGTCTCCCTCTCAAACTACGACCAAAGCAGAGTCTGAACACATATGCTACCGTAAGTAACGATATTCACTCCATGAGATGACTATAAGCATCCACAACTGAGTGCTTGCTCATGTAGGTCAACTTCGCTGGCCGCCCGTTCTACATGGCCGGCATCACCGGTTTCAAAGTGGCCCTGTGTATCGCATATCTACGCATCATCCGCCATAGTTCAGAGAAGTCCTACCGCCACGTCGTTTGGGGCATAATGATATTCACCATCTTATCACACGTTGCCGGGACTCTCGTTCTCTTCTTCCAGTGCTCACCCGTGCACAAGTCATGGCGGCCTTTGACACCGGGAACGTGTCTGCCAAATCCTGCTGTCTTCTACCCTCTTGCAGGAGTATCAATCTTCTGTGATTTGATTGTCTTCCTCACCCCCATCCCACTATGGCTGAAAGTACGCATCAGCACGCCGCGTAAATTGGGGCTGATGGCCGTCTTCCTGCTCGGCCTGTTCACCACAGCCTGCTCGATTATGCGAGTGGTACAGATTGAGATAATTGCAAAGGACGGAAACTCTACCATGCTTATTCTCTGGGGAACCATCGAGCTGAACGTCGGGGTAAGTCGAACACGAACACGACAGCTTGCCAGATCGCCAGACACAGAAGAAGCTAACATAGTTCTGTTGGAACTAACCAGATCGCCATAACCTGTCTGCCCACTCTCATACCGCTAATCACCTTCATGCGAGGCCGAACATCCAAGAGCGGCCCCATGCAATATCCTCACAGCACCTCCGACGGCCGCAGCGCCGGCACTTCAGTCAAGCTCAAGTCCGTCGGCCTGCACTCATCGACCATGCGATCCCAAACCATCCCGACCGGCAACAACACGCTAGTCAAGTCGGGCAGTTTCAGCTCTCTAGAGGCGATCCTCCCGGTCGACAGCCAGGGGCGGCCCATCCAGCGAGAAGACATGGAATCCAGCAACGGCAACGGATCGCAGAGCAATGTACACCTCTCCAATCCTGGCCATATAACGAAGACTGTCCAGGTGGAGATCACCCGGACGGACAACCGGCCGGGCCCTGAGCAAAGTTGGCTTCATTGAGCTTGTTTAAGCTTGTTCGTCCGTTTCCATGCTTCATTTTCGCGAATAGGGAGAAAAAATAGGTATCTTCAAAAAGGTGTTCGGGCCTTGGTTTCTAGAACGTTTTATTATGTCCGGTCATGGCAGCAATGTGCTTCTCTTTCTCACGATATTATTTATTATTTTTATAACTGTTTTTACGCCTCGATATACCCTGTATATATTATTGATTTCTCTCTTCTTGTTGTTCAATCACGACAGCTACCAAAGTACAACAACCATCTAGTTCACTTCTTTAGTCTTCCCCTAGTCAAGAACTTGGTGGTTACGTGGTAGTTGTGTTGACTACTTTGTTAGTTAATAGACACCAACCCCTGAATAAAATTTCACTGACTTAAAATCATCCCACCATCTCCACCAGCTAAACGGCCAGCTACCAAGACAAACAAGAAGAAAAATCGTATTAATAGCATTACCTTACCTGCAATGCTGCATCGGCGTCGGAGCCATGGTCGAAAATCCACTCTGTGCCTGTTACGAGGTGCAGCAAAACTTCGCCTCCCCACCATGGCCGTGTCAAAGACAAGGCACAGCATAGATACCCAGCTCACAGAGAGCCTTCAGACCACCGCAGACAATCACGAAACATATCGAACGCCGCCCGTTTCAACCATGATAACCTCATAGTTCAGGCCAGGAACTGCCGGGTGCGAGCCGAGAGCGATCCCCCCGGCCCTCTTACTTGAAGGGCATAAGTTTTGCCCGGGGTTCATCCCTGTACGAGGAGAAGTCAAGCTAGTTAGCTACACACATGCTGGATCCTCCGTTACAGCCGGCATCCCAGTCGCCGTTCGGACCTCTTTGCTCCATTGCTCACTCGGCCAGCCCGTTATTTCATCAAAAGCGGCTGCTCTCGACCTGGTCGCTTCACATTCCCACGAACATTGTATATCGCTGCCGGATATCATCTCCAGGCTTCGATCAGAGATCCAGTGGAGCATAAATAGTTAACTACCTACGGACATAACTAAAAAGAAAAACACTGGCGGGTTTCGAGAAGCAAAAGGCCGGCCAAAGATGGGGTCCACGTCCACGCCGCCTCATGTCCTGATCATAGGAGCAGGTATCACAGGTCTCGCTCTCGCTCAGGCATTGCGTAAACACGGAGTTTCCTTTGCCGTCTATGAGCGAGATCCCGATCCTCTGCACCGTGGTAAAGGCTGGGGGCTGACGATACACTGGTCTCTGGATGCGTTTCTTCGGCTTTTACCACAGCATCTAATCGATCGATTGCCAGAGACTTATGTCGATCCAGACGCGGTTGCAAAAGGAGAGAATGGGAACTTCCTACTGTTTGACCTTCGGACCGGAGAGACTAAGTGGAAAGTTCCACCGGCAAAGCGATTGAGGGTGTCAAGAGAGCGGCTGCGTAGATTGTTGATGGATGGAATTGATGTTCAGGTTAGTCAAGGCAATTTTTGTTCAATCTATAAGATTTAGAGACACCGCTAATTGCTTGTCAGTGGAACAAAACTATCTCTAGTATCAGCCAGATATCAGAAACAGCAGTACGCTGTGAGTTTTCAGATAACTCCAGTGCTGAAGGAACCCTGCTGGTAGGATGTGATGGCTCTCGATCAAAGACTCGCTCATTGCTATGTTCTCTGGCTGGTAATGAAACTCCAGTCAGGTCAGAGAATTATCAACTACCCGTCCGTCTCATCGGGGTGAGCGCTGCGTTGCCTTCGCGGATCGCCCTTAAGATGAGAGCCCTAGATCCGTTCTTCTTGCAGGCCGGCGACCCAGCTACCAGTAACTTCTTCTGGTTCTCATTCCTTGATACCCCGATTAACAATGACCGCGAGGACCGTGATACGTATGAGTGTCAGATATTGATTAGCTGGCCGTACCGTAAGGATGGCTCTAACAATATAGAAATTCCATGTCATAACGTCGACAAGATAAAACTTATGCACTCCCTGGCTGATGGATGGGTAGAACCGTTCTGTGAGGTCGTGCAGAGTATCCCAGAAGAAACAGAGCCGAAGATCATCTCCTTGGAGGACTGGCCGACCCCACCGAAGGGTTCATGGAGCAATCTTGGTGGCACAGCAACTCTAGTCGGAGATTCTGCTCATGCGATGACAATGTGTGAGTGTATCCGTCTATTTCCTCTCCAGTGGCCACACGTATTCTAAGCTAATGGCCACTCTTATAGTTCGTGGTGAAGCAGGAAATCACGGTATCCTTGATGTATCCAACTTGCTAGAGGCCTTAATTCCTGTCCTCACATCGTCGCCACATTCTCCCGCAAAGACACAGGAGGAAGTGATCAACGAATATGAAGATGAGATGACCACCCGCACCAGGCCAGCAGTTCTTCGGAGCCGCAAAGCGTGTCTTGATGCTCACGATTACCCCTCGATAACAGCGGACTCCCCACTAGTTGCTCGAAGAGGAGCATTTGAAGACGATGATCTGGAATACCTCCTCAACTAGAAAATTAGAATTCAGGAAAAAAGGGCACTCTGTGTACGGAGTACTCTGAAAAGAATTAAATTGATTAATTTATATGGCACATATTCTCTCTCTTTGGGGTATCAGGCGAGCTTTTCCCAGTTGATGGTTGCATAACGTCTTCTACTTTAAACTTCGATAGTTCCATCCCAGGGAGGCAGGCCGCTGCGCCATCAACTCGCCTCCCCCATAACTGGATAGTTGGCTGGTCGTACGAATACGCTTTAATTAAAGACACTTTGGTCAGCATCAATGTCAGTTGTGCTTATGCCAAGCTGCAGTCAGACAGCTAGAGTTGCAGCGCTCCTCCGAGCAATCCGGGACAATCATCATCCATACACCGCCAGGCACATGCATTTTGACAGATCACACGGCAGTCCCCCAGACTCTTCATCAAACTTAACCTGCTCACTTCGGTTAAATTCATTTATTCCACAGGTATGATTTAAGTATGCATTACGGGCAAGGCGGGGTTTTGCCGCCTCAAGTCACAAATCGATACATCACACCAGTGGAGGCCAAATCTCCGAGGGAGCTGTCTTTTGCTGCACATGCACTGGTGATCCATGATTCGTATATGTACTCCATAGATGGCTTGCAGGTGACGTCTTGACTTCGTACAAGTACACACTCATTTGCATTCTCTCCAGGCTCATATGAAATCAACAAGGTCAACGCTTTTTATCATGGAGTGGGGGTGGTAAATTAGTTATAGAGATGATCTGTGGAGATGTAATAATCCGCGCCCTGACCAGGGTGGACAGGGCTCTGTCGTTTTTCTAGGACTCCAGCTTTGCCGCTCCCTGTTATATGATGACAAACTTATAGCCCATGCCCTACCCTGCTGACCAGGATTTGGCTTCGCTTATAGTCCCTCCTTGGAAAATTTTCCCTGTAATGCTATAGTCATAGTTACTCCGTAATAATTGATCCATTTAACAGATTGTTGAACTGGCCAGATATTTTAGCTCACACTGTTTCTAAATTAAAATGTGACGTTCATATAAACTACACTACGGCTAAATAATCAACAATGAGGTCGCTCCTTCCTTTCCTGATGCAGATTCCTCAAGTTGATCGTTATAACACGAGACAAAGAAGGCACGTGCGGACGGGCCGGTCCTTCCAGGTTTAAGCTTAATTTTCCAAAGTATATTAATTCCCTCGACGAGAAGGCGCGCTTTCTGCTCCTTCCCCGCTGAGATTAAAATAAGTTGAAATAAACAAAGGACATCGCTAGTCGGGCACAGTTTTGTGGGAGTGTCAAGGAGGATCGCTTGTTATGAAACAGCAATACTGCGTATACTATGCATGCCCCATTGCCGTTAATCCGCGTGGCGCCCCATAGGTTAGTACTCCGTACTAATAAACACATATCATGCTACACGGACAGTGATGCCATCATATTGCATGCTGTTTCAGGAGGACCGCGATTATTATCTATTGTATTGGACGACTCTATGCTCATATAACTATAGTCTTACAGGATGATTTTAAATATTAATACAGTGGATTAGAGTTCGAAATACAGAGGAGATAATGCGATACTTCCTTCGCTCAAACACAGTGGGTATTAAGCGAGCGAGGAAACTGCTAATAGTGTAGAGGCTGCCAATAGTACCTCAAAGTACAGCTGAGTTTTGGGTTTTGTGAATATGAGTATCCTCTAAACTAGCAGAGAAGCCTCAGTGCGTCGGTGAAAAGCAGTCTGGCATATATCTGATGGAAACCCGACAGCATTGTTACGAGACGCGATTCTTCTCCTCTTGGATTGCAATGGAAACATGATAGACGAAATTCTATCATATCATCACGATCGTCTGCGCATTTGGTAATGGAGTTAATACCCTTTGAAGAGTCATTCCTGTGAACGGACAGTCTATGGCATCCGGCAAAATTTCCATTCCCAAAGCCGAAGTCGATATATGAAAATTTCTCCTCGGTGGATTTCCATTTTGTCAAGCCTTCAGAAGTAGGGTTCAACCTTGTTTTATTGACCAAATGCGAGTGTGTCACCTGAAATGCGCCAAACAGTATCGAGCCCAGGGGAAGCAGTGTTGCCTTTGGGATTTCAGTGACTTTCCATATATTCTTTGGCAGTGATAACCCAGGATTGGTCGGTTGTGTATTTGACAATAACGGAGTCTGTTGAGTTAGGCCTGTTGATACCCGTTAATGAAACCTACACAAGATGAGGCACAATTCTAGCGGAGACTCGCCTTTGATTTGCACTGCCATTAGCTTCCACCCACCGGATGCCAGAATGAATCTTTCGGCAGCAAATATGATTCCACCAAAGAACCCGCGAGTGAATCTAGCCAGGAGTTCTTCATCGCTTAGCTGACCTAGTGGTAGTTTTTTCCCGGGGAACAATGTACTCTGCACGAGTGTGTCAGCTTTGACTCGCGCAATCAAGCAGTCTTCGACGATTGCATAACCATGGGGGTTGATCAATGCCTCAGAGCGAGTCTCATGGAAAGATGTAAGAGGCTGTGGAGAGTAGATAATCCGGCGGGATCGAGAGAAAAAGTCCATGAGGAGGTAGTTGGTTGTGGGGGCGTATGGGGGCGTGGGTTACAGTGTTCTTGAGCATAAAGTTGGGTATACAATTAGCGGACGGTGTTTTGCGTACGGGTTAGGGCCATATAAATAGTTGGCCTTCCAACGGCTGTCATCAAGGCGTATGTTCCAATGCTCAGCTGTAAAAAGAAACGGATGACGTAGGAACGGGAGCAATCGGGACAGCTCGGTGATCTTGATACTCAAAATAGGATCTCCCAACACAATAATCCTCGTATTTAATGGCTGCCGAGCGACTGAGTCACTAGTTAGTTAGTTATAGCTGTGAGGCGGCGGCTACGCCGGATCATAGACCACAAATTTTCCTACACATATTAACAAATTGATAACTCGAAGAAATGCAAAAAAAAAAAAAAAAAAAAAAGGTTGAGCATTATGCATAAAGACAAGATCTATCCATATTCCGTATATGAAATGCCGCAGCTCTCGTAAAGTATCCACAAGACGTTGTAGCTTCTCTGATGCTACTAGTGGCTCTTGATGTAAAAAGCCGGGAGGTAAAAGCCATTCACGCCTCTCTTCAATATTAGAGGTACATCAATTTTGCCAAGTCAAGGCCACAATAATAACCAGCTCGCAGCACCACCTTGCCTAACAATCCCCCACCCTAAGAACAAACTTACAAACCACAAAATGCCCATGATAACAATGGGTAGCAGAATCAGCTCCGTATGATACAAAAACGGCAGGTTGCTATACCCGAGGAAGGATATATATGTATAATATGAGAACGCAGAGAGGTATAGAGTATTTCCTAGAAGGGTGGCTAGAAAATTGGAGGACGTTCCCGTACCACGAGTGAGAACAGGAAGGAGGACGAATTGTAGAACGTATAGGTGGAGGTAGAGTGTGAAGAAGGCGCGGGCGGATATCTATGTGAAAGCTGTTAATAACTTGACGTTTAGATTTCAGCGGTTGAAAAGCGGGCTCACATCGAAACAATATCCAAATTCAACGTGCTCCTTATCCCCCGATAACCCAAAAAGTCCTTGTGCAGGTGCACGCCGTCTCATGCGACCTAAGGACGACCGTGTCCGTCTCCATTCACTAATTGTGGCAGCGGGCCCGTTGGGACCAAATATGCGGCCCACAGTGAAGTACATGATCGTAGAAATAATGAGGGAGGCCCCGAAGTAATGGAGAAAGACGAAAGCTATGGCGAGGCCATTCATAGAGAGAAAAGACGGTTTATAGGCAAAGCCCCATGCTAGGCCGGCTAAATATAGGAATAAGGAGAACAGGTAGCTGAATGACGGGTCGGGGCGGTGCCAGGTGTTTTTTGTTTCTAGACGGGTATTAGGTCGTGAGCAGGAATGTGATGAGTTGCGAGGGGAGACTAACGTTTCTAAGAACAGTCAATTGGTTAGCTTTAGCTTCCTTTTCGTGAAGTACTATAAAGATATCGGCCCACAAACATGATAATACATAGATTTAAACACCTTTTTAGGTGCAATCACAAGAGACGTCATCTCCCAAATGGCCATCTCGAAGTCCATCTGTGAGACTTTGAACAACCTAGGTCACTGGCATCAGCATGTGGATAGCTCACAGAGCGGAACAGCAGCACCTTACCGGCCAAAAACCTGCGGCATTCGTATAAACGGGTTCCTATTCTGCGGCGAGGTACCGCCGAACTGTGCTGGCCCAGCATGTTGCCGGGGGACGGATATATGGGGATTCATTGGAGAAAGATGAGGGCAACTCGCCCGGGCCGAGGTTGAACTACCGCAGCATTAAAATCAAGAGGAACAGAGAAGAAAGCCCAGACCGTTTCAGTGTGTAGAGGCTCTGCCCATCCGTCTCCTTTGCTTGCTGTTGGGTGCTTGTGATCAACTCGAACTGTCGACTTGTTATGTTTGAAGCTCGAAGCAGGTTGACAGCGTTGGAGAAGCATCACGTGACCGCGATTCTACCATACCGGATAAAGTATGTTTTGCAGCACTACTATCTTCTATAGCCTAATAGTATCT